>NC_090925.1:58906003-59231281 GCF_040938575.1 Ambystoma mexicanum | reverse complement strand
AAAGGGCACAGTACTGTATTGAGATTAGGTGACCTCTGGATTTTTGTACCTTGCAAAGTTTGTATTTCCACTTTTCAGATGGGTGCTTTCTGCCTGCCAAGGATGCAAAGGGCAAGTGGTCCTAATTATTGCGGTACAAAGTCTTGATTTCTCTTCTCAACTTTGTGCTCAATGAAAACATTAAACACAGGACTTTAGAGCACCATAATATCCCCCCCTCCCCTATCAGAGGACCAATGTCTTTCTTTTTCCATTGTGGTTTGTGATATGTCTAACCTGTTGAGATCTATCCACCTGATCTGCAAAGTTGTTAAAGGTTCAGTGTCATTTGATACAAGTGTGACATTTGTACCCAAAGTTGGAAGTGTGGTAATACAGCTTCAGGGTAGCTCCTGGAACCAAGAAGGTGTGAATAAAGCTGAGGAAGGGAGCTGGGCGCGTGTGCAGTACATTGAGCATATAATCTGTAATGCTGAGACTGCTGACGTTGAGAGAAAGTCAGTCTTGAAGCAGAAGCAAGTTATACTTGTGGCCGTAAGGCAGACAGAAGAAGCAAAGAGGCCGCCCTTTTCTTGGAGCATAGGAAAAAAGAGTGCCTTACCCATTTGTAGAGGTCGAAGTGTGTTGTCTTTATATGCCTCATAATCCTGTTGAAGCAGAAATTCCTGGACTGTGGTTGTGTATACCACTGGCAGAGGATGTTACATTGAGGTTGGTTGAAGTAGTGGCATAATGTGGAACACGGCGTCTGCTCCCTTGATAACAGTAGTAGAAGGATGGTTGTAGAGAGGAAAGAGCTACCCAAGAAGAAGCATTCTAACAATTATACCAAATACACTGCAGAGGTCATAACTACTTGTAAAGTTGTAGGAGGAGAAGTTGTTAATCTATTATTGGAAGTGTGGCAAAACAATCTTGGAAAGAGGATATCCAGAATTACTATTGGAGCTATTTTCTTGGCTGGAATTGGAAGGGGATCTTTTCAGCTGAAAGCCGAAGAACTGTTACAAGGGGATGTTTGTTGAATGAACATTTGTTTTTACTTGGCACTTAGCAGAACTGGCTTAAGACTTTCCTTTTCCTTTTGAACATTTTGGAAGTTGAATTTGGACAACCCTGGGGAAGGGATTTATCCGGGACAAATGAAGGACTTGCAAAATACTGGCTATTTGTTGTTCACTCTTTTATATGACTAATGCAGCAGTGTGTGTGGTCTGCCATGGTCTCCCTGTGAATTTGGAGCACTTTTGGGAGTCTGTTGTCCCTTGCAGCTTGGAGGCACTGCTCTAATCATTTCAACTTAAAAAGAGCACCTTAGCGTAATAGTGTGGCACAGAAGTGCGGCAGTGTATATGGACTGCTGTTGTCCACCGGGGCATGGTGGGGTAGGCTCTCTGCATTCCGTGCGCTGAGCACTTTGACTGCCATTCAATTTGGTACCTGGAGGATCACTGTAAAACGGTAAGCAATGTATTGCTGGTATATTGGTTGGTTATTTATAATGCGCTTAATACCCAGAGGTTTATAAGCGTGGACCCGGGGTTTGAACCTGTGTTGCTTCGTGTCGTCTTGCTTCCAAGACGAGCATTTTGCCCCTGACCCTGAGCTATGCTCCCGAGATCCTCCCGTGTAAGCTGCTGCACGACCGAAGAAATTGGGCAGTAGCGTGACATTGATGACCATTGTGTTATAAGGCGAAAAGAGCTGTAGTTGCTTTTTCAAGTGCCTTGCATTCTCTCATCCATTGCTAATTTGAGAAAAAAAGTCTATCTGATAGGGCCGTGCCTGTTTTCAGTTTTTTTGGAACCACGCACATTTTCAAACAGAGCAGTGACTTCGGGTCTCTCTGGCCTTTGAGCTGCACTTGCATAACAAGTGAACCAGTCTCAGTATAATTAAACACATTAGTATTGGTTCAATCGCACGTATAATGCCTGTGAAAATGAGATTGAGTAATGGTAAACAGAAGACAGTGGCAAAAACTAATGAAACCAAAGCCCGTGCTGAGAGAATAATTACTACAAGCTTGGAAATTGCTTCTAAACCTGAATTGGCAAACATTGACAACAAAACAGACTTTTTTAAAGGGAGGACTACACCGATAGATGTTCATCTGGTGCTTCATTTGTGTCAAAGTCTAAATAGCGCTTTAGCCTGTACCACAGCAGAATTCAATAATAACTCATTATTGAATTTGTCATACATATTTATTTATTTATTTGCATATAATTAACATAACCTTTTTGCAAAAACATTACAAAGCATTATAAAATAACATCAATAAATAAGATTGAAATTCAGACATTACAGATATAAACATTGAACAATACACATCTCAAATTCTATTAGATCATCAAAGTGAAAATCATCATGGCAATTAATCGATACAGCATAATTTTAAACACTTTAAAACTACAATGTTCAAAGATGGTTCACAGCTATTTAAAATCCTTGACCAAAACCAGTATGTATTAAACCGAAATTCTTCTGTGACAAATTTACCAAGATAATATGTAGGTAGTTCATGTCATTTGGGGCATTCAATTAACAGATGGCGTGTTGCTTCGATGTGCGAATAGCAATGTCTACAGTTCCGGAGGTTACGTTCAATTCCTTGTCTGGCTCCTGTTACCTCCTAGTAGGAAACAGATTCGATTTAAACCGGGCATTTCATGTCAATGTTTCCTGGATGGGTGTTGCATTAGGTAGCATGGTAATACATCAAATGCTCTTATTTCATATACTAGAAGGTAAAACAGGTGATAATTTATGGCACTGTCTCTGTTTCGATCCAATCCAACTCGAATAGGGTCCTTTTCTTGTTAACCCATGGCACACACAGATTTTCGAGGTCTAAACCATAGTAAGCCAAAAGTTTTACATTTGATTGTAATCACTCGATCAGAACCTTAAAAGTATTATGAAATAGAGCATGTAGAGAATTTGTGCTATTCTCTACATGGCGAAGTTATGCCGCTGGGAATTAGTTTTGATATTATTGATACAGCCGCTAATAATAATGAATAAACAGTTATTGGGATTAGTGAGCAATCAGCTATACCCACTATAAGGTGTTCCTGCTCACCAAAACTTTTTGACTTTTCTGAAGCTGCTAGTAGTCATGTGTTAATTGATAGTTCTGATGATGAAAGATCTATAGAGTAGGGTTTAACCTAGCAGCAAGATGAGCCTTGAAGAGCCTGTTAAAGTTAACACATAATATTGCCTGTCATGTACAAAAGAATACTCTTCTACCTGAATTAACACAAATAAAAATGAATGGCTGTGATAAGGGAGTCAATGCTCTACACTCTCAGGAGACTCCTAACATCAATTGCGACATACCTAAGTAAATTCCACCAGCAACGCATAGTAAAATAATGGAATCCACAAAGGTGGAGATGTTTATTGGTACTGATGAGGAAGATGATGGATTACATTGATCAATTAGAGAAAAGAGAAGAATGAAGAGTATACAGGCTGAATCAGGACTCATGTCTTGGAAGAAAGTAATGGATTCACAGGTGGGGAAAGTGCAAATAATATTCTGACTTCCGTGAAAAGAGCTGAGAAAAGAGCGGTGAGAATAGCAAAAAGAGCATCTAACGAAATTGGTAACTTAACTAATTGATTAATTGGCTCTAAGGTACCTATGAAAAACCTGGGCTGTAGCATCAAGAGGTATTATCTGAATTGGAACAAAGCATGATGGACGACTCTGTAACATCATTTGAGATTAGCATACCAACTACTATTGTAAGTGTTCAATCAAACAGAGCCACCAGAAAATTAAAAACTGGAATGAAGGACTTGGGAAGACGGCTACCAGGGGGTGCGCGGATGAGCTCAGTCTCTGCGTGAGCTCCACACCCCGTGGTCCCAAAAGTGGGTTGAGCCCCCACTAACGGACCCCCCCACCCAGGAAATCGAGGTGACCTAGATGCAGGAACCGATCCCCCTCTGGGAGAATCAACAACGGAACAAATCCGTCCAGGAACCGTGGAGAAACACAGAGGTCCACGCTGAGGACGCACATAGGAAGTGAAATGACGATCGGCCCGTGTGCCCTAAGATTCCCAGTCCCGCCAGAAGTGATCCGACAGTGAAGGAAGACACCCCGATCCGACGAGGGACGTGTATCTCCAAACTACTTTCCCCAGACCGAAGCTGGCTTCGAGCCGGTGCTTCGTGCCCCGCCAGCAGAGAGGAAGATGGAGCAGTCTGCGGGTGGTCTCCGGCCCCGTTACGGAGCTCCGGCGACACCCAGGGGTGAGCAATACAACCCACACAACCGGCGCCCCTCCCTGCTGCCCCCGCTCAGCCCCCTGACGCTATGGTCTGCGAGGGGACGATCGAAGCCCCGCTGTGAAAAAGGTAGCGGGTAATACTGACGGTGACTCCGTGCTAGATCAGAGACCAGGTTTGCATATTGGAGCCTTGCGCGCAGCCCCGTAACGCTCCTACTCGCTCAAGAGCGATTTCGTCTTCACTGACCCCCGCTCCCTTGACAATAAATACTTGCGAATAACAGAGGCCTCTCCTGACACACGCCCCTGAATTCTCATCAATTCGGACATGCGGCTCTCATAGAACCTTGCCTACTGAAGCACACACGCGACCACTGCTGTGGAGAGGGCTGCCCCCTCCTTGCTGAATTGGCTCCTGCCCTTATCCCACTCAGAGTGGGACATTTACAGAAAGAGACAGTTGGCCTACAGGCATCCCACTACCAATGTTCCCTTTCAATGCCTTCTGAATAAGTGCCTTTACTGCGCAGGCAAACACTTGTGCTGCAGAAGGAGCATGACCCTGAATGAAACTCTGCCAACTTTCCTCATTGGTCACACCTCAGGCAAAACCCATCATATTTTACAGGTCACATCTGAACGATTGCTCGGCTCTGGGCCAGTCGAAGCCTGGGATGAAGTGAGCTCTCCATATGGACACTAAATGGAATGCATGGCCATTGAGCATAGGATCGCCTGATCAGCTTGCCTGGTGTGGGCACTCTCCACACTGTGGATCGACCATTGAATCCCACAGGTGAATCTTCACCCACATCAGAAGCCACGCAAGGGCCTGGACGCTCGGATCTTCCCTGCTTCTACTAGCCCGCACTGCTACGAAGAGGGTAAGGCCTCCGATTACGGGGCGTGTGCCTCCTCTAAATTGAGACCCACCCTATGGATCCTAAAAGTAAGCTTGCCAAGTACATGTGCACCCCGTTCTCCCTGCCTCCTGAACAGAGTGCAACAATGTCAACAGAGTCCGGAGAGGCGAGCACCACCACCACTAAAGGAGACATTGAGGCATTGTTGTCTGAAATAAAGAATCTAGGGGCCAACTTAGGTGGTAAAATTTACATGATCACCCAGATAATGGACAACTTTGAAGAGCGGTTATAAGGTGTCGAGAACAATCAGGCCTCAATTGACACCCTTGAGCCCCAAATGGACTCGAGAATTTGTAATATTGAAAGGAGAGAGGAAGAGATACGCCTAAAAATTGATGATTTGGAAAATAGAGAGAGAAGGCACAACCTCCAATTTTTTGGAATTCCAGAGTCTGAGGGAGAAACTGAGGACTCGCTCAAAACGACAATACACAACATCATAAAAATCCTAATGGCAGATGAGGAGATAGACAAACCCGAAATGGAGCAGATCAACAGGGTGGGTGGACCCCCTGGCAGACCACGCTCTGTCCTTGCAAGATTCCACCGATACCAGGACAGGAATAGGATCCTGACCATGGCCAGGTCTGGGGACTCGCTCACATTAGGAGGTGCCCAAATCACTATCTTCCAGGATTTATCCTCGCTCACACCGGCGCTGAGGCACCTTTGCAGCCCCCTGACCAAGTGGCTCAAGCAGCAGGGCACAAGATACAGGTCGGGATATCCCTTCTCCCTCACATTTGAGCATGGCAGCACAAAGATAACCCTCCGGTCCAAGCAAGAGATCAAGGATTGCATCGCAGATATTCTCGGAGTGGCCCCAAAAGAGGGTGAAGGAAACGACTCTGAACAGCGGAAATGCAGTGGGAGCTTCAAGGCCCTAAAAGAAGACGGGTAAAAGGATCAAGAAAATACAGACGACCAAACAACACACCTGATAAAGGAAAATGAATAAGATCCTCACAAACCTGGCAGACCAAATGACTGAAACCTGCGTCTGGGGAGTCCAAGAATGGGCACCCACGGCCGCAGGGCAATAGGATCACTGGCAGGATGCTGGCTCCCAACTGCAAAACCTCCTCCTATTAGCAGCCAGGCTCCGAGAACAAAGAGCAGAGCGCAAGGTAAACGAAATACGTCAGGACTCTGTCTCCTCTGCCCCAACCTCTTGTTCTATCCCCGAATCCTTTGCCAGCTTCTATGAGAATCTATACACCTCTGAAATAATCCCTGGCCAGTTAGATATAAACTCTCATTCAGCCCCGATCTCCATGCCTACCATAACGCTTACAGAATCCGAGCTCCTTGACTCCCCAATTATTGAACATGAGATCTAGGAGGCAATTAAAAGGTTGACTCTGGGCAAATCCCCGGGGGAGGATAGTTACACTGCTGGGTTCTATAAAACTTTTGCTAAACAACTGACACCCTTCCTAACTGAACTCTTCAATGAAATAATGGAGACAGGAGTAGCACCAGATTCCCTTAAAAGAGCGCTGATAACAGTCATTCCTAAGGAGGGGAGAGACCCTAAGTGTTGTGGATCATACCACCCTATTTCCCTCCAAAACCTTGATGCCAAAAGCTACGCTAGGGTACTAGCCGCCAGACTGGAAACATTAATGCCCCGTCTAATCCACTCTGACCAGGTCAGGTTTATATTGGGGAGACAGGGAGCTGACTCCATGCGTAAAACATTACACCTCATCCATGCAGCCCATAACCTCCCCAACGACCCTGTCCGATTGTCAATAGATGCAGAGAAGGCCTTCGATAGAGTTGAGTGGGATTTTTTGGCAGCAGTCCTACAGACGGTTGGAATAGGCCCCAGAACTAGAAAGGCAATACGAACAATAGATACGTCCCCTAAGGCAGCAGTATTTGTCAATGGAGAATACTCCAGATGGTTTGAACTGAAATGTGGGACTAGACAGGGATGCCCCCTCTCTGCAATCCTGTTTGCACTTTCGCTAGAACCCCTGGCACAAAAGATGAGAGCCGACCCCCTGATAGAGGGGATGAAACTAGGGCCAACAGAATACAAGGTCGCTCTCTATGCAGACGACATCCTCCTCCACATAACAAACCCCTCAGAGTATGGACGAATATGGCCAATTTTCTGGCTTTAAAGTGAATAGGACCAAGTCCATCCTGTTCCCCCTCTGAGGTACTGCAGAGGTGAATGACGCCAGGTTTCTTCAGCTGGGCCTTAACCTTGAACACGCCACACTACAATACCTGGGCATAAAAATCACTAAAAACTTGAGCGACCTCGTTGAAGCCAACTTTCCCCCACTCCTGCGGCCGACCTTAAAAAATGGGAAAAACTCACAATCTCATGGCTCGGCCGAGTTAATGCAGTCAAGATGGTATGCCTTCCCCGTTTCCTATATCCCTACCAAATGCTCCCTGTTGAGATACCAAAAGAGTTCTTTATTGAAGCCAAAAAGGTTATGGTAAGATTCATATGGCAGGGGAATAAAGCCAGAATTCCATACGATACCCTAACCCTCCCCAAAGACAAAGGAGGAGTTGGACTACCCGATCTGTGGACTTATTATAAAGCCGCCCAGCTGCGCCTCCTGATCCCACACCTTAGAGACTAGAAAAACCTCCAATGGGTTAATCTGGCCACAAACATCTACCTAACGGAGACTATAACCGCCTCTCTACATGGCAAAGCCGCACAATGTGAAGTCCTATGGATGGACTTTAAAAATAAACATCTCACAACAGACTCAGAGTCCCATGCGGAAGCCCTGCCGGGTTCTGATGAAAAGACATACCTGATGGAAACCAATCCAAGAGAACTCGCAACCGGTGGCCCCAGACCAATCACTCAATGGAAATGTGAATAAAACACTTCCGAAGTCCCTACATTTTTATAACGTTCAACAGATGAGTGCTCAATCAAGGAAGGGAGGGGGATGGGGGGAGGGTAGGGTTCCTTATGTTGTGATGGACATACCCTGATATAAGCACAAAGACAGATGATGAGAACATCCTTTGATATAATGTTTATTGTCTCTTCCATACAATCATAAGCTTACAATGATTTTATGTGTAACAGGTATCCCATCCTGTTTGTTTCTTTGTTAAAAATCAATAAAGCCAAATAAAAAAAAAAACTGGAATAATGACTTTCACAAATGAAGCAAAAGATCAATCAAATGTGTGGGGGGGTTCAGAAAGTTCTTCTGCTCAGGTTGTGACTGCTCTTCCAACTACAGAGATTACTATTGTGAGCCTTGTTGAGGGCTCAAAACAGCCCATAAATAGAGGCTTTTTACTTAAAATCTTTAGTAATCTCCTGCCTCTGAAGGTGATAAAAAAGCAGTGACTTTGGTTTTGTTGAACAATTGGATCGCGGTCCTTATTATGTAACTAGGGTACATTGTTCTTCTTCTGAATTAGTCAGCTTAATTAGGGCAAATTCTGAATCTCTTCTCAAATGGGGGTATGACTTAGATTGTGTGATAAACAGGAGAGCTATTCCTAAAGATGCAAAAAATAACAAGAAGGGTGAAATACTGAAGGATGTAACATCTAAGAAAGTTATAGAAACAGAAATATATCTAGACGGATGTGATGCTGTCATCAAATCCCACTGGGATTGGCTCTGCTCATGTCTACCATCTGTAATAACGAAATCCAAATGTTGTATAGAGATACAATCTTGGAAGACAAGGGGGCACGTTCACCTCTTCAGTCTAGAGGGCTCTTGTAAAGATCTTTTTCAGGCAGACATTATAATACTTCAGGAGACGTGGTTGTTTGGGGATGCATTGTTTGACGGTTATACAGCGCACTTGCACCCTGCTAATAATGGTAAAAAAAAGTTGCCCTAATGGTGGCTTAGCTACTCTAGTAGCAAATCATTTTCAATCAAAAGAGTTATTGGAAGTTGAAATTGACAACAATGGTTTAGCCGTGGTAGTGCAAATTGACCCGAATCACAAAATGCTTGTGATAAATTTATGATCCACTGGTGGCTCAGCAACTGCGGATTTCCAACTAAAAGTGTTCAAATTGCTGGGATCACAGCTAGCAGCTAATCAGCAAATAACAATCAGCATTTGCGGAGATCTTAATGCCAATTTCCTTATATCGAAAGATAAAAGTTCATGGATTACGGATGTTACTAATTTCTATCATAGATGTGCTTACATAAAGAAAGCTTTAACGTGGATTACTTTCTTCAAAGAATTTGACCTGTTGATGCTTAGTGGCTCAGTTAAAGTGCCAATGTGGCGTAGCAGTAAAGGAACTTCCACTTTAGACTGTAACCACCTATGTGAAAGGGTGCTTCTGCTGGCTCTTGGGCTCCAAATTGCATTTGTAAATTTAAGTGTCCATGCAATATTGTCATTTAGATATCAAGCTCCTGTTGCAATGTATAGCCATTTTGAGAAGGTGGGTTATGTAAGTGTGAATGCTGGTGGTAATAGGCTCGCTGGACCCTTTAAAAACCTTAAAAATGTAAAGAGGTGGGCTAATGAAGTCCAATATTAATCATTATATAATTAGTGCAAATGATATTGTATCTTGGGTATCATACATATAGTTGTATGCCAATGGCAAACTGTCCATTTTATTAATTAATACATTTATTGAGTTCAGCTCATAAGAACTTTTCACAAAAACCGATTCAAAAATACATATATAAAGATACATACAAACACATATAAAAAATACACAAGGTCAATGAATAACAGACATGCACCAACTATCACATTCAAGGTCAGAATCAAAATAAAAAAACTTCCTCATTTAACAAACATTTCTCCTTTGATTTTAGCCATGCTCGGTATAGGGCCATGTGGGCAGAGGCAGAAGCAGTATTCAAACAATAGGCCCAACATGACTTAGATGTTATTGAGGCGCAGTTGTGGACTAAGGACCTCCTTAATGTAAACAGGACCCAGGCAGGCACAGTTGGTGAGGACGTCCCTACGGGTTTCAGGAATATCCTTCTTACAGCAAATCCGACAGTATCTCCCGTCGTAAGGCAGTTTATGCTGCGATCCCACAATAGAGCAAAGTGGTAACTGGTTTATACGTAGCAATAAAAGAATGCGGCATATTGCTGGATGAAGACATAAAAACATATGCATACGACTAAGGTTTCGGATAATTATAAGTTACTTCCGCTGCCAATGCATAATGCATCAAGGTATATTGATGCTCAAAGTTGGCGTTCCAGTCCCACAATTTCAATTTTATTTGCTGAAATCAGCAGTAAGACCTCCATTGGAGGTTGCGAGTTGAACTGCGGAGCCCAGTCAATGGTCTTAAATGATAGCTCCGGCATAGAAACCTTGTGCTCACTCCCCATCGTTGTACCACCAGAACCTTCTCCCGGCAAAGTATCAGGCATTTGGGAGAGATCCAGTGACTTAACACAACATTTGGAGGGCCCCCTGCGAGCCATACTGAGGGGGCCCACCCAACTCGGCAACAAATCACGACTCGTGCCACACTTTGAGTTGGCCTAGATTAACATGCGTGCGCAACACACAGGCACAAATGCCGCACACTGCACTAGGAGAAAGATATAAATATGTGTTTTAATGCATTATACAGCACCCCTTCTGAGAAAAATTGGCTGAAAGGCCAGAGCGTTTGCAATTGCTTTGTAGGATAACACCAATCCAAAAATCCATTACATGCAAGTCACCAACAGCGCACAGGAACATTGATGCTTTAATTAATACAATGCTTTGCTATTAGAAATGCCATGTCACAATGAAAACAATATCTGTTGACTCGATCTGGCTGACCAACATAGCCGTTGCAGGACAGAACAGGTCACAGATGTTAAATGGCACCTGGGTTTCACTGTTAACAAAGGTCCAATCATTTCACTTTTAGTACCTGCATTCAAATGCATAATTATTTAGGTAATTGAAATCTTGATGTGGGTTTAGTACTTGCATGCCAGGGAAGTGATTGGGAGGGTATAGATGGGACAGGAGACCGCTTATTCTCATAGCAGTCCATAAGTGGGATTTTTCAGACTTAAAGAGAGAGTTAACTGCTTGTAACATTGAACCTGCACTAGACAAGTTTCATCAGAATGGATAAAGAAGTTAGATGCCCCACTCAAACAAGTTTGCCCCTCCCCCACCGCCTGTGAAGTTAGAACCTCTCCCAACATTTGAAGGGTTAGCACCCCCCGAAATGTAGGTTTTGTTGTGCCCCTGAACACAAGCATGCACACCATTCACTATACAAACACTTGCACACCCAGCCACTTATACATTTTAAGTGTCTACCCTTTCACCATACAGGCACACCCAGGCAGCCACTGATACATTGAAGTTGCACCCTTTCACAATACAGGCACATCCAGGCAGCCACCCATACATTTAAGAGTGCACCCTTTCCCCATGCAATCACACACGCACACCCAGCCACCCATACATTTAATTGTGCAGCCTTTCACCATACACTCACACAGGTAGCCACCTATAAATTTAAGTGTGCACCCGTTCACCATCCAGTCACACAGGCAGCCAACTATACATTTAAATGTGCACCCGTTCATCATACACTCACAAGACAGCCACTTGTACATTTAATTGTGCACCCTTTCACCATTCATTCGACATGCACACCCAGCCATCTATACATCTTTTGCACCCTTTCACAATATACTCACACACGCCTGCATCAGGGGGTTGAAGGGAGCCCAATTACTTTAAGCCTAGAGGCTTCCATGTCATGGGTTGGGGGAGCCTTTGGTCTACAAAATGAACCTTCATAAAGAGATTATTTATGTTATGCTGTAACATAAATAATTTATTTAAGAAGGCAGAGTGACTAAAAGAAAATAATTAAAAAATAATTTTGTCCAAGGGTGCCCTTTCGCAGAACATGTGATGGTGGGGCCACCCGCACCATGGGGAGTGTGGGAGCCCCTGTTACGCCAGTTGAGAGACCCTGGTTTTAATGTACAACACCCCACGCTTCCTTCGGACCATCCCCCAGAGGGATTAGATAGTATAAAAAAGGTACAAAATTAATTCATCAAAATGAAATGAGCAACCCTTATCAAATAAATAATAAACATTTGTTCATTAAAATCTTCCAGCTTCTTCTATGATGCACAATTGACCTGCTACAACTTTCCAAACTTGTACTACAGCTATCAACAGTCTCCTGCTGTAGCCAGAGAAACATCTCAACCAAAATAAGTCTCTTATGTTCCACATGTTGGCTCAAATATTGCCCATATACAGTTCATTGCAGCACAAGATGTTATTACATGGCAAATGGACACGTTTTTCTCTTGCTATTCCTGATCACTCGCCTTTGACATCAAGAACCTCCAGTCTGTTAAATCTCAGTGCCATAAAAAGTCTCCGCGGAGTGGGTGAAGGGACCAGATTTATGTAATTTACGTAATACTGTGGTTTCACATTTTTGCGAATGTCCTGAGCGATTTCATTGAGGCCACTTTATCATGACTATTCTCCCAGTCCCGTTCTTCAGCATTTATCTTAAGGGATGTCAGTAATGCACCTTTGCCATAGTCCCAATGTGGTTTCCACCCTATCTTCATGACAAAATCAGAATTTTTCAATTTGAACAGCTTTAATGAAGCACTCTTATTACCATTTCAGGCTGACTTAACAAAACCCAATAGCGTTTTGTCATTAGCCAGCTGGCTCTTGATCTAAAGATTTCCTCTATTAATGTTTACTATTGTAGATAACGAGATAAGGCATAACTCAACATGTATAGTCGCTACTGGAGTGTAATTAGAAATCCCAGAATCTTCCTACATATCAGACCAAATTAACTCCTGGCTTACCTTCAGGTTCTGGGTGCTCTCTTCCCCTTACTTAGCCATCTTGGATCAAAGACCAACACATAGTCCACTATGTTGGCGGAAGGAGTTTGAAGATTGCCCTCCCATCCTTCCCGCACCAGACTTAGTGGACCCCTAAAAGGATGATCAAACAGGGAGCTCAAATGGACTGATACCAACACTGTTCTGTGGCACCTACCGGTAGGAGAAAGAGTGGTGCGGCAGGAGACTATCCCAATTTCCCTGAAGGGCTCTTTTAAGCCACCTATCATGCCCTTGATGTCCTTGTTTAGCTGCTCAACAAGCCTGTTGGTTTGTAGGTGAAAGGTCATGGAGAGCGTGTAGGTTACAGCAGACTAATCCATCATTGGTGACATCTGGAGCCATAGTGACCTAACCAGTCTCAAGGGTTCGAGTGAATTGAGGGGGCAGTTCAGAGTCAACAGTACTTGGATGCAGTTGTTGGTGGGCTGACAACAAATGTAGAAGTGAGCAGATGAAGCTCAGACCGGGAACGTTGGATCGTACCGGCTCAAACAGTGAGTGTGCTTCGAGTAGGGGCAAAGGCAGGTGCTCTGTGTGGTAGAATGACGGCTCTTCAGAGATGCAGGTTGAGGCGATGCCAGGAATGCTTCTCAGTTAGCCAGGCCAAGTGGGCTTTAGCCACTCAAAGGGGTCGATAAGTGATGCTCCAGTGGTTGGAGTCAGCAGGTGACAATTGTCTTAGTGTTGATCTTGGGTGTGTTGATGTGTGACTGATGAGGCGCCAGTACACAACTAGCAAGGTTGAGCTGTTGTTGTAAACCCAGTTAGACTTGGTATACGATTCTACAGCAATTTGGTTCAGGTTCCGAGTAAGGCAGTCGATTTGGGCATAGTAGTTGACAAGCTATGGCTAGGACTCTATGCAGTGTTGAGCTGGTTGAAAGTGCATGGATAAGCACAGCCACCAGCGACTTATCTCTTGTTCCAGGGGCGGTGAACTCAGAGCGACCGGTTAATTGCGGTAGAACAGAGATTTTTGACTGGACTGGCCCTCTCATTGCTGTGAGGACCACTCAGGACAACTTGAGGATAGGGTGGTTCCTTTCAGGGTCTGTTCATCCAGTTTAAGGAGATTCCAGTGCAGAGTTGCATGTCCTTGGTCACAGCAAAGTTTCACCCCTGATGTGCCTTGGTAGTGGATAGGGAATCTTGCTTCTACCTCCTTGGACAGCTCATTCTTGACTTCAGGCTGAAGGTTTATGAAAGTACAACTTTCTCAAAGGAAAAGTTACATCAGAGCAAATCTTCAGTGTCTTGAAAGGATCTGAAGAAAGGGTGGAAGATCCTTTCTTTTAAAGGCACAAGTCCAAAGGCAACTGGACTAAATCTAGCCTGCCTTAGTGATCCAATCCCTGCTCTTAAACAGAGTGGACCTTTCCCTTCTGATGTCACATCCAAAGTGCTTTGCTCCAGAGGAAGTGGAGGGGTCAGGAAAGAGAGAAGAACATTGAGAATCAACATGTTTGAGTCCTCCTTCCCTAGACCAGAAGCGTCCAAACTAAAATAATCCCGCCCTTTCCCTTCCTCGCTAAACTCTTCAACCTGTCCTCCGACTCTGCTTGCTTTCCCTCTATTTTCAAAACAGCCACAGTCTTCCCTCTCCTAAAAAAAGGGCTGACAACCTACCAGCTAACATTTGCCCAGTATCTCTCCTTCTTCACTACTCTAGAGTGCTCATAAGGGTGGGTACAACTGTATTACCAAATCCTTAAACATCCACAACCTTTGACACCCACAACAAGCAGGTTTCTGCTCCTATTTCTCCATGGGAACTACTCTCATGAATGTATCCAAGTTCATCACCTCTACAAAGCATTCCAACCTATCCTCTATACTAATTCTCATTGACCTCTCCACTGCCTTTGACAATGTCTTTCACAGTGATCTCCTTAATACTCTCTTTCGTCTTGGGATTCGTGATTGAGGCCTTGCCTGGATTAATTTCTACCATGCACACCGCCAATTCTCCTGGATCAGCAACACCTCTGAACTCACTCCTCAAACTGTTGGTGTTGTACAAGGCTCTGTCTTGGGTCCACTCTTCTTTACATTTTATACTTCTGCTCTTGAGCCACTAATCTCCTCCTTTGGGTTCTCGTACCAACTCTTTGCAGACCACACCCACATCTTCTTCTCCTTTCCTTAACTCCCTTCTGATCTCTCTATCAACATTTCCAAAAGTCTCTATGTCATTAGATATTGGATGGCTTCGCACTCCTTGATGTTGATCTCTATCACACAGATGTACTCTTCTTCCCTGCCAAATGTTCTCTCATCTCTTCCAATGCCTATGCAATTACCACCTGACACCCTCTTCTAAACTTCTTCAGCTAGAAACCTCAGCGTCATCTTTGTCCCGTCTCACACCTTCTCTGCTTTCATCTCCAAAACTGCAACAGCAGCTTGCCTCAGCCTCCTAAATATTAGGAGAATTGAGCTCCTTCTTCCTTTCAACACCACCAAACATCTCCGGTTTTCCTACTTGATTGCCCTTGGGACTCGTTACCCTCACCCTGCCTGTGCTTCCTCTCACTTCCACATTTTCTCTCTTCTTGCTCCACTTGCATGCAATTCTCTTCCCTCGGACATCTGAGAAACAGTCCACACAGATTTGTTCAAAACCAGCCCTTGCCTCCGATTTTCCCTCATAACCTACCTATCATTTGCCTATCAGGTAACATTTGTCCCTCACATCTAACCTGTCTCTGTCCCTCACTTTCTCTACCTCCACTCTAGCAATTCACCCATCATGGTCACATGCTGTGCACAGCTGCCATCCCACCTACCTGCACTTAAAAATGTCCAATGTTAGTTGACCTTGTTCTATATATTTCCACTTATATATTGTCCCCGATGACTGTGTCATTAACTGCCCTCCACCACCTGGTCAAAATGTCCCTCAAACGCACTCCATTGTAAGAAGCTCACATCCTTTAGAGATGCAGCATTCTGGTATGAGTCTAATCCTTTTGAATGGGTGTGATCCTTTGTTGGTCGGGTCCAGTACAGCTGCCTGGGTATTTTCTGCCCTCATAAAGAGATCAACGAGGGGCCACAGCCTTCCAGATTTCTCTCCTACCATTTGGTGGGCTATACCTAGCTGCCATGATGCACATCAACTTCCACAGAAGAGCTGGCTCACAGTAGCCAACACATGTGCGATACCAATTTGACTGTGGCGATCATGATCATAAGTAGTACCATGCACTATGCCTAAACTCAGGCATATCTTTTATTTAAAGTTTACCCAGCCACCAGCATAGGTAACTTATGGTCATCATAGTTTTGGGTACAGGGGGCTTATCTTAAATGCCCTCCCTGAGCCTCAGGGACTTGGCTGTCCCTGCGGCTGTCAAGTAGACAACTTGCAACCTTTGAACACGCTCTGTGCCACAAGTAGATCAGGTGCTGCAAATCAGACCACTGATGCGGCAGGGCATGAACGCATTATACCTTTGGCATGGAGTCGACTTTGTGTGGCAGAGTAACCCTTTAGGAAGCAGGATTACCCTCATCATTCTATTTGTAAATAACAAATAAAAAAGGTCAGGGCTCTGCATCCTTGCCAGATCCTTGGCAACTTCTCACGGGCACACAATAATTCAATTTAGACAGTCAGTCTTAAAAATACAGTTATTTGTTTGAGGCCTCATGAGTAAACTGGAAAAAAAACCTAACAGGTCGTATTATCACACAACACTCTATAATACAAATATATACAATCCCCACCAGTTCACTTAAATAACACCAGATAACTTAATGAAGAAAGGCAGGTAAGTAACTTAGATACAGTAAAGGATGGGAACCAATCACAAGAACAATATCCTAAGTCCAAACCTTAAGATGAATTGGACCTTGTGCCCAAAAGTCACAGAGTTGAACACAATGTTTCTCAACAGAATGAGTTCTCTTAGAAAGGATGCAAGAGACTAGTGGTGGGAATTAGTTTCAAACTATTTTAAAGTTATTCAACAGTTTACCAAAGAACAGGTAAGTGTTCTCTTCTCTTCCAGACCCAAAGCTAACCCAGCAGTAGTATACCTGACCCAGGTTCCACGACCAAAGGTGAGTGGAGAGTAGACAGAAGACAAGAGGACGTGTTCCAAATGTTATACTACGGAGCACACTGACTCCTACCCCTTTTGGGAGGCAGATGAATACATCACCCATAGGTTTTGCCCCTGCCCAATACTGCACAGGTGAGAAATGTTACTCACTAAGACATCCGTACCACCCTTGTCCCAGGCACGTCCAGTAGGACATAGAGACAATTCAAACTCAAGATGGAAAAAGTAGTCAAACTAACACTATAATCTTACATCTGCATGTATTAGACACAAAACAAATGTGCACTCAACATGAAGAACACGTACAATAGGTAATATATGCATTTATATGCATTTATACATGAAGAATACTAACATAACCAATGTATTAGCTGAATGCAACATGAAAGACATGCAAATACTGCTCAATTGCATAGAAAAACAAGTATAATGAGGCAGCCATCTTCCCCAAAACGGAAGCTGTGGTGTGCTTTTATTTAAATGAACAAAGGCCCCACAGTGGAATAAGGGAGGATAGGAATGGCAGAGAGAGGGGAAGAGATAGCAATTCCCAGGACACAGGTAGTCTACTTCCAGATGAATGAACATGTATTAAAAGCACAACCGACCAGGTGCAGTTAAGCAAAAAAACTCCACGAAGATTAACTCAAGAGCGTCACCAGTGGCAACAGAAAACCTGACACTTACATTAATATTAGCTAAATTCCCAATAAATTTAGGATAAATATATGCCCAACGTGGACCCATCACATGTGACCCATAATTGGAGAACACTGTCCATTCATTGGAAGTGAATACAGATAGGACACCTGTCGTACTCCCAACATGTACACACATACACGAGACGTCACACAAGGCCAAGTACAAAGAGATCACACTGGCACATGGCATAGGATTAAGGGATGCTAAGTTTTTTAATTGGAAGAAATCAATCCATGGACCTCTCTCCCCTACTCCCTGTTTTTCTCATGTCTTGATGACCTGTCAATTGTCCAATGTTGGTTAGCAGAAAGCCAACCTATCAGAATCCCCGGTGTTGTGCCGACCGTCATGTTATATGCCAACAGACCCCTTCTTGTAGAAATTACATAGTTTAACCTTTATCAATATAGGGGGGGTCTCAGGAGGAGCCATCAGGCAAGTATAACCCAATTAGATGTTTGAACCCTATAGATATGTAGCCCCAGTCCCCATTCCCTGTAGGTTTTTGTAAACTGGTTAAATGAGATGGTGTCATTTATGACGATGTTGTACTATTTAAATTGTTGTTTCTAATGGACGTGCTGAGAGCATAGAGATTTGAATGTGTGTATGCTGTTCCATTTTAATTTGACTGATAATAAAGCTGGATTTTGCTTTGCACTTGGTTTCAGTCTGGTTTGGATTGACTCCAGGTTAACAGGGACTTTTGTGGGCCGTCTTCACACCCCCCTGACTCTGATTTTCCCAGATGTATTTGTGAATCATCTGGGAGTCACTGGGGGTTCGATTCTCTGCCATTTGTTCCAGTGAGAGGTGCCCATGACTTGTGGATTTGAGGATTCTTTGTTTCGGCTGCTAATGCAAGTGGCAACTCCTGTAGGTGAAGGCATGCACTATCCAACAAAGCAGGCCCCCCTTGGAAACTTCACTGGATGAAGGAAGGTGAGTTCCAGCAATGATCACCATTTACAGATGACGACAGGCGTCCGTCTAGTCGCGGTCACATTTGCTGCTCCAGGGTATGTTCCCTTGAAGGTGGGAAGCTGGAATTCAGGAAGAATACAACATGTGGGACACAATGGTGACCAACCAAGCTCCAGACTTTATGGTGTAACCCTTGACATAACAGGTGAGGTAGCCCACGAGAGAGCCGGTCAGTTCAGCGGGCAGCCCAGGGACATTTCAGAAGGCTCAGAAGGGCTGGTTCCTCAATGTTATGTTATGTTATAACATTAATATAGTTCCAAAGCCCTAGGGCATCCATGCGCTCGCTCACAAGTAGAGAAAAGGACGGTGAGGATGGCCTCAAGAAGGTATCGAGACTAGTTGTTCAGCTAACAGCAGAGGAGCAGAGCTTTATCTGGCCAAAAACAGGAAGGGATGCTGGGCCACTTCAGGAGTCATGTTCGGATCTTCAGTGGACTTCTCTTCTTCAAAGCATTCTTGGCTCCAAAGTAGATTTCCAGGATAACTGTAGATGTCCTCCTCTTATCCAAAATCCAAGCTGGAAGCAAGTCCAAGCCCACTCATGGTATGGATCTGCACCACTCAAACCAGCAGTAGTGGTCCAATCACGGAAAACTACTTGTTCACATCATCCCCAGAAGCAGACTTTCTGGCACTGAGGATGTGGACTGGGACTAGACTGTCCCAGTCCTCTTACTGGGCTACACACACACAAAGGTTCATTAGCCCACGGAATCCACTGTTTGTCCTGGCAATTGGATAACCTTACAAGGACATTCCTGACCTGAGAGGGCAGGAAGAAGGCCAAATTACAATATGGACAAAGAACAAGCGAAACACTTGTGGCACGCACATTTTACGGCACTAGTTATGTTTAGTAGCCATACATTGTAAAAACAAATGTGCACACCAATAATATTGCAAAACAGTACAACTGTAACTGCTGCCTCCAGTCTGCATTTAGGCACATATATAAGTAACACAAAATCCTCTGTGTAAAATGTTTGGGTGATACAAAGTACCCCCTTGCAGTGCACTCTCACACGCTGTCAGTAATTTAAAAATACTTGAATTCAAAAGGGATATATAGTTTCCCAGTACTCTGAATCAGAATGACTGATCAGTTGCCCAATAACCTGTGAGCAGAAGGCATTGAAGTGAAGTTGAAGGCTTTACTTCCCATCAAAAATTCAGGACAGGATCAAAAACGAAAGCAAAAGGAGTGTGGTTCCGGTGGGGAACTATCAAGGCAAAGTTTCAAAAAGTTGCAAAAAGAAAATCTTTCCTAATAATGACCACCCTAGGTAGGTAAGTATACTGAGTCGGCCCACACCCCAGCTGAAGGTCAAAAGAGACTCCTCTCGGAACATCAATCCTGAAGAAATTCATTCGTCCCAGCAACACCAGGGACAACATCAGAGACCAACCAACTTAGTATTAAAAATGAGGAAACTATTTCAGGCTTCAAAAAAGCTCTAGAAACTTGGTTGTTTAACAAATATTGACAAGTTGTTCCATACTGCCAACACCGGCACAGGGATGCCTCAACCTGGACATCTGCAACAACATGTGAATGTCCTCCTACTCATTTATTATGTATGTTAATTTGTAACTAATCTGTAATTATAGCCTTCTGGCGAAATGTTCTTTTCCATCTGCCTGTAACATTGTATAAGAAACACTATAAGCTTTCTTTAACCTCGCTGTGATACCCCAGGGTCTGGGTGTGTAACAAATGTAACAAATACAAATAAATAAACCACTGATGGACTAGGGGATCCGTTGATGGGAACATGTGTCAACACTTCTGGTTTGTTGCTTCTGGTTTGTTGCTTCACTTTCTGCCTATAACATCACTTCCGGTGGCCATGTTGGATTGCTGACAGCATTTCCTGTGGTCATCTTGGATCAGTGATATCACTTCCTGTGGCCATCTTGAGTCAGCCCACACTCCAGCTGAAGGTCACAAGAGACTCCTCTGCAAACACCAATCCAGAAGAAATTCCTTCATCCCAGCAACACCAGGACAACATCAGAGACCAACCACTGATGGACTACAATGATCAGGTGACAAGAGCATGTGTCATCACTTTTGAACTCTCTTAGAGCATCCAGCCAGGGATGTCCAAGTTAAGGGCGGCACAGAGAAGGGTGAAGACCAGCCATTGACCAGCCTCTTTGCCTCAAGGCCTATTAGTCTTTGCTTTTGCCTTTCTCCCTGCTGCACCTGTGTGTACTCCTAGCATGCTAATTACTGTGCTGTCTCTCCACATTGCAGTACTCACCTACACTGCATTTGCATCTGCTGCTCCTGTTCTTCCTACTCACCTCTCCTTATGCTTTCGCCAGTCTTGCTACAACTTCCTCCTTCCCTGTCCCTATCGTAAAACTCACATCTCAAAACTCCATCTCTCTTGCACCTCCTACTTCCAACAAACAAAACAGACAAGCTAACCATATCTCCTGTAACCCCGATCCACCTGGCCTCTCTTCCTCTGAGACTGGACTTCTTCACTCTTCTTTACCTCCTCAACTGAACATTGGACTCTGTGATGCTCATCTGCATGCAACAAAACTTCTACTCGACTAGACCTCCTTGCTTTCACTAAAACCTGGATTATTCCATCTGACACTGCTACCATGGCAGCCCTACATGACTGCAAACTATCCTTCATTCCCAATCATTGTCTGACTGGCAGGGGTGGCAGTGTCAGACACCTTCTATCTTCCCATCTCAATTCCTCAAAACTCACAAATGCCATGTCCTCTCCTACCTCTTTTGACTTCACCATCTCTACTATTGCTCCTCCTCACTCTGTTCAAATCATCTCCATCTATAGTCCTCCATGTCCCACTGGACCATTCTTTGATGAACTTGGGCAACTCCTTGATTCTCTTTCCACTAGAAATGACCTCATTCTCTCAGGTGACTTTAATCGTCCCTCTCCAAAGACTTTTCAGAAATGGAACTTCAGTCTTTCCTTAGTGACTATGCTCTCCCCTCCATCCATTACCTACCTACCCACACAGGGGGTAACTCTTTAGATCTCACATTCGTCTCAACCTCTCTCCCAGCCACTAATACTACTGTCACAACATCCCTATCTGATCATTCCATTGTTTCCACCACCATAGCCTTTCCACCCTATGACCTGTCATTACCACTTGCCCTAACTATTACTAAAAGGGAATTTCAATCTTCTGTCATTTCTCCCTTTCTCTCTGTCCCACACTTCCCACTTTCCTCCTTCACACCTGATGCCTCCTCCACCTACACTGCCTTCACCAGCTTCCAATCACTACTCTATGGCTCATTATCCTCTCACTGCTAACGTTCACCCCTAAGTCTCAGCATCCTCAACTATGGGTCACCCCATTCATACACGGTCGCCTCCTCACAGACATGCATTGGCTGCTGTGCAAATGTATACCAACCCACACGAGGACCTGAACCTCTTGTTAAGAAAAGTTTAAGTGCGTGTAGGTGGTATGGCCAGCTGTGCTCAGGATGAGAACATGATATTTGAAGTGCTAGGAGTCAGAGGAAGTCAGGGACAGAGGCAGGTAACAGGTGAGGGAAAAATGATAGCTAGAAGGCAGATGAGAGGTTTGTTGAGAGGGTAACTCAGACGCGGGGAGGTAGGCTTTTAGTTTGCTTTTGAACAAATCAGTGTGGACTGTTTCTCGGATGTCAGGGGAAGATAATTTCATGCAAGTGGAGTAAAAAGAGAGAAATAGTGGAAAAGAGAGGAAGCACAGGGAGGGTGAAGAGCCAGAAGGGTAGTCGAGGAGGCAGAGCAGAGATTATGGGAAGGCTTGTAAAGTTGGATAGAGGAGGATAGATGCAGTGGTGCCTTACCATGGATAGATTTGTGTACCACGAGAATACATTTAACTCTGGCCTTGTTTTGCATCGTCAGCCATCCAATCTGGTTATCGTGTGAGGAAGTAAATGTGAAGTGTGGGAGTTCAAAGAGAGTCCTGGTACCAAAGTTAATGATCTAGTCGAGAGGACAGAATGCATAGTTGGGGAGACCAACAAGGATGGTGGCACAGTAGTCCAATTTGGAGAAGACAAGAGTGGTGAAGAGATGCTTGGCAATGTTGAATGGAAGGAAGTCCCTGATTTTCCTAATATTTAGGAGGTTAAGGTGAACAGCCATTGCAGTTCTGGAGATGAAAGTAGAGAATGTATGAGAAGGGTCATAGATGACACTGAGGATTATAGCTGTAGAAGCGTAAGGGGAGAGTGGCAGGTGGGATCTGGATAGGTAGAAGAAGGGATGAAAGAGAGTATTTGTCAGGGAACAGAACACCTCTGTTTTGTAAGAGTTTAGCATCAGCAAGTGCAAAGCCATCCAATATAACATAAATAGGCCTTTAAGGGAAAGCACATGGAATCTGCTATAGAGTATTCCATGTTTATATTTTTCTGAAATGTTGCTTTTTTTGACTGACATCTGCTGGTTTGTCATTTGATTGTGCACAGCAGAAGGTTTACCGGTGTGTCTACTATATGCATGTCCGAGAGTCAGTGACAGAGCCGATGGGCTGTGACATGTGGAAGAGTGCATCACACATGTCAAACTGTTTGGCAGACTTAACTTCCATGCAGAATCTATTCAGCTACACTACAGTACACATCCAAAAGTGTGATTGATATAACTAGGGTGCTTTCACACACCGGATGGGAAATCATCACAGCTTCAATAATGAACATAATGAGGACTGCAGTAAGCCCTTTGGCTCCAGAAAGACTACCTCTATTCTATCTCACCCACCAAAGCTCTACTGATGACTGAGTCATATCTTGTAAATGTAACATTAAGATGTGTCTACATCATGCCTGTCTCTGTGCAACTTCACTCATCTGTGCCCCCAGGGTCAAGACTTGTAACATTGTCCGCAAAATAATTACCATCTGAAAGTATATTGTTTCTTTTTTTTTTTTTTAAACTGCCCACCTTTCAAAGTAAGTCAATAAATATCCAGGAGTAAACTGTAACAGTGGAAAAAGGAGAGCGCTCCGAGACAAACATTCTCCATTTATGCCCCCACACTTTGTAAACACATATTTTTCATTTTGGTTTTAATTGTGTTTTGGTTTACAATTTAAGATCAAGTTAAATATTATTTTGAAATTACATTTTTCTTTTTTGCTTAAACACAGCTTAATTTATGCAGCCAGTAGTAAAAGGACAATTAAGAAGAAAAAGAAAAAAGGAAGGAAAAGCAGCTAAGACAAATACAAATTCAGTGTTTCATCAAGGTCCATTATTTATAGTAAGAAGTATAGATTCTCATTTCTTAGACAATACATTTAACATTTCGGAATCGCCAATGCAGAGTGATCACTGTAGGTTCTCAGACATTGAGTTTGCAGGGGGTAAAATGATTTCTCAGTACGAGCCTTAAGAGAGGTTAGACCTAATTTGTACCTATTAATAGAGTTTGGCACCAGGTTAAGTAGTAGAAGTGCCTTTCTCCAGAGAATACCGTCTAACCTTTATGGGTCAAGCCACGCGGCTAAAAGCTGGTACTAGGCACATTTTCCCCTTTGTAATATTTTATCATGAAAAATGACAAAACCTAAACTGCAATCTACACAGCTGCAAAGCAAACACTAAAATATCTTTTGTTTTAATTAAGGGAAACAATAAAGAATTGTTTGGTCTAGGGAAAATGTGCAAACCCAAGTAAAAAAAAAGCATCTATTACTCTTACCACTCTGATATAAAAATCATCTTTTCTTTCAGCATCTAATGGTGTTTAATAGCACAGTATCTGCTACCACTTATCTATCATCTCACACCCAATGCCTTCAAAAGAACACTGTAGACTAGTCACAATACATTGTATGTCTTACTCTTTGTTCCTCTAATTGCTTCACTTCACTGTGTCTGGAGGTGAGATCCACATCTGTTCATGTACACCCTCCCCAAAAAATAACACATCCCCTTTTCAGATCCCCCTCTAAACAGCAGAGAAATAACATCTCTCAATGGGTTAAACTGGGAAACATTGCCTTAGGACTACCTACATGACGGCTCTCAGAGGCGCTGGAGAGGTGATGACTGATAACAGTCTCCACAAGCCAAGAACTAATAACTAAATCCAAAGTTGATACATTGGAATAAATCCAACTGGGAATATACGCGAACTTTCCTGTTAAAAAATGTTTAATACTGTAAAATTATTATTTCTACATTTAGTGAGTGGAGTGAGGTATACGGCTTGGCCAAAGCCTAATGAATAATTTGGAACACAAATGCAATGTCATTAGTGTTCAAATATTCTGCATATGCAGGATTTTCAGGCAAAAAACAGTCACTCAGGTGAAGATGAATTAAGAAAACAATGCCTGATTGCTAATCTGAAAAGCAATATCACATTTTGAGAATGCACACCGGGCCTCTTTCCTATAATTGGTTCAAAACAATAATAAACAAGGTCATACCATGTCGCGTCAGAACATGCAAGATCTACAACCCTCGGAAGCTAGGCAAGCATTGATGCTAATAAGGTCCCAGCAGAGCTCAAGCAGACCTATTGAGGTCCAGAATCACTACCGTAACAACATATGCATCTTCACCTGACCCATTCACATGCTCCATACAGGAACAGGAATAGCCACGATCACACAGGTGAAGGCCATTCGGAGGAGGACAGCCCAGGGAGAGGAGCAATCCTTCATTCAAAGCCAGAGAGCTCTACGAGCGAGCGGTGGGGGTAGAAGGAGTTGGAAGACAGAGCCTGTGGAAGATGAGAAAGAGGAGCCACTGTGTCGAGGAAATGCTTGAGGACTGTCTTGAGCAATTGGAGGAAAACATTAAAGAGGAGAGGGTGCAGGAGATACTCATGAGTGTTCAGGTGGGCACTGGATATAGAAAGGGATTTTTAGGAAGTGATTCAGCACCTTCCCCAAGATTTGGGTTGTATGTTTCTCCCCAATATTTGAGAGTACAGGGGCACCTAGAGAATTCTGATGCTTGGGCCCCCCAGGAAGCCAAAAGAAGGGAAAGGAAGAAAAGGAGCTTCGAACCGAGAGAGAGAGAGATGTCCTTAGAGGAACTAAGAAACTTGAGGGATACTAAGGGACAGGAGCTGGAGGATTGGCCATGCTAGGAGGAGAGATTCGAAGCTTAGAGAGAAGAGGAGAGAGAAGTTTGTCCAGTAAAGATTGACCAATTGCAGGGCCCCACGTAGGGAAATTTGGAGGCAAGGTGGGGGGAGTATGGTGCAGAGAGACTGAAGGAGATAGATCAAAGACCAGGACCCACCAGTCAGAAAACAAAAGCAAGCGCTAAGGATCAGAAAGCAGGGAAAGGGGAGCATTATGTAGTAACATGCGGAAGCACGATTGAAGTTGAGACCGGGTCCTGCAAAGAAGCTTCGGAAGGAAGAGATAGCACTGGACATAATCTGCAAATAAGTGAGGAAGGAGGCCCATCAATGGTAAGAAGAAGAAGAGAGTGAGGGAAAAAAGACATAGCATGAGTAGAGCTGCAGGTACAGCTAGGAGGGCAGATTAACAAGGGGGGTCCTGGGAGTCCCTCTGCCAGACATTAGTCCTGGTTGCGAGAGACTTACCCAGAGTCTTTAGCTCACTATCTTTCACAGAGAAGAAATATCCTAAACATATCAGTCTTTGTCCTGCCCTGGGGCAGTCCAGCACCGAAATGCTAGGCAATTCTCCTCTGAACAAGAGTACCAACAGCATCCCCAGACACGTGTTTCGGTCTGGTTGAACCTCATCAGTAGGGAGGAGCTGTGTCTCTCTAAGAATAGTGAGCAAGGGGTCCACGTCTGGATTCCCCTAGTAACTTAGGGTGAGACCCAAAGTTACTCAAATATGCAACACGTGTCTGGGGATGCTGTTGGTACTCTTGTTCAGAGGAGAATTGCCTAGCATTTCGGTGCTGGACTGCCCCAGGGCAGGACAAAGACTGATATGTTTAGGATATTTCTTCTCTGTGAAAGATAGTGAGCTAAAGACTCTGGGTAAGTCTCTCGCAACCAGGACTAATGTCTGGCAGAGGGACTCCCAGGACCCCCCTTGTTAATTTGCATATTTGAGTAACTTTGGGTCTCACCCTAAGTTACTAGGGGAATCCAGACGTGGACCCCTTGCTCACTATTCTTAGAGAGGCACAGCTCCTTCCTACTGATGAGGTCCAACCAGACCGAAATATGTGTCTGGGGATGCTGTTGGTACTCTTGTTCAGAGGAGAATTGCCTAGCATTTCGGTGCTGGACTGCCCCAGGGCAGGACAAAGACTGATATGTTTGGGATATTTCTTCTCTGTGAAAGATAGTGAGCTAAAGACTCTGGGTAAGTCTCTCGCAACCAGGACTAGTGTCTGGCAGAGGGACTCCCAGGACCCCCCTTGTTAATTTGCATATTTGAGTAACTTTGGGTCTCACCCTAAGTTACTAGGGGAATCCAGACGTGGACCCCTTGCTCACTATTCTTAGAGAGGCACAGCTCCTTCCTACTGATGAGGTCCAACCAGACCGAAATACGTGTCTGGGGATGCTGTTGGTACTCTTGTTCAGAGGAGAATTGCCTAGCATTTCGGTGCTGGACTGCCCCAGGGCAGGACAAAGACTGATATGTTTGGGATATTTCTTCTCTGTGAAAGATAGTGAGCTAAAGACTCTGGGTAAGTCCCTCGCAACCAGGACTAGTGTCTGGCAGAGGGACTCCCAGGACCCCCCTTGTTAATTTGCATATTTGAGTAACTTTGGGTCTCACCCTAAGTTACTAGGGGAATCCAGACGTGGACCCCTTGCTCACTATTCTTAGAGAGGCACAGCTCCTTCCTACTGATGAGGTCCAACCAGACCGAAATACGTGTCTGGGGATGCTGTTGGTACTCTTGTTCAGAGGAGAATTGCCTAGCATTTCGGTGCTGGACTGCCCCAGGGCAGGACAAAGACTGATATGTTTGGGATATTTCTTCTCTGTGAAAGATAGTGAGCTAAAGACTCTGGGTAAGTCTCTCGCAACCAGGACTAGTGTCTGGCAGAGGGACTCCAGGACCCCCCTTGTTAATTTGCATATTTGAGTAACTTTGGGTCTCACCCTAAGTTACTAGGGGAATCCAGACGTGGACCCCTTGCTCACTATTCTTAGAGAGGCACAGCTCCTTCCTACTGATGAGGTCCAACCAGACCGAAATACTTGTCTGGGGATGCTGTTGGTACTCTTGTTCAGAGGAGAATTGCCTAGCATTTCGGTGCTGGACTGCCCCAGGGCAGGACAAAGACTGATATGTTTGGGATATTTCTTCTCTGTGAAAGATAGTGAGCTAAAGACTCTGGGTAAGTCTCTCGCAACCAGGACTAGTGTCTGGCAGAGGGACTCCCAGGACCCCCCTTGTTAATTTGCATATTTGAGTAACTTTGGGTCTCACCCTAAGTTACTAGGGGAATCCAGACGTGGACCCCTTGCTCACTATTCTTAGAGAGGCACAGCTCCTTCCTACTGATGAGGTCCAACCAGACCGAAATACGTGTCTGGGGATGTTGTTGGTACTCTTGTTCAGAGGAGAATTGCCTAGCATTTCGGTGCTGGACTGCCCCAGGGCAGGACAAAGACTGATATGTTTGGGATATTTCTTCTCTGTGAAAGATAGTGAGCTAAAGACTCTGGGTAAGTCTCTCGCAACCAGGACTAGTGTCTGGCAGAGGGACTCCCAGGACCCCCCTTGTTAATTTGCATATTTGAGTAACTTTGGGTCTCACCCTAAGTTACTAGGGGAATCCAGACGTGGACCCCTTGCTCACTATTCTTAGAGAGGCACAGCTCCTTCCTACTGATGAGGTCCAACCAGACCGAAATACGTGTCTGGGGATGCTGTTGGTACTCTTGTTCAGAGGAGAATTGCCTAGCATTTCGGTGCTGGACTGCCCCAGGGCAGGACAAAGACTGATATGTTTGGGATATTTCTTCTCTGTGAAAGATAGTGAGCTAAAGACTCTGGGTAAGTCTCTCGCAACCAGGACTAGTGTCTGGCAGAGGGACTCCCAGGACCCCCCTTGTTAATTTGCATATTTGAGTAACTTTGGGTCTCACCCTAAGTTACTAGGGGAATCCAGACGTGGACCCCTTGCTCACTATTCTTAGAGAGGCACAGCTCCTTCCTACTGATGAGGTCCAACCAGACCGAAATACTTGTCTGGGGATGCTGTTGGTACTCTTGTTCAGAGGAGAATTGCCTAGCATTTCGGTGCTGGACTGCCCCAGGGCAGGACAAAGACTGATATGTTTGGGATATTTCTTCTCTGTGAAAGATAGTGAGCTAAAGACTCTGGGTAAGTCTCTCGCAACCAGGACTAGTGTCTGGCAGAGGGACTCCCAGGACCCCCCTTGTTAATTTGCATATTTGAGTAACTTTGGGTCTCACCCTAAGTTACTAGGGGAATCCAGACGTGGACCCCTTGCTCACTATTCTTAGAGAGGCACAGCTCCTTCCTACTGATGAGGTCCAACCAGACCGAAATACGTGTCTGGGGATGTTGTTGGTACTCTTGTTCAGAGGAGAATTGCCTAGCATTTCGGTGCTGGACTGCCCCAGGGCAGGACAATGACTGATATGTTTGGGATATTTCTTCTCTGTGAAAGATAGTGAGCTAAAGACTCTGGGTAAGTCTCTCGCAACCAGGACTAGTGTCTGGCAGAGGGACTCCCAGGACCCCCCTTGGTAATTTGCATATTTGAGTAACTTTGGGTCTCACCCTAAGTTACTAGGGGAATCCAGACGTGGACCCCTTGTTCACTATTCTTAGAGAGGCACAGCTCCTTCCTACTGATGAGGTCCAACCAGACCGAAATACGTGTCTGGGGATGTTGTTGGTACTCTTGTTCAGAGGAGAATTGCCTAGCATTTCGGTGCTGGACTGCCCCAGGGCAGGACAAAGACTGATATGTTTGGGATATTTCTTCTCTGTGAAAGATAGTGAGCTAAAGACTCTGGGTAAGTCTCTCGCAACCAGGACTAGTGTCTGGCAGAGGGACTCCCAGGACCCCCCTTGTTAATTTGCATATTTGAGTAACTTTGGGTCTCACCCTAAGTTACTAGGGGAATCCAGACGTGGACCCCTTGCTCACTATTCTTAGAGAGGCACAGCTCCTTCCTACTGATGAGGTCCAACCAGACCGAAATATGTGTCTGGGGATGCTGTTGGTACTCTTGTTCAGAGGAGAATTGCCTAGCATTTCGGTGCTGGACTGCCCCAGGGCAGGACAAAGACTGATATGTTTGGGATATTTCTTCTCTGTGAAAGATAGTGAGCTAAAGACTCTGGGTAAGTCTCTCGCAACCAGGACTAGTGTCTGGCAGAGGGACTCCCAGGACCCCCCTTGTTAATTTGCATATTTGAGTAACTTTGGGTCTCACCCTAAGTTACTAGGGGAATCCAGACGTGGACCCCTTGCTCACTATACTTAGAGAGGCACAGCTCCTTCCTACTGATGAGGTCCAACCAGACCGAAATACGTGTCTGGGGATGCTGTTGGTACTCTTGTTCAGAGGAGAATTGCCTAGCATTTCGGTGCTGGACTGCCCCAGGGCAGGACAAAGACTGATATGTTTGGGATATTTCTTCTCTGTGAAAGATAGTGAGCTAAAGACTCTGGGTAAGTCCCTCGCAACCAGGACTAGTGTCTGGCAGAGGGACTCCCAGGACCCCCCTTGTTAATTTGCATATTTGAGTAACTTTGGGTCTCACCCTAAGTTACTAGGGGAATCCAGACGTGGACCCCTTGCTCACTATTCTTAGAGAGGCACAGCTCCTTCCTACTGATGAGGTCCAACCAGACCGAAATACGTGTCTGGGGATGCTGTTGGTACTCTTGTTCAGAGGAGAATTGCCTAGCATTTCGGTGCTGGACTGCCCCAGGGCAGGACAAAGACTGATATGTTTGGGATATTTCTTCTCTGTGAAAGATAGTGAGCTAAAGACTCTGGGTAAGTCTCTCGCAACCAGGACTAGTGTCTGGCAGAGGGACTCCCAGGACCCCCCTTGTTAATTTGCATATTTGAGTAACTTTGGGTCTCACCCTAAGTTACTAGGGGAATCCAGACGTGGACCCCTTGCTCACTATTCTTAGAGAGGCACAGCTCCTTCCTACTGATGAGGTCCAACCAGACCGAAATACTTGTCTGGGGATGCTGTTGGTACTCTTGTTCAGAGGAGAATTGCCTAGCATTTCGGTGCTGGACTGCCCCAGGGCAGGACAAAGACTGATATGTTTGGGATATTTCTTCTCTGTGAAAGATAGTGAGCTAAAGACTCTGGGTAAGTCTCTCGCAACCAGGACTAGTGTCTGGCAGAGGGACTCCCAGGACCCCCCTTGTTAATTTGCATATTTGAGTAACTTTGGGTCTCACCCTAAGTTACTAGGGGAATCCAGACGTGGACCCCTTGCTCACTATTCTTAGAGAGGCACAGCTCCTTCCTACTGATGAGGTCCAACCAGACCGAAATACGTGTCTGGGGATGTTGTTGGTACTCTTGTTCAGAGGAGAATTGCCTAGCATTTCAGTGCTGGACTGCCCCAGGGCAGGACAAAGACTGATATGTTTGGGATATTTCTTCTCTGTGAAAGATAGTGAGCTAAAGACTCTGGGTAAGTCTCTCGCAACCAGGACTAGTGTCTGGCAGAGGGACTCCCAGGACCCCCCTTGTTAATTTGCATATTTGAGTAACTTTGGGTCTCACCCTAAGTTACTAGGGGAATCCAGACGTGGACCCCTTGCTCACTATTCTTAGAGAGGCACAGCTCCTTCCTACTGATGAGGTCCAACCAGACCGAAATACGTGTCTGGGGATGCTGTTGGTACTCTTGTTCAGAGGAGAATTGCCTAGCATTTCGGTGCTGGACTGCCCCAGGGCAGGACAAAGACTGATATGTTTGGGATATTTCTTCTCTGTGAAAGATAGTGAGCTAAAGACTCTGGGTAAGTCTCTCGCAACCAGGACTAGTGTCTGGCAGAGGGACTCCCAGGACCCCCCTTGTTAATTTGCATATTTGAGTAACTTTGGGTCTCACCCTAAGTTACTAGGGGAATCCAGACGTGGACCCCTTGCTCACTATTCTTAGAGAGGCACAGCTCCTTCCTACTGATGAGGTCCAACCAGACCGAAATACTTGTCTGGGGATGCTGTTGGTACTCTTGTTCAGAGGAGAATTGCCTAGCATTTCGGTGCTGGACTGCCCCAGGGCAGGACAAAGACTGATATGTTTGGGATATTTCTTCTCTGTGAAAGATAGTGAGCTAAAGACTCTGGGTAAGTCTCTCGCAACCAGGACTAGTGTCTGGCAGAGGGACTCCCAGGACCCCCCTTGTTAATTTGCATATTTGAGTAACTTTGGGTCTCACCCTAAGTTACTAGGGGAATCCAGACGTGGACCCCTTGCTCACTATTCTTAGAGAGGCACAGCTCCTTCCTACTGATGAGGTCCAACCAGACCGAAATACGTGTCTGGGGATGTTGTTGGTACTCTTGTTCAGAGGAGAATTGCCTAGCATTTCGGTGCTGGACTGCCCCAGGGCAGGACAAAGACTGATATGTTTGGGATATTTCTTCTCTGTGAAAGATAGTGAGCTAAAGACTCTGGGTAAGTCTCTCGCAACCAGGACTAGTGTCTGGCAGAGGGACTCCCAGGACCCCCCTTGTTAATTTGCATATTTGAGTAACTTTGGGTCTCACCCTAAGTTACTAGGGGAATCCAGACGTGGACCCCTTGTTCACTATTCTTAGAGAGGCACAGCTCCTTCCTACTGATGAGGTCCAACCAGACCGAAATACGTGTCTGGGGATGTTGTTGGTACTCTTGTTCAGAGGAGAATTGCCTAGCATTTCGGTGCTGGACTGCCCCAGGGCAGGACAAAGACTGATATGTTTGGGATATTTCTTCTCTGTGAAAGATAGTGAGCTAAAGACTCTGGGTAAGTCTCTCGCAACCAGGACTAGTGTCTGGCAGAGGGACTCCCAGGACCCCCCTTGTTAATTTGCATATTTGAGTAACTTTGGGTCTCACCCTAAGTTACTAGGGGAATCCAGACGTGGACCCCTTGTTCACTATTCTTAGAGAGGCACAGCTCCTTCCTACTGATGAGGTCCAACCAGACCGAAATACGTGTCTGGGGATGCTGTTGGTACTCTTGTTCAGAGGAGAATTGCCTAGCATTTCGGTGCTGGACTGCCCCAGGGCAGGACAAAGACTGATATGTTTGGGATATTTCTTCTCTGTGAAAGATAGTGAGCTAAAGACTCTGGGTAAGTCTCTCGCAACCAGGACTAGTGTCTGGCAGAGGGACTCCCAGGACCCCCCTTGTTAATTTGCATATTTGAGTAACTTTGGGTCTCACCCTAAGTTACTAGGGGAATCCAGACGTGGACCCCTTGCTCACTATTCTTAGAGAGGCACAGCTCCTTCCTACTGATGAGGTCCAACCAGACCGAAATACGTGTCTGGGGATGCTGTTGGTACTCTTGTTCAGAGGAGAATTGCCTAGCATTTCGGTGCTGGACTGCCCCAGGGCAGGACAAAGACTGATATGTTTGGGATATTTCTTCTCTGTGAAAGATAGTGAGCTAAAGACGCTGGGTAAGTCTCTCGCAACCAGGACTAGTGTCTGGCAGAGGGACTCCCAGGACCCCCCTTGTTAATTTGCATATTTGAGTAACTTTGGGTCTCACCCTAAGTTACTAGGGGAATCCAGACGTGGACCCCTTGCTCACTATTCTTAGAGAGGCACAGCTCCTTCCTACTGATGAGGTCCAACCAGACCGAAATACGTGTCTGGGGATGCTGTTGGTACTCTTGTTCAGAGGAGAATTGCCTAGCATTTCGGTGCTGGACTGCCCCAGGGCAGGACAAAGACTGATATGTTTGGGATATTTCTTCTCTGTGAAAGATAGTGAGCTAAAGACTCTGGGTAAGTCTCTCGCAACCAGGACTAGTGTCTGGCAGAGGGACTCCCAGGACCCCCCTTGTTAATAAACAGCTAGGAGGGCTACAGGCGTTATTAGAAGTAGAGGAAGAAGAGAAGACAACTCTGACAATGAATTAATGATGAGGTTCTGATGGACAAGGTCAGTCCCAGGCAGTCACAGAAGCAGAAAGAGGCTTTAGGTGCTGCAGTCACACTAAGGGGACAGAGAGTTTACAGTAGGAGATACCCCAATGGCCAGACACAAGTGCAGCCACACCGTGAGATTAGCACAGACCACTTTTTGTGGATCCCTATTGATCTTTCTAACTGACTCCAGAAAACTGCACCAAGAGAAGCTGCATCATAGAACCATCGGTTGACAAATTGAAGTTGGGACTCCAGGACTTCATCTTACTATAAAACCGAAAACTGGGCCAAGTTTTGGACTTTGTGAACTGTTCTTTGTAGCGAGTCTTGAGGAACATGACCCCTGAAGCTTGCTCCTAGCAGAGGGAGCTTTCATAGTCACATCACAAGGATAATCTAAGAAAAAGTAATCACAATTATGGTTTCACTCTCCTAACCCCTCTCCACCTTTTCAAACTGGACCTGGAACCTGAAAATGCCAAATGGAATCCTGAGAGTTTTTCTATCTGATGTGCGCAGGAGTCTGAAACTGCTGGAGTGTGGACTCAGATGTCATTGTGCGAGCTCAACTTGTTTTTACCTATTAAATGTATTAGGGGTAATCTAAATGCAGTCAAAGCTATGGCTCCACCATCTCGGGCCCAATCCACCCTCTCCACTGGGAGTGAGTGGTATACAGTGATAATAACGAATTTACAAAAAACAAAATTACTTTAATAGTGAACCCTAAATAACGGAAAAATGTCAATTTTATTAGCAAAAGTAGAAATGGGGGTGGGTTAAGGGATTCAAAAGTGGGGGAGGTTTTTGGGATGGGTTTATAACGCTATGGAACTGGGGTATGGGGGGTCCAAATTGAAAAACAAAAATAATTAGCTGAAGCTCCGAAATATAAACTCAGGTGAAATGTTGCCGATGAAAACCCACTCTGCGGTGAAACACTGCTATGAAAGTTTTGATATGTTGCGCTTTTTTGCCATTGACTCAATGTGTATCACTCAGTTATTGTTGACTGACCGTGAGTTTGTCATTGGTTCCCTATTCCCAACACAATCTTGTGCATCGGTACCAACATGGGAAATGAAGTGGGTCCTTAAGCATCACTCACTACTCTTACTTTCATATCCAAAGCCGGACTGCCATGAGATTCCTGGCGACGAGACCTATCTATCGCAAGCATCACTCATTACTCTTACTTTCATATTCAAAGCAGGACTGCCATGAGATTCCTGGTGACAAGATCACTCACTACTCTTACTTTCGTATGCAAAGCAGGACTGCCATGAGATTCCTGGCGAAGAGACCTACTATCACAAGCATCACTCACTACTCTTACTTTCGTATGCAAAGCAGGCCTGCCATGAGATTCCTGGCGACGAGACCTCTCTATCGCAAGCATCACTCACTACTCTTACTTTCATAAGCAAAGCAGCACTGCCATGACAAGCATCACTCACTACTCTAACTTTCATATGCAAAGCCGGACTGCCATGAGATTCCTGGCGACGAGACCTATCTATCGCAATCATCACTCACTACTCTTACTTTCATGTACAAAGCAGGACTGCCATGATATTCCTGGCGATGAGACCTATCTATCACAAGATTCACTCACTACTCTTACTTTCATATGCAAAGCAGCACTGCCATGACAAGCATCACTCACTACTCTTACTTTCATATGCAAAGCCGGACTGCCATGAGATTCCTGGCGACGAGACCTATCTATCGCATGCATCACTCACTACTCTTACTTTCATATGCAAAGTAGGACTGCCATGAGATTCCTGGCGACGAGACCTAACTATTGCAAGCATCAATCACTACTCTTACTTTCGTATGCAAAGCAGGACTGCCATGAGATTCCTGGCGACGAGACCTATCTATCACAAGCATCACTCACTACTCTTACTTTCGTATACAAAGCAGGACTGCCATGAGATTCCTGGCGACGAGACCTCTCTATCGCAAGCATCACTCACTACTCTTACTTTCATAAGCAAAGCAGCACTGCCATGACAAGCATCACTCACTACTCTTACTTTCATATGCAAAGCCGGACTGCCATGAGATTCCTGGCGACGAGACCTATCTATCGCAATCATCACTCACTACTCTTACTTTCATGTACAAAGCAGGACGGCCATGATATTCCTGGCGATGAGACCTATCTATCACAAGCATCACTCACTACTCTTACTTTCATATGCAAAGCAGCACTGCCATGACAAGCATCACTCACTACTCTTACTTTCATATGCAAAGCAAGACTGCCATGAGATTCCTGGCGAGGAGGCCTATCTATCGCATGCATCACTCACTACTTTTACTTTCATATGCAAAGCAGGACTGTCATGAGATTCCTGGCAACGAGACCTCTCTATCGCAAGCATCACTCACTACTCTTACTTTCATAAGCAAAGCAGCACTGCCATGACAAGCATCACTCACTACTCTAACTTTCATATGCAAAGCCGGACTGCCATGAGATTCCTGGCGACGAGACCTATCTATCGCAATCATCACTCACTACTCTTACTTTCATGTACAAAGCAGGACTGCCATGATATTCCTGGCGATGAGACCTATCTATCACAAGATTCACTCACTACTCTTACTTTCATATGCAAAGCAGCACTGCCATGACAAGCATCACTCACTACTCTTACTTTCATATGCAAAGCCGGACTGCCATGAGATTCCTGGCGACGAGACCTATCTATCGCATGCATCACTCACTACTCTTACTTTCATATGCAAAGTAGGACTGCCATGAGATTCCTGGCGACGAGACCTAACTATTGCAAGCATCAATCACTACTCTTACTTTCGTATGCAAAGCAGGACTGCCATGAGATTCCTGGCGACGAGACCTATCTATCACAAGCATCACTCACTACTCTTACTTTCGTATGCAAAGCAGGACTGCCATGAGATTCCTGGCGACGAGACCTCTCTATCGCAAGCATCACTCACTACTCTTACTTTCATATGCAAAGCAGCACTGCCATGACAAGCATCACTCACTACTCTTACTTTCATATGCAAAGCAAGACTGCCATGAGATTCCTGGCGAGGAGGCCTATCTATCGCATGCATCACTCACTACTTTTACTTTCATATGCAAAGCAGGACTGTCATGAGATTCCTGGCAACGAGACCTATCTATCCCAAACATCACTCACTACTCTTACTTTCGTATGCAAAGCAGGACTGCCATGAGATTCCTGGCGACGACACTTAACTATTGCAAGCATCACTCACTACTCTTATTTTCATATGCAAAGCCGGACTGCCATGAGATTCCTGGCGATGACACTTAACTATTGCAAGCATCACTCACTACTCTTACTTTCATAAGCAAAGCAGCACTGCCATGACAAGCATCACTCACTACTCTTACTTTCATATGCAAAGCAGGACTGCCATGAGATTCCTGGCGAGGAGGCCTACCTATCGCAAGCATCACTCACTACTTTTACTTTCATATGCAAAGCAGGACTGCCATGAGATTCCTGGCAACGAGACCTATCTATCGCAAGCATCACTCACTACTCTTTCATATGCAAAGCAGAACTGCCATGAGATTCCTGGAGATGAGACCTATCTATCGCAAGCATCACTCACTACTCTTACTTTCGTATGCAAAGCAGGACTGCCATGAGATTCCTGGCGAAGAGACCTATCTATCACAAGCATCACTCACTACTCTTACTTTCATATGCAAAGCAGGACTGCCATGAGATTCCTGGCGACGACACTTAACTATTGCAAGCATCACTCACTACTCTTACTTTCATATGCAAAGCCAGACTGTCATGAGATTCTTGGCGATGAGACCTATCTATCGCAAGCATCACTCACGACTCTTACCTTCATATGCAAAGCAGGACTGCCATGAAATCCCTGGTCACAATACCTATCTATCACAAGCATCACTCACTACTCTTACTTTCGTATGCAAAGCAGGACTGCCATGAGATTCCTGGCGACGAGACCTCTCTATCGCAAGCATCACTCACTACTCTTACTTTCATATGCAAAGCAAGACTGCCATGAGATTCCTGGTGACGAGACCTATCTATTGCAAGGCATTGTGTTCATACTTGGGCCATCATCTCTGGCTCATTAATAGACCACCAGGCACAGGCCGTCTTTCTGAAGATCATCGGGCTGATGACATAGAGCTCACACTAATGCAGCATCCCTTGCAGACTGTCCCAGTAGATCCAATGTCTGGGGGAAGGCATCACTTGTGTGCCCGCCAAAGCCCCCACTGTGAATTCAGAATCTACTAGTATTGGCTCAGTGGTTTGGGATACAACATGCTTTCAGAGTCTTAGTTTAGAGAAGATGTTTTCCACTCTGAGCACCATATTAATCACAAGCCAAAGAAAACATGTTGTTAGTAGATCATTGTACAGTAATTTTCTATATGGTGGGCACATCAATGAAAACTCTTTCTAAATCCATCTTAAGCAAGAGCAGGGCACTCACGCCCACCTTCCTGGTGGCTCGACCACGGATTGGTATGTCTCTCATCTTCCTTTACCACTCTTTCATGTCCCAGATCCTTATATCTTCAGTTTTCACACTATTTTCCTTATATGGCAGAGACCACCGCATGGGTCCATGCCTCAAAGGACATGGTAGTTTCACTCTGATCCCTCATCATGTTGGCGGTTATTTACTATTTGCTTCTCTCTCAACTGCTCCCTCACCTGTTGTACACTCTCCCGCATCCATCTCACTCTCCTCATCCACGCAAGACACTAATAATAATTTGGGTTTCTTCCTCTACATAAATCAAAAGGAGACATACCCGTTGGCATGTGTGGAAAAAACCTATGCGCCACCATCCTGCTGCTCACTACCTCTTCCCTATCCTCACCATTACCATTCACTCAAGCCCACCTGATGCAGCCATTGATCAGTTTATTAAAATGTTCTGCAACACCATCAGCCTGGGGATGATAGATGGCAGTGGCATTCCTCGCTCCCGAACACCTCTTCCTCTTGCCATGAATGGGTCCAACAATATCCAGGCCTACCTTTTCTGAGGGCATTTGCTGCACATGCACTAGTGTCTTGGACTCTTCTCACTCATGCTACATGGTATGCAGTTCCTTGCAACTCTCTCTACCTCAAGATCACAACGGGCCACCAAAACTCTGCTCTCTGCACTTGTTTAGTTCTTGTGATACCCTGAAGGCCCTCATGAGCTATTTCAACAATTGAGTTTCCACACACCAGAAGGAGAAACTACTCTGTCACCTCTCAACAGATATCCTCCCTCAACATGCAATTCATCTCCCATACACAGCCCTTCCAATCTGGTACAGGTCACAGTTTCTTTCTTCAACAAATCTCCCTTCTCTATCACATGTTTGACTCTTCATTTTGATATAAAGCCCCCAATCTTCCGCCTCAATGCCCTTTTCATGCTCATCACCCACACACAAGCGGGACACACAATCAGACAGAATGTTTCTTTGCCCTGGCACATATGCCACATCATATTAGTATTCTTGTAGGGCCACGACCCATTTCCTTTACTTGATGACAAACCATCCAGCCCCTCCTTCAATAAAGTCTCGCTCTACTGAACATTTCGCAGCTAGCAGTTCCTTCTCAATTGTGGAGTAGTTCTCTTCAGCTCCTCTAAGCAAACGTGATGCAAATGCATTGACACACTCCGTATCACCCTCCATTTGTGTGAAATATCCCCCAGGCCTGTGTTTCTGGCATCCATGGAGATTATGGATCTGCGACCCAACTTAAAGCCTTTGAGAGATGGGATGGATTCTAAAGCGGTCTTGATGGGTTTGACTTCTCCGGCACACTCAAAGTTCCATTCAAATCGAGTGCGGTTTTGAAGTAAGAGTCTCATGTTCACTGTTTCTCTGCAAGGTTAGGAATACATCTCAAGTAGTACCCAGTCATGCCAAGAAAGGAGCGCTGTGCATCCTTTTCCTTTGGTTCCAATGCATCTCTGATGTTGTCGGCGAGTTTCTCTTTCACATTTACTCCTTCAGCCATAACCATGTGGCCCAGGTATTCTATTCCCTTCTGGTTGAATCTGAATTTTTCTTTGCTTAACGTTAGAAAATGTTAAACCAGCATGTTAATTACTTTGTGAAGTCTATGGTAATGTGTCTCTTGCTCTGGCCCAAAAACAAGGATGTCTTCTTGAAAACAGATTACTCCATCTACATTTTTAAAGATCTCATGCATAATCCTCTGACACACAGAGGTGGCTGACACAAGGCCAAAGGGCATCCGTACAAACTGAAGCAGACCTTCTGCTGTGATAAAGGCTGTAAGTTGTTTTGAGTCTTGATGGGGCTTTTGTGTTGGTGATATGCCGCAATTAAATCTAAAGATGAAAACACACTGGCACTATTCATTGTTGACAATGGGACTCATTACGAGTCCGGCAGTAAATTACCGGCACCTGACTTTCCAGTGCCACCGGACTATTTCAAGTCTGACGGCTGCGATGGCAATTTCATAGGACTCTATGGGAATGGGGACATGGAAGCCCCGCACCGTTGTTAACAGTGCTGTTGCTCCCGGGATGGCTTTGCCTGCCTTAACTGCTGTGCCCGGCAGGGTCAAACCTGTCGGGTAGAGCAGCTCCGGCAGGCAAACATGTAGTTTGCCGGTCCAGAAACAACAGTGGTGGTAAGCTTACCGGCATCATTGTTTCCGCACCGGCAAACTTAGAATGAGGCCCAGTGTCTCCAAAATGTTGGAAGAGGATGGCAATCATGTATCACACATTTCTTCAAGGCTTGAAGGTCCACACACAGGGCCTCATTATGAGTTGGGCGTTAACCCTGGCGATATTACCGCCAATGCTATTAGCCCTAACTCTAAACACCCGGGCACTATTAGTGCCGGATCACAGGTTTGGCAGAACGGTAAGTCCGCATTCCCCAATGGGCCCATTCAGGAATTTCCCATTCCCCATTGGGCCCAATGGGGAATGTCGGAGCTATTACCGCCAGCGGTATTACCGCCAGCAGTAATAGTGCCGGAAATCAGCAAAATCGCTGCAGATTTGCCCCCAGCTCAGAGCTAGGGGTAAATCTGACAAGCCTGTGATTTGGCGGACCCTTAAATGTGGCAGTAATAGCAATACCACTGCAGTTAAGGGTTACCGCCAAACTCGGGATGAGGCAGACAGTCTTCATTTGACATTAGGATGGCCACAATCACCAAAGGTGACACTCATCGAGAAGACTTTATCCTCTCAATGACGCCACATTCCTCCAACTTTAGCAATTCCTTCTTAACTTCTTGCCTCGAGGCTAGAGGAACTGTCCTCACCTTCTGAACTACTGGTTTGGCATCTAGATTAATTCGATGGACGAAACCTTTCAGACAGCCCATCTCTTCGCTGAACATCCAGTCCTGCAAGCTTGTATAGTTGATCTGTAATACACAGTCTATTTCATTGGGATTTAACTTAATCTTCAATTTCTTTTGCTGCAGCCAACTTAAAAGTGGAACAGATCCCTTTTCAGTAAAATAGATTTCATACACTGGAGCAACTCTCCCTTTGAATTCCATTATCGCTTTAAACCATCCAGCGATATTGGTTTTTGCACCATCATAAGCTCATGGCTTGATGTCAACCTCCATAAACTGTTTATCAGGAAACATCCTGTCAATGGTCTGGGAAGTAGTGTGTATTTTGCTCCGGAGTCCATCATCATCTTAACTCTATATCCATCTGTAACCACCCAGTCTCTTAGTCAATCCATCTGTTCTTCCTCCTCTTCACCTTCGGCAAAAACAGCTTCTTCAGTTGCTTCATAACAGTCATCTACCGTATGGACAGCACCAAATCTGCAACACTTACTTAAATGTCTTTTCTTCTTTCATTTCTGACACCTGGCCTCAAGAGCTGGACATGTTGGACTATTGGCAAAGTGGCCCACAGCATCATGTCGAAAGCATCTCTTTTGTGAGTTCGTGGACCTAGACCCAGGGAACTTTGGACTTGAATTATACTTGTTTGCATTGACTATTCTCACTTTGGTTGGGAGTTTACTACCAAAAACAGCTGCAGTCACTTAAGATGTATTGCTGGAATTCTTCACCTCTGGCAGTTTAACCTGCTGTAGTTTTGTTTTAAGAGGTTTTACACATATGTTGGTATGCTCAACCTGTTTTGCAAAGCGCAACACTTTGTCCAATAGCGGATCCCCTTGGACCAAAGTTTTTCACTAATCTTCCCAGGTCTACATTCCAGCATGAACTGGTCTCTCAGCCGCTCATCTGTTGCCCGGCCAAAGTTGCATGTTCAAGCCAGGCCTTTCAAAGCTGTAATAAATGCTTCAACTGTTTCCTCCTCTGTGCCCTCTCTCCGAATTGGTATCCCTCCAAAATGAGGCTTATTTTGCATTCATAGTGCATTGAAGTTCGCAATGCATTTTTATATTTGTTGAGGATGCGTGCCTCCTCTTCCGGCAGATCAGGTAGGTCATCAAACCTCCCGGTTCCAGGTGTGCCCAGACAGTGCATCAGCAAGGACTTTTTCCATTCTGTCCCATAGCTTGCACTCAACGTTTTCTTTGTCTGTCTCCCGATGCTCGTCTGACTTCCTCCTGCATCCCGATTGGCCGCCTGTGAGCTTTTCTACACCAATGAAGGACCGGCAGGCTTTAGCCAGCCCTCCACCCAAGGCCCACAACAAAGGCCCTGTCTACCCCTGTCCACCACAGTATGCCACTCTGCATGATTGTCTCTGTGCCCCCCTCCAGCCCCCATGCCTCGTGACTGTCTCTGTGCCCCCCACCCCTATGCCCCTTGTGACTGTCTCTGGGCCCTCCACCCACCCCTAGCCCCCTGTGACTGTCTTTGTGCTCCACACCAGCCCCATGCACCCTGTGACTGTCTCTGTGCCCCCACCCATTCCCATGCCCCCGTGACTGTCTCCCTCCTCCTACTCCCATGCAGCCGTGACTGTCTCTGTGGCCCCCTCCCACCTCCATGCCCTGCGTGACTGTCTCTGTGCCCCTCACCCACCCCCTGCCCCCTCCTGAATGGTTTACGCCCCTCCCCCCTGTGGGATGTTTTTACCCATGCACCCGAGCCCTACCTCAAAACTGTGCAGTACTGACATGGAAAACATCATGATGGCCCGAGCTTCCCAGAAAATGTACAGGGAAATGCATGAAGAATAGGCTGCCACTCTTTTTGCCGATGTTATGGGCACAGAAGGGCACTGCCTAAAACCACCATTGGACTACCCACACAGTAGTCTGAAACCATTGGGAATGGCAATGCTGATTGCCAAAAGCAACCTAGAATTGTGGGGAATTCATTTTCTTAAATCCCAAAAATGGGCGCATTACCAGTACTCACCACTATCCGAAAGCCGGCGTTTTAAAACAACACCAGACATTTGTGTAAAACTGAATAAATGAACCCAAAGCAGGCCAAAGAAAGACTTACTGAGGGGTGGATCCAATGTAAAGTTATATTCTAAAGTGACTTGAAGGTTTATAACAAGACTGGCTGAGCTGTGGATTTCAGCAGTTTAAGTAAATTTGGACTGAAAGACACTAAAAATCTAAATGTTTAAAAGAAATGAGTGACCTACTTTTTAAGAGGTTTTTAGAACCGGTGGCATGATCTGGGGGCAAGCTAGCAGTTAAGAGGGTATTACTTAAAAGGTATGCATGTTAAAAATCTGATACTTCATCAAGTAATGTCCATACTCCTTGCGCACATGTGTATAAATTTGGGGTAATGTCCGATATTACGAAACCAGTTAAAAAGTGCAAATGTTGCCATTTCTGAATGCAAGCTCCCAGGAAGAGCAGATTTGGACAGGGTATACCTCCTGTGATATGTGATGGGTGCATGTAATTTTAAACAAATGTGTACCTGTGCAAATATGTCGTTTGGGTCAAAATATAGATTGTGTGTAATTTGACAGGGGTGGGTTCTCTGTACCATAAACAGACCTCATCATGATGACACTTCATTTCATTCCCCCAATCAAGGAGAAGAGGAGGAAGTGGCCAATGACAAGTGGAGAGGGGCTGGCTAGTGATGCTGCTCACACACCCACTTTCAAAACACATAAAAGCAGACAGTCAGGACAGATAGGGACATTCAATTCCATCTGCTGCGGGACGCTCTGCCGGGAAAATCCATACTTTACCTCCATCAACCTCCAGAGAGCCAACATAGAGACTTCAATCTACCCACCTTCAGAGACCAAGTCTTTACTTCAGAATTTGTTGAATTCTTTGCAAGAACTCTTGCCATTTGCAGAGAGCAGTGTGGTATCCAGAGAGAGCCCAGCTGAACCGGAGACCGCTGTATCCGGACCCACAGACCTGATCAGAACCAGAGACCCAGACCAGACCAGCAGAGTAGAGCTGACCCAGACGCTGTGCGCAGAGACCGTCCGTGGCGAGTGAAGAAAACCTGACCAGATCCGTGGCGAGGCCCATTCTATTTCTAAATATATTGTGAGTACCTAGCAGAACTGTGTAGAACCAATCTCTTAGTTAAAATAATATAATTCAATCTATTTTAATCTAAGTAGAACTGCCTCCTAACTGTCACCTGTCATTTGTAAAGCTGTCACCTGTCATTTCTAGCTGCTAGCTGTCACTTGCCACTTTGAACTTTAAAATTTCAAATCTGAAAAACGACCTTTACCATATCGCTCATATCTCCGTGACCGTTTGTCTTAGAGACTTGCCTCTGAAAGCTGGGAATCTTGGCTTTTCAACGAACCTAGAACCGCATTCCTATTCCATAAACTTTCACCGCAATCGCGTATAACGCACTCGCGAATTTGCCACGATTTGCAAATTTCTCCACGTGTGAAAACAGCAGTTCTTGCTTTCCTTGCTAACATTTCGTTTGCCTCTTAAGAACCATCCCTGAATCATTGCTAGAGTGAGCCTGGACTAATATTAACTTGATACCACTCACCCTGAACCTCTAGAGGGAAATAAAAGCATTTTAGCATATTTTTCACTTCATTGCCAGCACATATAAAAGCATTTTGGGCCTGTGTTTCAAACTTCTGTAGTCTAAGCTTGCTGGGGTGAACTGAATTACATTTGATTGCATTTCTGAGAACTGTGTGCTTTCCTTCCATTACCTTGCATTGCATAAAGGGGGGAGGGGATTGCCAGAGAAAAGTGATTACATTGTTTTGTTGAAATCATATTGAGTATTTTTTGTATTGCATTTTCATTCAACATTACATCCATCTGAACTTATATGAAGCATTCTCTACCACCTTATTCTTCTGTTCCTATTCACAAGTGTGCCAGTGCCAGACTATCCATTATTGATTACTGCTCATATTAAGTGTCATATTCAATTATTAAATTATTATAAAGTGTGATATATATATCTATTGTTTAAATTATCAAATAAACCTTTTAAGTTGCAAAACAGAACTACTTCTTGGCTCAGTGGGGTCAGGGGGATTCCAAGAGAGGGGTGTTATATAGGGGTAGTCATCCAGAACGCATGAACTGGACATAAAGATATATCAATAAGGGTTTCCATTCAGTATCCCAGACTAGGCATTGACTTAGCTGTAGTGTTGAATTGAATCCTCTTATACCCCCTGTTCGTTCTCCCTTGTTGTAGTTTCTTCCCTCCTTCTCCCCCTCTCCCTCTCCAGCACTTAGCTAGTTCATACTTGTCTATTGTACTGACATGTATGATGGTTGCACGTCAATGTCCCACCCCCTCCTTTTGTTTCTTCTCCTTCCCTCCCTCCTAGCATGACTCGATAGGTCTTCTGACTGACCTATTATGTTGTTGCTTGTTTTGCCCTTCCCCTCCTCCTCTCCTCTCTTACCTCTGTACCTACCCTACACCATCCTCCCCTCACCCACACCCCTTCCCCCTCCTGTTAATTTCTGGCACTACCTCAATTGCCATCAGGCATAGTAATCGTAGCTGTCTGTCTTTCACAGCCATCTGCCCTCTTCTCCCGCCACCCCTCCCCTCTCCCTGTTAAAGTCTGGCACTACCTCAATTGCCGTCAGCATTAGAAATTGTAGCAGCCCAGTCTTTCACAGCTACCTGCCCTCTACTCCCCCCACCCCTCCCCTCTCCTTGCTAACTCTGGCTCTACCTTTATTGCCGTCAGGCATAGTAATCGTAGCCGCCTGTTGTTTTGCAGCCACCTTGCCTTCTCCTCCTCCCTCCTCTCTTTTATGTCCATTAGCACTTACTTCTATAATTTGTCCCGTGACCTTTGCTAGCTGCTTGTCTCTCTCCCCCTTCCCTCCTACTCATCTCCTCCAAGTCCCCCCCAGCACTTTCTGAATCGTTGTCTGACCTAGCATGATTGTTGCTTGTGTTGTTCCGCTCCTACCCCTTCACTCCCTACACCCTCTTCCCCCTCCCCCTCCTCTTGTTATAATCATGCACTACATCAGTTGTTGTCAGGCATACTAATGTTACTGCTTGTTTTTGTCTTCATTTTTCCCTTCCCCTCTCCTCCTTAATTGTTCCGTGCACTTGCACTATCTGAATGTCGCCAGGCTGATTATGATAGTTATTTCACATTCTGAATTGTTTCATGGACCTGTAAGAATGTAATTGTATTCTCCCATGTTCCCTCCCTCCTTGAAGCCCTTTGAAACACATTGTGTATAGGCGCTATACAAATAAACAATCAATCAATCAATCAATCAAAACACAGCAGTTGCATAGTACTCAAAATTCTTTTTCCATCGCTTCCGGGGAACTGAGGGATCCCCTGGGCTATGTAGAAATGTGAAAGTTGCGTTAATATTATGCATTATCTGAAATGTTGAGTGTGAATCACCTGAAGCAATTGTCCTTCACCAGAAAACAAATGTGCTGTACGTTGTTGCTTCAATGTTAGCTGTGCACTTTGCCTTTTTTATTAATATGTTTACATATTTTCTTCCCTTTTTTTTCTTTTTAAATGAGACTGATGCAGCTAATTTAATTAGATATGAAAGTGCACTTCACTAGCGTGATGTACTGTAGGTGCAAGGCACAGCGTCTTTATTTGGGCTGTGAGCCTGCTCTCCTTCAATCAATGATAGCACTTCAGTAAGCCCAGCAGTGACTGTTCGTTACTTGGCAACTGTAGGCTCTGTTTGCCGCTGTTTCTGGAATGTTGCTACAATGCTTCTACGTTGCCTGACAGCACGTTGACTCAAAAGCTACAATGTAGTCGAGTACCCTCTTCTAATGTTTACCAACGTTGCAGCACTGCTTCACATTGCTTGCCAACATGTCCAAATGTGACGCAGCCGGGCGCACTTTTCAAAGGCTGCTTAGCGCAACTAGAAAAAAGTGCAAGCATCTGCTTTAACTGAACTTTTTTCTTGTCCAAAAAACAATTAAAACTGCTGCAAACTGTGCATAGTACACATAAGCTGCTAATGAATAATGAAGTGAAATGTTGTGTCCTAACCTGTCAGATCAGGCACCTTAAAGAATACTGGTTACAGTGGAGCAGTTGGAGACAGGAAACCTTGGGCACACGCGGTCCGGGCTTGTAGGCGCTCGTCACCAAATCGAAGTAACTGAGCGAGCCAGAGGTAAAATTTGAAGTAGGTTTCTTTTTAGTTAAATCCTTTAAACCCATCAGCAGCACAGCATCCATCCATCCAATCGGCTATCAATCTATCAGCTGCCCTCACTCTCAATCTGGAACCCTTATGGTTCTCACCTTCCAGAATGCATATCACCAGACAGATGCACATACTGGCATACTACAATATAGAATCAATTTCACGCATAGCCTAGAATGGACACCCCATAATAAATGTTTTTACTTTTTTCATTGCCCAGATGTCCATCTTCATATCCAGACCAGCAATCTATGATGATCTTCTTTAGAACCTCCTCCCCATACATATTGGAAGCTTGTGGCTCCTGCTGCTTTTTGACTTCGACTGGAATAATGTCTCTTTGTGCTTGCCACCTACACCCTCTGTCCTCCTTAGTGCCAAACACCAAATACCCCTGTACTTGCATCTTCAGTGCCAATTCTCCTTATTCTGGACTACATCCCCAGAGTCCCCGGGCACTTGTATGCAGTAGCGACTTCAGTGGACTGCTGATGACGGAGGTCAACTTGATTGCCTTAAATATCATCAAAGAGGAAATGCTACGGATGTTCTTCATACTGAGAAGGACTTTGCTGTTTCAGCTCGGTTGCAATCTCACCCTGGCAGTTTCTGCCCCCACACACCATCCTGGCTAGTGCTGATTCAAATTTCTTGACTATTTCTCACCAAGGCTGATTTTTCTGTCCATGAGTAGATACTGCAGAAACCCCAGGGGCTCTATGCGTACTTAGGCATGGACGACAGAGGCATCATGGGAATATCTCTGTACGGCCATACATGTATAAAATCACTATATCAAAGAACTGCCTTTTATACGCTTATATCTGGATGCAGGACTTCCTACAACTTCATTATGGCCAAACTCAAAGAATGTTTTTTTGTCCGAAAGCATCCATTTGCTGGATTAACTGAAGAGGGATGGTCAAATTCACCCCTTCTATAAGGTACATGACATGGAAGAAGCACAGGAGATACTGTGATCGCCCATACTATTACGGACCAATTCCTAGAACTCCAATGATCTATCAATATGTCGAGAGGTACCCGCTCAACTAGCCATACAGACTAGGAGCAGTACAAACCTTACCAAGAGTGGATGAAGAGCCTCAGGCTGCAACTAAAGAGACCTCAATTGACAGTATTGATTAAAGCACCAAGAAGCCATGTACTGATGTTGTTAGAGACACTGCGACATAGCACAGTTAGACCTGTAGCGCACGTGCCATCCACACATCAGGACACAAACACACACTCAGACGAAGAACATGAGCATACACTTCTATAGTTAGATGACAGATACATATACATACTGTCATTGCTTTTATTATTTTGTCATTAGCTTAAATGCAGCAACGCAGAAACAACAAGAAGCAAGATATCCTGAGTAAAAGCTTGCATATGCTTATATGCAAATAACCTTATGGAACTGCAGGAGCACCTATGGGTACTGACAGAACCACGTGTGACTAACATTTGGAGGATATAGAATAGCACAAACATGTAGAAGCCTGTTATGGCTTAGGAAAACTAGAGCAGGCCACAAGCCCCTCAGCAAGCGCTGAGCTGAATTCAGGCTGAACAGAGAGCCAACATGTGAGACAGGACCCGCTGACAAGGCCACCAGATACTAGTTACATTCCATTCTCTGAACGACAGTAGCCCCAGGTGCAATAAATGCAAATAATTCCTCATAATTCAGAGTAATTCAGAGATGCATAAGCACCAAATCGTGGTCTCCGAACACGTGACTCGGCCGACTCAGATGATGAATCTAAATCAGAAGCTGGGAAAGAGAGTCGGTCTCACACTGCCAGACAGAAGCTTGCAATAAAGATGTTAAAATGTGAAACAAGTGTTGCACAAAATGAACGGGCACTCTCATAGATTATGGTGGTACACACAAGTTACAATGCAGGCACATAGTTGTTCTCATTACCTTGGAAACGTACACCAAGAGCTGATTCTCAGCGGATTCCAGTTCTGGGGAAGTATGCTCTAGCCAACCACAGTTCAGTATCCTAAGGGTGGGTAGCAACGGGTGAGAACCAATGTTAAGACCCTCACACTGCAACATTGTTTAGTGATAGTAATTTGGGGATGGACCAGGCCAGCTACCTGAAATACGAGAGAAAGTAGACTAATATGTATAGTGTCCACTATAGGTGGACCATCACTCAGTACCCAATCCAGTAGTGCGATAGGTTTTATTGCGAGGGGCCCAGGTTGTGACATCATTATGATGCAATCAGGGTACAAATCTGATCTGCGAGCCAGGAGATGTTGAGATGTCTTTAGATTTTCTTCGATCCTTGTAGTGATCCCTGTTGTTTTTGGCTGTAATAAACTGCAGTTTGTACTTGCTGTCTGACTGGGCATACGTTAATTTTAGGAGAAGGGGTTGGGCCTTCCGAGAATTCACAAACTCCTAGTAGCGCCCAAAACCTACCTGGGAGTATGTCCCCAACACGTTGGTAGCAGAGGATGGTTGGCTCTGCCAGCCCGGCACCAAGTCGACTGCTTTGCCGCTGAACCTGAGAGGCTGTGGGACCCTCACATATTTGGAGAAGGACAGGAGAACGCGTGCCCGTTTAAAGGGCGTCAGGAGCCGTTTGGAAATCACCCCGCCCGAGATTGGCAAGTTGTCCAGGCAGACCAGGCCAGGGAGCCGAGCGCCTTGACGGGGAGCTGGCAGCCGAGCAGCACCAGCACAGCACAGAACTTAAGGATTGGTCCAGACCGACAGCAATTGTGGGTCTGAGGAAGGGTACTGAGTTTGTTTGTTTGTTTGTTTGTTTGTTTATTAATTTCTAATGCGCACCAGACCCAGAAGTAACAAGGTGCAGCAATAGGAAAATACAAAGCTTACAATGCTACATATTATACAAGTTACAATAAGGTACAAGGAATCACAAAATAGCAGAGTAAATTACATATAACTATGTGGATAGTAAGACATAGTTCAGCTAGGAGCATAGGAATGGAGGCGTAGTATCATAGCCTAAAGGTAGGGAGGACAAAGGGCACGTGCGGCTTAGGAGATAGGGTGACTAATGGTAATTGGAAATGATATGTTGGATGGCGTTCCTTCTGAAGAGTGGGTAGGGTTGGACTGCTCTCAGTTTATTTGGTAGTAAGTTCCAAATTTTGGCAGCCTTCACTGGGATACTGTTGCCACCAATCGTAGTTAACTTATATCTAGGTACTTCTAGGCAATTTGCGTTAGCAACTCTGGTTGGTCTAATAGAGGTTCTTTTATGTAGTTTGTTCATGACTTAGCTGGGGGCAGCATTGTTTAAAGCTTTATGGGTCAGTGAGATCATTTTTAGCTGTATTTTATTATCTGTGGATAGCCATTTATGTTGGCGTCTGATGGCGGAGATGTGTACTCTTTTGTTTATGCCAAGCGCTGCTCGCAAGGCGTTATTTTGTAATGTTTGTAGTCTCTGAATGGTGGTTTTGTTAGCGCCACTGTAGAGGGCATTGCAGTAGTCGATTCTAGAGAGTATTAATGCTCTGGCCAGGATCATACAACTGTCATTAGAGAGGAATGGCTTGCCAGCTCTTTTCAACTTGCAAGTATAGGCAGTGGTGGAGGCCAGAGATGTTACTTGTTTGTCAAATGACAGAGTGGAATCAACGTAGAAGCCAAGGGTTTTTACTTCCTTGGAAACCCTGATAATATTTCCATCAATATTGAATGAATAGAATTCCTGGTCTAGTTTATTGATGTTTGCGTGTGTGCCCAAAATGATCAGCTCTGTCTTATCGTCAATCAAGCACAGGCCATGGGTGGCCATCCATTCTTGAATGATAAGATGTACCCTGTTCACCAACTCCGAGTCCTTACAGTGATCCCCGGAAAGTGGGAGGGGAATCTGTGTGTCATCTGCATAGTTAGTGTAGGTGATAACCAGAAGATCCAGATCATCGAACAGGGGTTTGGTGAAGATGTTATATCTGGGTTGGCTAGACACAAGAGCCCTGGGGAACACCACACAAAATGGCGGTGGGGTCCGCTGCTGCCGATGAGGAGAATACTCTCATAGTTCTCTCACTCATGAACGATTCTAACCATCTGATGGCCTCAGGAGAAAAGTGAGCAGCAGAGTCCACTTGTCTGCAAAGGACCTTGTGGTCGACTAGGTCAAATGCAGCTGAGAGATCAAGTAGGAGCAGGAGTGCTGTCCTCCCTTTAGCTCTCATTCATCAATTTGGGTCTTTAAATCGATTAAGGAAGTTTCCGTTCCGTGTAGTGGACGGAAGCCAGATTGTCTAGCTCCTAGGAGCTTGTGCAGATCAAGGTGTTTTTGTATATGAATGTAGGCAGCTTTATCCAGTATTTTGAGGAGGAATGGTACCGTGGTAATAGGACAGTAATTAGTCGGGATGAGAGGGTCTAGTGTCCGCTTTTTAAGGAGTGGGAGCACCCAGGAGTGTTTTAAGTTGGCTGGGATGGTGCCTGATGCAAAGGAGGCGTTAATCAATTTGGAAATGAATGGTGATAAATCTCTAGCAGCATCATTTATTAACTGTGCTGGGCAAATATCGCCTTTGCAGTTACACGGTTTGAGCGAGAGAATGATTTTTTCTACCTCTAAGGGAGAGGTTTTGGAGAAATGAAATTTGTTGTTATGCGCCCCAAGTGAGTCACTAGGCAACTGGATATTGGGCATGTCCTGTAGATTCAGCATGTCTTTTTTTTGCTGTATTTTGTTTTGGAGTGTGTTTATTTTGTTTGCTAGCGCATGTTGGATGTCTGCACACCAAGGCTTATCCTTGGTAACTAGATCAGGTGTGGCTATTGGTGACTCTAGTTCTTTCAGTATGGAGAAAAGTTCCTTCATGCTGGAGTTAGAGTTGGCAATGCGTGCATCATAAGAGTTCCTTTTGGCAAGGAAAACATAATTTTTATGACGCGAGGAGATGGAAGTTAGTTTTGCTTTGTTTTCGTTGGAAGGGCATAGTCTACAGGTGTTTTCGCCTTTTCTTTTTAAAAGGCGTAGGTCTCTTAATTGTGGCATAAACCATTTATTTAGATGAGCTTTGGGTTTACTTGTTCTAAGTTTAAGAGGGGCGATTTTATCCAAGGTAGTGAGCATGATATTATTATATGCCTGGACTTGAATGCTAGGGTCTAAGTTGTCTGGCAGTGCATTTACTGTTGGTAGAATGGCAGGGATAACTTTGTCCACTGTAATACTTGTTTTATTTCTGTTTAAGCAAGGTGGTGCTAACAGCGAGGCCATGGGATATGGTCTGGATGTTGATAGGTTGAAAGACACAAGTGAGTGGTCTGTCCAGGGCTGAGGAGAGATAGAAGAGATAGTAACTGTACAGTTACAGTCCGCTATCCAGTCCAATGTTCTCCCCTTTGAGTGGGTAGGTTTATTTAACTTTCTGAGACAGACCTGAGGCGTTGATGATATTGGCTATATCTAAAGCTTGTTTATCCGTTGGATCATTAAAGCGTAGGTTGAAATCCCATAGTAAGAGAAGTTGAGAGGTCGGTTTGAGGTTGTTAGTAATTATAGTGTGCAGATACTCCTCAAAGGTGCCTAGAGGACCTGGGGGTCTGTATATTAAATGGATGGTGAGAGATTGTGTGTTGTTTATCTGGAATTTAGCAGAGAGGTTTTCACAGGATTGCAAGGTTTGCGAGGGGGCTATTCTGAGAGAAAGACTCAATTTTGAAATAATGGCAATTTCGCCACCTCGAGAGCCGTCTCGATCTTGTCTGGTTATGGTGTAGCCTTCTGAGATAGCTAACATAAGTGATGGGCCTGCTGCGTTATGTAACCAAGTCTCGGTTACCGCTAGGAAATCCAGATTACTTTCTGTGATTAGATCAGCTATGTCAAGGGCATGGGCAACAAGCGATCTCGCGTTGAGAAGTGCTCCTTTAAGTGGTGATGCCTCCTCTACGGTTTTAACCTGGCTAAGAGTGGATGAATTTGTATCCGTAGGTTTGGCCTTATATCTTTTAGTTTGTGTGGCATTTATATCAGAGGCAGAAGGTAGATATGGCAGGTTAGTATGATTCTGTTTCATATTGTGCAGGTAGTTTGTCTTCAAATTTGGTGGTGGTAGGGCTCTTCTCAGAGGTTCACATAATTTAGTGAGTCTTGCGCGGAGTTTAAGATTTCTATCATGTATGGTACATGGGAGGGAGGAATAGACTTCTGTCCCTGGGGCACCATGGTGTTTGGATTGAGAGGTGGTGGGATTATAGAGAACTATCTTTGGCAGAGTGGGTGAGATAGGGTCTGATACGGAAAAAGAGTGCTCAGTATGGCATTCCTGACTCATGGTGTTGTCGAGTATCGTTTAGTATTGAAGAATAGTCCAAAGGCACCCCTCTTCGATAACGAACATGGCCCATTGACCTGTTCTTTGGGAAGGTACCCACTTGAGAGTCTGCAGCCACACTTTAGCTCACGGTACCTTTCACAGATGGGAAATATCCATTTGCATATCAGTTTTTGTCCCACCCACATGGGCAGTCCAGCACCGAAATGCTATGTCAATTCCCTTCTGAACAAGAGTACCAACAACAACTCCATACACGTTTTTCAGCCTTGTTGGGCCTCATCAGTGAGTTAGAGCTGTGCCTCTCTGAGCACAGTGAGCAAGGGGTTCACGTCTGGATGACCCTAGGACATTTAGGGTGACTAAACCTAAGTCCCTTAAACAATGAAAAAATAGTCCATAAGCGCCCCTCTTCGAGAACGAACATGGCCCATTGACCTGTTCTTTGGGAAGGTACCCACTCGAAAGTCCGGAGCCACACTTTAGCTCAATGTACCTTTCACAGATGGGAAATATCCATTTGCATATCAGTCTTTGTCCCAACCACATGGGCAGTCCAGCAGCGAAATGCTATGGCAATTCCCTTCTGAACAAGAGTACCAACAAACAACCCCATACACGTGTTTCAGCCTTGTTGGTGGTGCTTTGCCTCTCTGAGCACAGTGAGCAAGGGGTCCATGGCTGGATGCCCCTAGGAAAGTTAGGGTGACAAACGAAAGTCCCTTAAACAATGAAAAAATTGTCCATAGGCGCCCCTCTTCGAGAACAACAAGTGTAGTATCTGATGACACAGACAATGAACAGGGATTGAATCCAAATAGGGTACTAAGAGCAGCAGAGGTGTACTCAAATCCGACATATAAGCCACCACCATACACTAAAGAGGATAAGCCGAAGGGCACAGGACAGCCAGTTAATGGTGCAGGGGCGAGCAGTGAGGCACAACCGTGCGCGAAGGGCATAATTCGAGTGCATAATTATGAACAAATGGATAGCAGCGCAGGTACTGTTAAAGCATCAAGGGAAAACAGATAGAGAGGCAGAAGACCTGAGACAATAAAAAGCCTGAAAAAGGACAGCAACACAACAGACTGGGCAGAACTAATGGAGGAGGAGGACAGAAGGGAGAAGGACAGGGAAGTGAGGTTAGAGTGCGAGGTCAGAGAGAGAAGGAGTGAGAAGAAAATGGAGCGAAAAGATAGGGAACGAAGAAGGGAAGAAGAGAAGGAAGATTTGGAATGGGAACGAGAAGAAAGGATATAAAGGGATCTGAAGGAGAGTAAGAGAGTGGAAAGGGAGATGAGGGAGAAAAGGGAGAGAGAGCTGGAGAAAGCGGAGGAACTGAGAAAAATAGCAGAGCAAGAAAAAGGCAAGTTAGCAGAGAGGGAACAGAGGAGGTCACAGTTGGCCAGATTGGCAAGAGAACAATCTTGCAGGGAGGAGGACAAGGGAGCAATAAGGGTGGTGAATCGACAGGTAGTAATGGATAGGGATAGGGACAGGAACAAACGGGAGGAGGACGAGTGAGCTGAGCCAGATAACACAAATTCACGAGGCAGGAGCATGGCAGGAGGGAGTGGAGCAGGCCTAGGTGCCTGGGCAGGAGGAAGCAAATATGATTTAGGAGACATCAGTCTTAGCAGGAACCTAACACAGACTTGACATCGAGGTGATGGAGTTTTGCTGACGATTTCTGTAGTAACATGGACACAGGATCCGACAATGATGACAATTACAGTGAGGACGAGAGGGGGAGCAGCACCGATCACAGTCCACGGGGACAGACCCGTGGACATCATGGGAATGTAGGATCCAAGGAGCAGGAGGGGCCAATTTAGAAGAGCAGGCATAGCAGACAAATGAAGTTGCACCACACACAACACATGTGTTAATAGACAAAGGGATCTCCCAGGACGAAGGAGGGAGGAGACAGCGATAGCATGGTTGAGAGGACAATTGTCTAGAGCTTATGATGAGAGCAAACGAGTTCCCAGCGCAGGTACTGTTAAAGCTTCAAGGGAAGACAGGCAGAGAGGCAGAAGGGGCAACCAACCACCTTGGCCAATCCCTCCTCATAAGTAAGACACTTTTTGTGCTTTTATGAAGAAATGCTAATGCCATAGTTAATAGTTGTTTCTTTTCCATATCAGAAAATTAAGGAGAGTGGTGCCTCCGTACAGATATACACCTGAGGATGGACTATGCTAAGGCTCTCTTTGTAGAACTGCCCGTCAACTGTATTTGGAATCCGCAGAATGTGGCTGTATATTTAGTCTGTCACCTCTGAAATAGAGACCAAGTAACTAAGCGCATCTGTTTCTTACACAGCCTATCTAATTAAAAATGCACGAGTCTTACCATGAACGTACCGTCGGCAGTAGCCCCAACCTATCCTTCACAAGGTATTTCACTCACCACAAACTATGCAGCAGTGACCACTACCTTTTCCCCTGTCCCCCAATCAGATTCTTCTCTAAAGTGGACCATTTATTTGCAGCTCAGATTTCCCTTACTCCAAATGCACTTCCACTGTACCTGCAGAAATAAAAATGTGTTCAGGCCTTTGAAGGCACTTGAAAGCCGGGATGTGTTTAAAGAAGCTCAGCATAGGTCACCAGCTCACCACTGGCAAGAGACTGCTTCTTGGTATCGTGCTCTATATGGGTGCACCCACTTCTTTCAATCTATTTTTAATACATCACTGTAAATTCCAAAGGTGCTGGCATCATATAAGAATGTCAACTCATATGGATCCATATGATATGATATGATATGATATGGCATTTATAATGCGCCTATGCACAAGTGTTTCAAGCCGTGACGAGGCAGGGAGGGGGAACAGAGGGAAGACAGACAACGATCCTACTAGGCCAAGTGTCATTCAGATTGCGCAAGTGCATGGGAAGGGGAAGGAGGAAAGTGCGGAAGGGAGGGGCAGTGAAGTACTTGGGATAATAAAATAGATAACAAAGTAAGAGTACGGCCAGCAGATGGCAAGTGCAAGGGTAAGTGCAGACAACAGGTGTCAAGTGCTGGTAGTAGGACTGTAGGGATAGAGAAAACAGTCACCAAGTGTGGGGTTGCCAGGAAGGCAGTGCAGGAGTGCGACTGGCGGGTGAGTGGGCCTGGGCCCGAGGGTGGCCAGGTAACTAGTCACGTTTCAGTATCAGCCAGGAAGTCAGCAGGGGAGTGGAGGAGAAAAAGCAGAAGCAAAGAGAAGGGTTTTGAGGTGCTTCCAGAACCAGAGATGATTCTCCTCAAGTTTCAGGGAGGCAGGGAGGCTGTTCCAGAGGGAGGCCCCAGCCGAAGAAAGAGATCTACCACCAACTCATTCCTTGGAGAAGCGTCTGACACAATGGGAGTTGGAGGCCAATGAGCGAAGAGCCGACAAGGAAGATGAGCGAAGAGCTTGAGAAGGAAGATAATTAGGAAGGAAGATAATTAGAAGGTATTGAGGCCCCAGTCCCCAGAAGGCCTTATGGACAATGCAGAGGGTTTTGAACTTAATCCTCGCAGCCACTGGGAGCAAATGCAGAGATTTCAGTCCTGGAGAGATACGGTCCCTGGGCTTGAGGGCAAGTCTCACAGTCCTGTTCTGGACGAGTTTCAGAGGGCGGAGAGTAGAAGCAGGCAGATTTAGAAAGAGGCTGTTGCAATAGTCCAGCCTGGAGAGAACCAGAGCTCTGGAGACAGTGAGCTTCTGGGGGAAGCAGAGGAAAGGAAGAATACCTCTGAGGAGGTACAGCTGGTAGTGAGACTTCTTAGAGACGTTAGAGATGTGAGGAGAGAACGAGAGTGTGGAGTCGAAAATTGACCCCGAGGTTTCTGGCCTCACAGGTGGGAGCAGGAAGAGGGCCAAGAGAGGCCGGCCAGAGAGTGACAGGAAAGGAGGGAGCGGGTGTGCCAATGAGGAGAATCTCGGTCTTACTGGCATTATAACCTCCACCAAATTTCTGATATTACCACGTTGCTAGAAGAAACCGTCCCAACCCAACTCTTTGAGACTGTAGAGGAGAGTGCTTATTGCACCAAATTCAATCTGCATTCCACCCTGAATATGCAGCAGAATCAAGCAGACCCTTGATCACCGGAAACTGGCTTATTTGTGTAACTGGACAACAGCTTCATCGTCTTTTCAGGGTTGCGTGGTGATGAGGGCAGCCGTCTAGCCTTTTTCAAGTTTTTCCCTCTGAACCATAATTGGTGCAACAAGCTGATCCCCTTCTTTATTATTCAACACTCATTTCAGGGAGTTGCAGGTTGCCGTAGGAAACATCATTATAACAAAGCATATTCAATATCTATGTCCTGTGTCATGTCCAGAGTATTTGGTCCCTTGTTTTCCAGTTGCTCAATAGCACAAACAAGACACAGATTCCTTTAAAGGTATCAAGAGCCCTTAAAGGAATGACTGTAACATTTTGGGGAGATTTATGTTGGTCCTTATAGCTTGAATAGGTCATAATGTGCAGAAGTGTAGTGTGTCCAAGATAGAAACATATACGGTTGGCTCCCCTACTCCAACCTATACCTGCCTGTGGCAATCTTAATTAATTACCTGTCCTATACCAGCTCTGCAAGTAAAAACATGTGGTGCCCTTTTCATTGGCCTCCTATATTGGCCAACTCACGAAGATTCAATTGTTGCCATGCCCATCTACTGAAGAAGCTGGCCCCACTGTCAGCACTACAGTAGCCATTTCTATGGTACTATTCAATACAGACTATGTGAATTCTGTCTACATAGTGGTGCAGAAATATGTGACACATAGATTGCATCCTACAATTGATGGCCTGTCTTTCTAGCAAAATACTTTAAAGGGCAACTGCCCCATAGACTCCTCCAACCTAAGGCCTCAAGCTAAATGTCTTATTAGTTTCTTTTTTTACAATGTTAATTTTCTGTGGAAAAAACAACCTCTACACATGCAGAATGGCAAAACAAATCACCTCTTTTGAGGCAGCCTCTCGAGACCTGGCTGTTTTCAGTTGACGCTGCTGGTGTCTCAGCTAAGCACTAGTACCAGAAGATGTAGGGACCTGCTCTTTAAATTCAATTTAACACAAATGAACATGCCAAATATGAGGTATTTCTGGTGACAGCCAGGAAACTACATCTTATGCTAGATGTGTGACTTTTGCTTCTGTACTTTATTGTTTGCTTCTCACAGTTAAATAACTGGTATTCCACCTGTGAGCAACCTTCACATGGAGTTGAGAAGGACCTAAGCAAAAACATATTGCACCTACACCTTGAAATAGAACAACACTCATCCAAATATTGTGAATGAGTAGAAGAGCTTGAAGAAAGAGTGACTGAAAGGTTAGACACCTCAACACTGTCCTTTGAATTGTTTCAATAATATGAACACCAAATTATTCAACTAAACCTGCAAATAAATGATAGCGGAAATAAAAGCAGTCAAATTATGAGATTAGGCCATCCCTGAAAAAACTGAATGTCTTTTCCATTAACTCTCTCTGAAGGGCCATGCCTTGAAAAAGACAGGAATCTTCTCCATGGACGTAACTAAAAGGTGTGCACACATCTGCCTGTTATCTGTTGATTTAATCAGATGAAATCAATTTAGAAATGAATGGACGATGTCCTTAGGGCAAGTAGATGGTAAATTTGAGGGGTGGTGCACATATATTTTCAATGTAACATATTCATATGCTTTTCAATGAGATCATTAGAGCTGATTTTAGGGTACAGGAAAGTGCCCCTTGTATTCCTTCCCTCTGGACATCCTCTGTCCCTTCCATTCTCCACCCTGTACTACCCCACTTTACCACGGCAATTGTTATGGGGCTTCTGCCTCCTTACTGAGCTGGATATATACAGGCCATAACAAGGTGCCATATTTAGTCTTATTGGTGAACTTGTTTATTTATTTATCGGATGTTTATAAGGCACTTATACAGCAAGGCAGTGTTTCAAAGCACCACAAGGCCAAATGGAAGGGAACAGGGGAGCAAATAAACAAAATATTTGACAATTAATGAATAGAAACAAAAATCGGTGCTACTAGGCCTTGTGACATTCAGAACGTGCAGGTGCAGTGAAAAGGAAACAGGGGGTGGGGGTATGTGCATTTAGTGTCCCCCGGGGGGGGGGAGGAAGTGCCACAGGTGCATATTGGGGGGGCCCAAAGGTAATTGCAAAGGCAAATACGTACCAGCGAATGGGGAGGTCTACCATCCAACAGGCAAGTGCAGGGCGCAGGCACACCATCTGACAGGCAGGTGTGGGCCCAGAGGATAGTGCAGGCAGGGGATGCTGGTGGTGATTGGGCATACGGCCAGGATCCTGTTGGACTCATGAGGGACCAGGCTGCCAATCTCAGTGACAGAAGGGATGGTTACACGGGAGGGGGAGAGGGAAGGAGGAGTAGAGAAAGGTCTTGAGTTGTTTGTAGAACTTGAGGTGATCCGTTTCAAGACAGACAGAGAGAGGGAGACTATTCCATAGGAGGGAGCCAGCTGAGGAAAGGGATTGGCCCCCAGCTCTCAAATTGGCATAAAACCTTGAGCAACCAATGCATACATTCTAGTGAAAATCAATTTGTCATCCTGACCTTATCTCATGCTGCCCCGCGAGCAGAGGCGTTGCTTGGGGGGGAAGCTGAGGGGGCTATAGGCACGGGTCTTTTGGCTGTAGCCTCGGATAGAAGCTCAGGGGCTACAACCAAAAAGCGAGCTAGACCCAAGTCCGGCAGTCCCGACAGTTCCGACATTAGCGTAGCCCCAGATCTTTTTCAAGACCTAGCAACACCCCTGCCCATGGATCACCATTAAATCACTTTCAAATATGGTAATTTACAAATAAAAATAAATAGGAAACTAGGGTGCTAGGCATGTCAACAGAGAGGATTTACATCTCTTTCTAGTCTGGGACAGACGATGAGAACATTTCAGTTTTACTGAGACCCCACACAGACACCATACATTTCACAATTTATCACTGCATCTTTTTTCCACATCGGCCTTTTGAGTTGGGTGATTAACTTTTTATATTATTGAAAATGATTAAGAGGCCCTAGGGAGGTGTCTTAACTACCAATCAGCAGTTCTTTAAGCAGTTCTGCTACATGTTCAATTGTGTCATCCCATTGGGTTCTTAAATCTGGAATTTTAAAATTGAGTTCTGGCGATGCCTAGGCACTTTAATAGGACTGGATTAACTATTTTCCTTCCTGCTCTTTTCCACAGGTGCCATCTGCTTTCTTTTCATCAGCGTCAAGCACAATTTAGATTCACCCCTCAGACAAAGAAGACACAACTAAAGAGTTGTCTGCAAGCACAAATGCTTTTAATCCAAATTAGCCATCACCTTGTTGCGGAAAGAGAAGATTATGCTGCAGAGATATTAATCAAAATGACTCTCAATTCTTCCTCCAACCACTTCCCTCTCACCTCTGACCCCCAGTGCTTTGCTATAGTGTCTGTCCAGGTGGAGTCCAGCACATGACAAGCCAGCATTCAGCAAATCAACACACTATCGATGCACTTTCAATTGCAGGATCAGTGTGAAACACAACTTTAAAGATGTCGTTGGCTAGTCTCCCTGTATATGTACAAATTGAACTCCTCCAAAAAGTATTAACTATGGAGAAAGCACCAGCATATGTGCCAAAACAAATATATTGGCTAATGAAATGCAGGATCAATCAGTTTCAAAGAGGCTATTTGACACTGGGCCTAATGATGGCTGCCTGGACAGCATAGGGAACAATCCTGATAGAAATACTAGTCTTAAAGATAGCTACTACTGGAGCACAGCCCTTCTTGATATATGTTCTCAAAAGAGCAGCAGTGAAAGAAAATAACTCAGGAACCAGTACTAATTATTGGGCTCATCAAGCAATGACGGGTAGAAGAGGTAAACACGGGCGATGATGATAAGGAATAGGTAGGAATGCTTACTACCACCCTGACCCTGGCGTTAGATTCCATGAGTGAACCACTGTAGCAGCCCACACTTACAAGAACAATACAGGGTTATGTTGTAATAATGTGATTGTGGCATTTTAACCAAATAAATAATCCATTACATTCATCTGAGAGTTTCATGTAGTATACATGGGATTGGGAGTGTAGCTCCGAGGCGACGCGCTTATCCTGGAAGCAAGACAACCCAGAGCAGCATGGGCTTGAATCCTGTCTCCAAGCTTAGAGGCTGGTCTTAGGCAGTACGCGCTCCATGTATTTCTAATGTAATTAACTAAATCATAAAACAGTACACAATGGGCCTCATTCCGAGTATGGCGGTAAGGGATAGCGGCCACCGCTAACGAGAGCGGTGGCGGTAATCCCTTACCGCCATACTCCGAGTTCCCTTAGCGCCATGGTGCTTTTAACACCTGCTTTTAGCAGGCGTTAAATACCATGGCGCTAAGGGACCTTGATGTTAATTACGCCACCGTAATTTACGGTGGCGTAATTGACGCCTTCCCCACTCCCATTATGCCCTATGGGGCAAGAATGGGAATGGGGAAGGGTAAATGGGGATTGGGGAATTACCGCCCCGCCAACCTTGGAATGGGGCGGTAATTCCGCCAACCACCAAGGCGCTGCCGGTCCGGGTACGGCGTCAACCAAGGCGTTAATAGCGCCATTGGTTAGCGCCGTACTCGGAATGAGGCCCAATGGCCCTCATTACGACCCTGGCGGAGAGGGGTTTACGCCAGCGTAATGCATGACGTACCTCTCCGCCAGATTCCGACTTTCCGTAGCGCCATGGTGATTTTTACGCCCGGATTTTCCGGGCGGAAAAATCCATGGCGCTACGGGACCTCTTGTTAATTACGCCACCGTAATCTACGGTGGCGTAATTAACGCCTTCCCCACTCCCATTATACCCTATGGGGCAAAAATGGGAATGGGGAAGGGTAAATGGGGATTGGGGACTAACCGCCCCGCCAAGGTCGGAATGGGGTGGTAAGTCCGCCAACCCCCTTGGCGGAGTTGGCAGCTCTGCGCCATGGACCATGGTGCAAATTGCACCATGGTCCTCCGCCAGGGTCGTAATGAGGGCCAATGAGTTTTTCATGGAAGATATTGATTTATCATTTACAGATATAATACTTAACCGGCAGCTAATTGTTTTGATCAATTGCACACACAGATTTGTCGATCCGTAGTTATAAATACACTCGTACTTTTCACTACACAAACCTCTGTTTCAAAGGCACTCGAAATCCAAAACCTTTCAAATCACAGAATGAGCAAAATGAAACTATTGAGTTCTAGGAAAAGAACTCAATGCACAGATGCTATCACTGTGCACACTATTGCATTATGTACCGGATAATCAGAGAGATATTTTTTATACTCACAGTTTGTCGCAACTCTGCAAAGCAGCAACTCAGAATGAACTGACGATGGAAGGTCTGGTACTCAAGTCAAACCTCCTTCCCATAATGTTAATGAAGCCTCGTGGGTCCAACAGGAGTGAAGCCATGGGCTCCAATCAGAGACAGAGCTATTTATAAACAATGCAAGGGGGACGGCTTAGCGCAGTCTGTGTAATTGACCATTGAACTCTGTTCATAGATGTACATATGCTTCAAACAACACTAATCATGTGAAAAACAAACTAAGTAGAGTTTTCTGGGAATTAATTAATGCTGTACATTAACTGGTAAGCTTACATGACAACACTCCGATTCTTTTTGTTTTTGTTTTTACAACTCCCCATTGCAGGGGGTTGGTCTAATAAATCTGCTCCTGTCAGTTTACTGGTCACTATAAAAAGGGATTTCACACTACCAAGCTCTCACATAAAGTCATATGTGGAGCCATGTGAGGTCAATTTGGACATTGAAAAAATCAACTACATACAAAGAAGTGTAAATGTCTGATTTTCATTGCAACATAAACGACTTTAAAGTACCATAGAAGAGTGGGTACATGTGGTCGACCCATACGTTGACCTGGCTGAGCTTTTAAAAGGGTGGTATTTGAGCATGTGCACACTAAGCGCTTGCGTATTGTTAGCTGGGATCTCAAGACCCCACTTATTTTTCTTAGAGTCGAAATCTGTCTCAAAGTCTGCAAAGAGCAACACATCATGAAAGAAGATTGGACATTTGGAGGAGGTTTGGATTTTTTTCAGATTGATTCTTAGGAAAATTGCTATAGAAAAACAATCACAAGTACAGGCTGCAATGGAATGGTGGAGAGAAAGACTGGAGAGGGTGTTTGCAAGAGGAAATGGAGTCACGGGCTGCTGTTCATATCATCCAGCTAAGACAGTACTTGTAACTTAGCTGTAAAGTATCTCAATAGGTTAGTGTACCTGCTGCAGCGATATTTGTAACACAAAGTTCACTGGATTGTAATCTGGGTAAGGAACAGCTCAGACTTCGATGCATCTGAAGTTGACCAAATACAGACTATTGAAGTGTGTAATTGTGACATGTGATGGCAGACCTCCAGGGACGATCAAATGAGTCTGGTTTTAGGTATGTCATGGGAGTAAACTAAGTATATTGAGGGGAATGTTCTTGCACTATAGAAAGTACATGGAAGCAATGGCCTTCCAACAAACCTATCAGGCTGATGCATTTTCTGACACTGATTGAGAGGGCATGATGTCAAGTTTCATCATACTGAGGTTGCTTCCAAGGGTATCACATCTGTTAGTCATCTAACAAAAGGCACATTCCATTGGAGGCCTGCAATATCCTCACACAGGCCACTGGGGCGAGCAGAGTCAGCCAGAAGTCAGCCCTTGATAGAATGTTTTGCGCCTTGAAACACTTGTGTATAGGCGCGTTACAAATGCCATATCATATCATATCATATCATATCATATCATATCAATGTTGGATACAGTGAGATCATAGCTCTCAACTCACACGCTTTGGGTGGGTGTCACCCGCCTTGTAAAGAACTGATTCACCCGCTAAGCCTCCTGCAAGCTCATTCATTTCAATGGGCTCTCACCCGCCGAAAACAAAATCAGGTTTTTTTACCTGCCTTGGCGACACAAAAGGTTGAGAGCTATGTACGATTCACCACACAGTATTAACCACTACAGGCATGCACTATACACAATCCTCTGCAGACATTAGCACATTGCTTTTTACAGGATGACGATGCACAAGACACATTCAAAACAGATCCATAAGTGTACTTGCTTCAAAGCTTTCCCCAGATCCTGATGACAGGAACTCCTGGCAGATGCTGTGCCTGGTACTGAACCACTGGTATTGCGCCACGCCCACTGTGCCACCCAAAAGGTCCTTGAGTTTTCCCACATGGCACATCCACTCCTTAACATGCCCAGGTTTATTCACAGGATGGAGGTGCCAACTAAAGTCTCAGGTTCTCCACGAGATGCAGCCCCCTGAAAGGTTCTCTGATTTACTTTTGCGGGGCGCAACCACTGACTAGGTTTTCAGGTTCTTCACCCATGAGGCAAATCCACCCCTTAGAGCTCTCATGTTCTCCCACAAGGCACAGCCTTCCAAAATGTTCTCCAGTTTTTGCAAAAAGGGAAGCCACCAACTGAGGCTGTCAGGCTCTTTCATCCGCAGACGCAATGTTGCCCTGCTGGGTGGAGACCACTTAATGCAATGGCCTCATGTATCCAGGACACGTCCCAAACACCGCGTTCCCGGTGCTTCATTAGGCCGTCTCCTCCCACCATATGAGGAACATACCATACAGCTCATGCAATGCCTACCTGGGGGTCTCCATGTGAAGCCCTGCCACCCCTGCATCTGTGGGGCTGAGACCTGTGTGTGGGTGTGCTCACTGCTCAACCTTAGAGCGCAAAATGTGTAGCACGAGAACTAGGGCACAACCTCAAGTGACCCAGGTGAGCAAACAAGGAAACAAATCATCCTACTATGAAAAACTACAACTAAAAGTAAAATATTCCTTAATACAATGCTACCTCTAAAATACTACACAGAACTGTACAAGACAAACCTACAGAGGGGAACGTGTACACAATTTCTGGGGGATTCTTTGTGTTTTTGATGGGGTTACAAATAGATGTAGCAGCATTTTTTTAGTTTTTTAGTTTTTTAAAAGGACACAAAAGTGTAAAAGGCAACGTTTTTGTATAGGGAAACGAACAGAAGACACTATGACATACAAAGGGGCATACAGAATGGGTTCAAACACATTTTAAACAGCAATACAAATCCTGTAAACATTTCTGAAGCTGCAAAATGCATAGGGCATCCTACAAGTGTGTGCCTGACCTGTGTAACTCCTCCCCTCACAGCCTAGCAACACCCACAAAGGAAGAAGATGTAAGGTGGGCTTTTTATATGGGGACAAGCTTCCTTAAGGAGACTCATGGACTCTGATTGGCTGAATGAACTTGGCCAAATGGTTTGGATCACCTGAGAGGCCGAACAAACACAATGGCCCTCATTACGACCCTGGCGGAGATCCATGGTGCAATTTGCACCATGGACCATGGCGCAAAGCTGCCAACACCGCCATGGGGGTTGGCGGACTCACCGCCCCATTCCGACCTTGGCGGGGCTGTAAGTCCCCAATCCCCATTTTGCCCTTCCCCATTCCCATTTTTGCCCCATAGGGCATAATGGGAGTGGGGAAGGCGTTAATTACGCCACCGTAAATTACGGTGGCGTAATTAACAACAAGGTCCCGTAGCGGCATGGATTTTTCAGCCCGGAAAAAGCAGGCGAAAAAGGCTCCATGGCGCTATGGGAACTCGTAGTAAGGCGGAAGGGTACGCCATGATTTACGCTGGCGTAAACCCTCTCCGCCAGGGTCGTAATGAGGGCCAATGACTACATTTATTATTCATCAGAATCTCTGATTGGACAACGAATCATCACGTGAGACCTGAAAGCCCAATGCGAGTTTGTTGTTTATTTGTCTGCACCCAAAACACCATATCGTTTTGACCATAGGAATGAATCTTCACTAAAGGATTTGTCCACCACCACACTCCCATTTCTGAGACACTCATCCATAATATTGTGCATTCAATAACTGGAGGATTCTTAATGAGTGTATTGAGGGAGTCAACATTTCAGAACCCAGTTGGCATTTCTTTTACATTTGCATACTGTCTTCTTTGGGATGTCTAGCATGTGTTTTCCAGGGGATGTGTTGCATTAACTGGACTTAATGAGGTAAGGATTGCAAAACACCTACCAGTCTAAGCGTCTGCGTGATTAGACACATGCTAGATTAGATGCCATGTTGTGGGGTAAAGGTTGAAACGACTGAGCGCGTTTGTTTCGGGAAACCCTCATTTTGGTTGACTCATGATTGGAGAAGTGGCAGATTCCTCCTCCCACAGCCGCTTTGCTAGAGCGATCAGGACTCAAAGCACTCACTCATTTGACATCCACGATTAAGCACAGAGGTGCCATCTGCCAGACTTTATTAATAACCTCAGAAAGGCCAGTACGGTTAGGGCAGAGTGAGTCACAGGTCAAGCATACACGATACTGCAGCTCATCCCTTCGACGTTCCTTCATTGAGTACCATCTAGAAGGGGAGGATCACAATTCTCAAGTTCATGGTTGCCCAGCACTTGGGGAAAACCTATAGTATGGTTCTATGGTTCTATGATTCTAAGATTCTATCATTCTATGGTAAGTTAGGTTGACCTTGCGTGTGCTAAGGCAGGTCAGATCACAAGGCCTGCTGCAGCATGCGCCTGGCACATGCTGGACACTACTTGAAGGTTAGCAGTGCGTAGGGCCTAGCATGCGCCTGGCACATGCTGGACACCACTTGAAGGTTAGCAGTGCGTAGGGCCTAGCATGCGCCTGGCACATGCTGGACACCACTTGAAGGTTAGCAGTTCGTAGGGCCTAGCATGCGCCTGGCACATGCTGGACACCACTTGAAGGTTAGCAGTGCGTAGGGCCTAGCATGCGCCTGGCACATGCTGGACACCACTTGAAGGTTAGCAGTGCGTAGGGCCTAGCATGCGCCTGGCACATGCTGGACACCACTTGAAGGTTAGCAGTGCGTAGGGCCTAGCATGCGCCTGGCACATGCTGGACACCACTTGAAGGTTAGCAGTGCGTAGGGCCTAGCATGCGCCTGGCACATGCCGGACACCACTTGAAGGTTAGCAGTGCGTAGGGCCTAGCATGCGCCTGGCACATGCCGGAACTATTTGAAGGATAGCAGTGCGTTAGCAGTGCGTAGGGCCTAGCATGCGCCTGGCACATGCTGGACACTACTTGAAGGTTAGCAGTGCGTAGGGCCTAGCATGCGCCTGGCACATGCTGGACACTACTTGAAGGTTAGCAGTGCGTAGGGCCTAGCATGCGCCTGGCACATGCTGGACACTACTTGAAGGATAGCAGTGCGTAGGGCCTAGCATGCGCCTGGCACATGCTGGAACTACTTGAAGGATAGCAGTGCGTAGGGCCTAGCATGCGCCTGGCACATGCTGGACAATACTTGAAGGTTAGCAGTGCGTAGGGCCTAGCATGCGCCTGGCACATGCTGGACACCACTTGAAGGTTAGCAGTGCGTAGGGCCTAGCATGCGCCTGGCACATGCTGGACACTACTTGAAGGTTAGCAGTGGGTAGGGCCTAGCATGCGCCTGGCACATGCTGGACACTACTTGAAGGTTAGCAGTGCTTAGGGCCTAGCATGCGCCTGGCACATGCTGGACACTACTTGAAGGTTAGCAGTGCGTAGGGCCTAGCATGCACCTGGCACATGCTGGACACTACTTGAAGGTTAGCAGTGCGTAGGGCCTAGCATGCGCCTGGCACATGCTGGACACCACTTGAAGGTTAGCAGTGCGTAGGGCCTAGCATGCGCCTGGCACATGCTGGACACCACTTGAAGGTTAGCAGTGCGCAGGGCCTAGCATGCACCTGGCACAGTGACTGCATCCTGAAAAATGTCGGGCCCGGACTAGTGTCTCCCTCTACCAGGAAGGAAATCTAGAAAAACAGAACACCTGTGGGAGACACATGTGTTTCTCGTGACTCTGATCAGCCATCCATCATCATCATCATCATTGTAACTCAGTCACACTCCATTCAAAACATGTTCTTCCTGCAGGAACATTTCTGTGCTCAATGGTGTAATGCACAAAAAGGATTTTATTTTATTATTATTTTATATAAATGTTAAAACAACTCAATAGCACCAAATATCAGTCTCAAATCCACTCTCAGTGGATTATTGTTCAGAAAAAATAAGTGATGGGGTTAGTAAAAGTGACTCAAAATAGGTCAAAGCAGCACTTTTACATTCAACAATTTTCTTTTTTTTAATTGTTTTATTGGTTAAAAAAAGAATGAACCTTTAACAACGTACACATATATAGAGACATTTAAAAAAAATGAAACATACCTAAAAGAGAATAAAAAGTAATAGCCTGAAAAAGAAATGAAGGGTGAGTAAGATTAAAAATTTAAAAGAACTGAGTAATAAAGAGAATTAGACATAATTACATCAAAATGTAATAAATAATAATAAACATCAAAATGATTGTCCATATCAAGCAGGGTCGGTCTGGGACAAGAAATAGGCCCGGTCGCCCAAAAGAAAATGGCTCACCCCTCGCCTCAAAAACGTGGCCCACCCCTCGCCACACAACCCTTGACCTCTGATGACATTATGTCATTTGACAGCACCCCAAAGTGACATCCCGGGAAGCAGGATCGGACTGGGACAAGAAATAGGCCCGGTCACCCAAAAAAAGTGGCCCACGCCTCGCCTCAAAATAGTGGCCCACTCCTCGCCTCACGACACTTGACCTCTGATGAGATCACCAGAAGTGATGTCATTTGACCCCACCCCAAAGTGACATCCTGGGAAGCGATTAAACACGACCTTTCAACCCTACACTAAATTACTGTGAATCCAAGCAGACGTCCAAGGCCAAATGATATGTTATTGTATAGCACTTATGCTTAAGCTCTTTTTTATAGAACAAATATGGTACTCATTTATCTACCTAAAATGGACGAAAAGCTTTTTGAAATTTTATTTTTAAAAAAATTTGAAAAAAAAATAGTTCTCTTTTTTTTCTTCCAAACCGGTCCAGACATGGCCAGAAACTGGCCCCCACTCCCCGGCAACGATGACAAAACAGGAAGTGGCATCAAAAAGAATTGTTCATAAGTACACTAAATCACTGTGAATCCAAGCAAACGTCCAAGGCCAGATGATAATATGTTATTGTATAGCACTTACGCTTAAGCTCTTTTGTATAGAACAAATATGCATACAATATCACCCAACCTGTGTTGGTACTCATTTATCAACCTAAGAAGGACGAAAGGCCTTTTGAAAAAAAAAAAAACGGCCCAGGCATGTCCAGAAACCGACCCCCACTCCTCAGGGACGATTTCGGCCCGGCCACGGGCCGAAAGACCGAGGGACCAATCCCATCCTGATATCAAGAGTTCTAAAACCAGTCCCAACTGGTATAACCACCGGAGTGGGAGATCCAGATAAGCAATAATTCCACATGGAATCTGAGTCACTATTATTGAACATGTCCCGCGGGTGATGACGTCAGGCGAGATTCTCCAGCTGCTTAACAGGCAGGTACACCAGAGGTAATTACGCGCAGAGAAATGTCAATTTCCGGTATTTTTCTTTCCATTCTGGGATTTATAGTTCTGCTTCCCCTTATACAACTCAGACTATAGGTCCCAGAATGCAACAGAATAACCAGGACAGGATAAGTGCCTGCAGTTTGGAATGAGTCATGTTGGCAACTATGTTATGGAACACAATATGTCCATCTCCCCATTTACCCCCTGTAAAGCGTGATGAGCCCCAGAGAACACAAGGATTTCATTATTTTCTGACATATAGCTAGCCACACATTTTCCACATTGTGCTTGTTTTGCTGGGTAGGCCCCTGCCACCCGATGTCCTTACCACACAGGTATGTTTGAGACAGTCGTCGCCGGTGCATTTAGCTGAGTGCTCGGCCCTTGGAATGCACTTGAGCAATGCGTGATCTTAGTCCGAGGCCAAAGAAAGTTAATTCTGCACCCTTGAGTGTACATGTGATCAAAAGAGATTGGTAGGCTAGCAATTATTGCGACAATTGTTAGGCTTGAAACAGTGAATGAAGCTTTCTTTTCTGAACAATGAGAAATTACTTTTAACCCCTTAAGTGCCAAGGATGAGAATGTTCTTCCTTTTCTCATAGACTTGCATAATCTACTATTAAATAAAGACATACAAAGGCGCCACTTCGTCAAAACAGAAGGTGATCACTATAATGTCCCCGGGGAGCAGGTTGTATCATCAAGGCTCAAAATAATGGTTGGGCTAGAAGGGTGAGGCAAGTGCTGAGTAATAACACACAGGCATGGAAGCCATGTTGGCCGCTAGTTTGGCATATTAAAGTGGCAATCTGCCTTCAAGTAGCAAACACAAGCCACCTAGTTTCATTTTTTATTGCTCCCCTTGGACACCCAGCAGTGCCTTTTGACACCTCACAAATGTTCTAGGTAGCAATCACTTTAGCAGAGCGTGTGTTCATGAGGCATTGGCTAGGCCCACCGATTACTTGGTCACTTTAGACACAATCACTGTGTGAAAGGCAAGTGTGGCAGAACTTCTGAATGCTTGCTCTGGTTTGACATATCCAGCTCAGAACCCCAATGGCAAAGTATACAAAGGCCATGGCTGCTCCTCCATTGGCCGGGCACATGCCAGGGAACTATCATGCCTGCACTCCAGGGATAGCTGTGCAGAGTGGAGTGGGGGATTCTGGGTGGGAGTGTTGGATGTCTGTACAAGAATGGTTCTGGAGGCATCGGGGCAACCCTGATACTCATGGGCATCAGGACCAGCATGGTGCGTAAGCATGACGTTGATGGAATCATAGCAAGAACTGTTACCAGGACATGTCAGTGCTAGCCTGGAGACGCCACATGTCTGCACCATGTTATGAGTAGTAGATGAGGTTCTGTTAGTGACCTGGCATGAGGGTGTGCCTGTGAGATGCAGACATTACTGTTCTGACCCCACTCTATGGTGGCTGAAGTGCTGCATTCTGCCAGTGCTTCCAAGATAACCTATGGTGACGTTGCTGTGTACCCTCTACGCGACTGTTCCCTTGTACGCAAGTGTCTGGTAACAACCATGAGGTGCCCTTCCAGCCTTTCAGTTACCCTGGCAACGGAGGCTTGATTTCAAGGATTTCCGAACTACTCTTGTTCATGCCTTTGACCTTTTCTCCAGGGGACGGTCATTCTAATGTATATTCGCTCTCTAAGATCTAGTGCAAGGGAGACACTGAGGCATGGCCCATTCCTGGTGCTGTCCACTCCAGCTTCAAAGTGAGAAAGCAAGTCTGGATCTGTCCCTTGACAGATCCAGACTTGCTAAATGGTATCTTAAGAATATGCATTGACTCCTGACCCCACCCTTCTTGCTGCTCCCCAGGGACAGCTCCCTCTATGGCACACCAGGGACTTCCAGAGGCCAAAGCTTCCTTCCTCAGGGTTGTTCTGAGGGTTGGTCTGAGGGTTGTATGTGAAGGTTCTAGTGGAATAATGCTGGCATCATGCAATGCTGGTGCCATTGTGCTGGCAGTTTCATGCCAGCTTTGACCCTTTTGCAGAGCATGCAGACATGTGCCATTGGTATGTCCATGTTCTTCCTCTGATCTGCTCCTTCTGTTGGGTCTCCCCAAGCCTCTTGTTCTCCTACCTTATTTGCCCCGCTAGCCAATTACCCTTTGGTCTCTTTGTTTTATATTATAACCCCGAACCTCTCTGTGTTTGCCCTGTGCTCCTTCTTCATACACTTCCTCCTCTGAAGACCTTCTCTGCTTACTCTCTTCATTTCACCCAGGTCCCCTGACCTGTTACCCAGGCCCTACATCTTGGCCTACTTGATCTTTGCCCTGGCACCCCTTTCTGAACAGCTCCTTGTATCTTCCTGAGGCATACCACCAATGTTTCTTCAAATTTATGGAAGTAATTGCCGGCAAGCATTAGCCGGAATGTCAGCAGTTTGGGTGCAGCATCAAAACCTAGCAGTGGCGCAGAGAGGGAGGGATTTGAGACCGTACTCCCACAGTGGGTTGCAGATGGAGAAGGCAGAGATGTTCCCGTCTCCTCCTGACTTATACTGGCCAATGCTTTTCCTGAAGACTGGCAATTTGAAATCTCTGCAAGCGGGGAACTTTGCTGGGTGCTTTACAAAGAAACTGGTATTTGAAGGGCAGTGGATTGGATACAGAATCTTATGATGTAGTTTAATTAAATGCAAACTGGTGAAAGTCCCCATATAGTTGGGATATATATGCAGTTTCTGCAGGCCTGCACTGTTGCATGCACCTTGCATGTAGCCCACTGCCCCAATGCTCCTTCCATGGTCCTCACTGTTTGCCTCTTCAGACCTCCCTACTTACCTCACCCTAGGCCCCATGCCCCAGGTTCTGCTACTGATGCCAGTGCCATCCAAACTTCTGGATCTGATTAACACGACTTGAGATACATTCTGACCATTCCCCATTCAGGAAAGGTGTTATTGGCACAGGATATGTGGGAAAGTGAGGCTCAACTTATAGTAAAGCTTTTGGCCTTTCTGGTTAACCTGTATTTATCCCCCCATGTGAGCCCTCATCTAAAGCATCCTCAGGTATGTGAGTCACACATGTGACTGTGAGGGACTATGGGCCTCTTCGGGTTATAGCTTCATAAGTACCCTGTTACTTGTCGGAGTCTCTTTACAACGTGGGTTCTCTTGGCTCGACTAGATGTTGGCAGTTTGCCATATGCATGCGGTACAGCTTGATGTACAAGAGGGGTGTTAAATCCAGTGCTTGGCTGAGGTGCTTAATGTATAGTCCAACATACTATCCTTCAAGAGTAAGTGGGGCACGGTTCTAGCCATATATGCCATGGTGTCTGCTAGCCTGTCTTAAGCCTGCCTGGCAAAGGTGAGAACTATCAAGCATCACATCTGGTCAGATACCAGCATTTTGTTTGGCTTGCTGGCTGGAATCTAAATTCCAGTAAAAGCCATTACAGGAAGTTACTGGGAAAGTACCAGTGGTTGGCTAGATGCGAGAACAGTGAATTATTGCAATCTTGTGATTGGAAGATGAGTTGACAATCAGCTGAACATGTTTGTGTTAATTTTTGTTTTTCAACATATAAAAAATATAATTACATTTTACATTCAATATTTAAATACATTTAAACCATTAATACAATTGTTTTAGCCAATTAATTAATTACATCATAAGTAAAAGAATCACAAGAATAAAAAAAAAAGTTTTTTAGTAAAATATAATAAAATAAAATATAATACAACATTCTCAAACTTCAGTGAAATTTGGACAAGTTGAGTTTAAGTAATGGATCTTGAAACTGCCGGCGTCAAACAACCACGTTGTCACTCGATGGCTTTTTTATCCATACTCTCTTCATCAAGATTCAACTCATTCAGGAAGTTTATTGCTGCATACCCAAATGATTTTGAATACACATGGAATATGTATTTCCAAAGGTCATTCGCTTCCATGTGTAGCTTGTGTTCAAATAAGGATTTAAAATATTGGATTCTCATTTCCTCTAGATTATCACATTTCGTGACAAGATGCTCCAAAGATTCTTCTTCAACCTTGCAAAACCGGCATAAACTGGTGACTATGATATTTTTGGTCCAGTTTGCTGTTACAGCCCTCGTATGCCATAAATTAAGTCTCAGGCGCAGAAGTCCTGCACGATGCACGACGCTAGGAGATTTTAGGAGGTAGGCCTCTGTAGTGCCATAAGCTTTAAGGCCAAATGGATTTTGAATAAAAGTTTTGTACTTATAGCACAATTCTCTAGTTTCTATCCAGTCCATCTCCCACATTTTGCGTTTGGCTTTGTTTGGGTTTTGAGTAAGTAAATTATCTGTAATGTCTGCCTCTTGCATGAACCTCTGCGCCTGTATTTTCCATTACAAAATATCGGCATCCTTGGACGTTTGTATATAGTTGGCCAGTTGCGTGACAAGGCCATTCTGATGCTCTTCCAAAACACATTTTCTATAAAGCATACACACTTTCCATTTGTAAGAAGCAAAAATCGATGTTAGCCCTAATTCATGCCTTATTAAGACTATAGGAGTAGATGATGGCAAACATAGCAAGGATCTCCAAAAAGACCCTTCTTTCATATTCCAAAAACTGCTAGATTGAATTGCTTTAGTTTCGGCACCATATAATAGAATTGGCAGAGCTTTTTGTTTGTAGTAGGTTAGTAGAGGCGCAATAGTAAACTTGGAATATTTACCACTAATGATTTTTGCCTGTGATATCAAGCTCTTCCATTTGCATTTAAGACTGAGCTCATAAGGAGAATCATTTGGGTTGTTACTGATGTTTATGCCCAGGTATATGTATTCCGATACTGATTCGACTTCCTCTCCATACAACTTCCATCCCATTTTTTTATTTTGTTGTTTACAATTGCCAAATTGTATTTTTCTTGGTATTTATAGTCATCTTGTTGAGGATTGCGTAATTTTCTAAGGCGCTTAGCATATTGCGAAGACCCATAGGCGTTTTAGACAACAGCAAGAGGTAGTCAGCGTATAGAAGCCATTTAACCTCAAAAGTGCCCAACCTTGGGCAATCAGTCATGATGTTATCAAATAACCTACCAATGTCAAAAATAAAGAAGTTAAAAATAGATGACGCAAGAATGCACCCTTGTTTAAGACCTCTTGAGGTGAAAATTGGATCTGATAGAGCTCCCTCATTAGTCAGTTTAACTTGTAAAGATGTTTGAAAGTGGAGATCAATAATCCACTTAAGTGTATTCCACGGGCGCTCTTGTTTCATCAGCTTCATAACTAGGAGTTCCCTTGGAATTGCATCAAGAGCGGTTTTAAAATCCACAAAGGCCACATACAAGGGTGATTTCAATCTGGCCTGCTTGGCGATAACCGCATTTATGCAAAGCAGATTAATCCCCGTACCTATACCTTTCAAGAAGCCAGTTTGCCATGCATCTCTTAACCCCTTGCTGTCAAGCCAACCATTAAACTCACGGAGGACTAGGCGAGCAAATATTTTTCCAGGACAGTCAAGGAGAGCAATAGGTCTATAAGAGGTGGGATCTAATTTGTTGCCCTTTTTATACAACGGGATTAGTATAGACTTTCCCCAATGCAAGGGCAAAAACCCGGATCGCATCACCTCTCTGTAAATTTGCATAAGTATGCTCGACCAAATTTCAGGATTCCTTTTGAGCATTTTATTGCTGAGACCATCAGGGCCCATGGCCCGTGAGCTGCTGAGTTTTGATATGTAGAATAATATATCGTCCTGATCAAAATTAATTTGATGGTTCCAGTTTGTACTCTCAATGGTAATCTGACTACCTGGTAGTGGAGTTTGGTATATCTGCAGAAAATATGCACCCCAAGTTTCATCTGAGATGGAATTGATCAGAACAGAACTTTGATCTTTGTAGGTTGCCTCATTTAGCACCCCCCATATTTCAGCAGTCGACTTGGAGGCAATCTTCTTTAGCATATGCTCACTGTCTTTCTGAAAGGAGAATGATTTCCTTACTTTTTGCCAGTTTTTATAACTCATACGAAGCTTTCTTGTTTCCAATACCATTTCTTCAGTTGGAAGGTGTTTTATCATACGTATCCGATATCTTAACTCCGATTTATTATTTTTCAACTCTATATCAAATGTATGGATGTGCTTATAGCTTTGCCTTGTACGGAGTTGTTGACTGCCACATATTGTAGCATAGATGACACATAATCCTTCCCTGAATTGTAAGACAGTTGTCTCTCGAGACTCATCAATGAGGAGTCGGACCATTTTAGTCGGTTTCTTGCATTGTTAGCAATTACATAGCCTTTATAAATCCCCCCACATTTTACAGAGGTCTTAATTTCCAGCTCCCATTCTAAACAAAGTTGGTGATGGTCGCTTTTGTTATTCGGTTTTATGTTCAGGGACTGGATCATGTTCATCATTGTTTTGTTTACAAATATGTAATCAATAGTGGCTTCAAATATTCCATTGTGCCAAGTGCTCGCAGGAGGGGTATCACCTTCTACTGCACCATTGACCATGATCAATTGCATGTTCTCCATACATTGATTCCATCTTAATTCTTCAACAGACAGTTTCCTTTTATTTTTCGATACCAAATGTAGATTAATGTCTCCCATAACCAGCACAAAATCTACATTTTTGTCTAATGAAATTCTCAGACAGATTCTATCCAAGTGCTCAAAAAAACAGTCTGATGGCAAATGAGCCTTCCCACAATAAATGTTGATTAGTATAAAGGTGTGAGCTTTACTCGATAGTTTGATTAATTGAATAAAGGGCGTGCCTGAATTGAGGATTGTAACTTTAAACCCTTTGGATTTCCTTATGGCTATGAGGAGTCCGGCCATAGGTCTTCCCCTAGATGGGGAGATGGCAGGTTCTAACACAATTTCAAAACCATCCCAAATAGGAGATTCAACCAACCAAGTTTCTTGCAACACTACAATATCAAACTCATCAAGCTCTGAGCTGTGAGTATTAATAAAGTGTTTGAATCCCCTGGTGTTCCAACATACAAGGTTGTTTTTTTCTTTTATGGTGGATTGTTATGCATTGTCAAATCTTTCATTCCCGTAGTTGTTCAGATCCCTATTATTGGAGCCATAAATACGAGGTGCCCATTTTTTTTCTTCGATTCTTTCGCCTTTTGCTTCCTGACGCTCTTCTTTATATATATTGACGCCCAAATGGTGAAGCGAGTTTCTGGCTTCCCACACAATATCTGCCAGAACCGTTGACTGAAGCGTAATTCTTGATCTTGACAAATCCTTGTCACTCAAGAACTCAACCCTGTCAATGTCTGAAGATGTCATATTTCTCAACTCCGGTATTTCCTTGCAAATGTTAAGAGCGCATGCACGATTAACATCATATTGGGGATGTGGATGATCTCTGCATTCTAGAATGAAACAGTGGTGATTGCATTGCCCCCCTGTTCTCACATTTGGGGTATACACACGATTAGAACTTACACTTACATTCCGATGATCTCCCTGGGCTTCCCTCCCTATCTCCGAGGAGATCCTCCCATTATTTGACGAGGGTGGTGCGTGAGTGCAAGAATCAGTCTTGGTTTCCCATATCGTTGGTTTTGCCTGCTCGTTACGTACGTATTTCTCCGCCTGCCTTTCCATAATGTATTGTTCAATTGTCTTGTTTATTTCTTCACGCATCTGTGCATTAATTTGACTACCCTCAACAACCTCAGGTTGGACAGGTGGGAGAGAATTACCAGGGATGATCTGTGGTTGCACTCTTTCCTTTTCAATTGCCGCCTCACTTGCAGCCACCAAGTTGTTTAAAGTCTTATTGTTCATCTCAAAGGTGAGTTTCCCCTTGTTTTTCGCTACCTCCTGATTCAGTTGTACTCCACAATCAGTGTTCTCTTTTGCTTTAGGGACCTCGGCATTTTTAGCATTAATTATCTTCAGGAACCGTCTGGGTTTTGTCCTGCCCACTCTTTTTGTTTTAGTAACTGTTCAGCCCTCTTGATATTGGAGGCTCCTCCGAGCGGCTTTTTTACTGCAACAATACAAGTATCAGGTTGGCATCCCTCTTTGCCTGTAGGATTGTCACTTCCCACTATGAGAGGACCAGGCAGTTTTTCCTCAGTACATTCTCTAACTGGGTCAGTCCAAGATTTAGACTTTAACTCCATCTCCCCATCTTTTACATCTTGATTATCACGAGAGGTCGAATGTTTAAACTGAAACAATCCTTTGCTTCCACTACCAAGCAGGACATCAGTTTGTGACTCTGAATCTTTCATATCACAATGTCTGAAGATCTCAAATTGAGGGTCACCTGCTCTAATATCACCCACACCACCTCCTTCACTTGGTTTGTTTGTTAGCTTTGTCAACAAAATCTTCTGATAATTTATTTTTTGATCCATGGCTTCATATAATTTGGCCAATGACAGCAAGGCTGCGTTCATTGCTAAGAGGGTTGTAGTCGTATCCCCCTGGGATACTGTTTCTTCCATGTGATTATTCTCCAATCCCACGGATTCGCAGCCCTCCCAGGGTTTCTTTGCCTGCCTAGGTGTAGGAAAGACAAATGATGCTGATGTTATGGAAGCTTCCTTATCAGAGATTATTGATGTGTCAAAGGATGTTTTAGTATCCTTTTTTGATGGAATTTGGGAATTGCTGGTCTCATTTATCACCTCAGGCGGGACCTGACCACTTGAGTTTTGCATTTCAATTGGCGACAAATCATCAACTTGCATAAGATCACCTGTATTGGAATGTACAAAAACTACTTCTTCCTCGCCGGATGACATCCCAGACAAATTCATAAAATTGAGAACCTCCTCATCTACTTGACCAGTTATGCGTAAATTGTGATAAGCCTCTCTCAATCTATGTTGTGCTTCAACAGTACAGGCTCTAGGCGGGCTCTCGCTAATTGTATCAAGCGTGTTACATATTTCCGGTATTTCCTTCTCACAGCGTTTGCTTTCGCTTTCCATTGTTGTATCTGAAATCATAATTGCACATTTAGTGCTCACAATCATCTGGGCAGTATTTTTTGTAGTGGCCACTTCTAGATCAGTATGAGTGTTTTTGAGAGCAGCCACTTCTAGGTCAAGAAGATTGTTCAGTTCATGCAAATTGTCAAGTTTACCCTTGCTGGCACTATTTGAGAGCGTTTCCTTACTCCCCACACCTTTGACCACCCCTGGATTATAATATTGGCGAATGTCACATCCTTTATTAATGGAAAGATTTCTAGTTTTATTAGCCACTTTCCTGTCGCCCATGTGACTCATGACAATTTTCTTTTGATGTTGTTTCGGTGTAGTCAGGACAGGAGCCACAGAAGGTGGAGCCGTTTTGCTCCCTTCTAAGATTATTGTTGGCATCCCTGTTTTCAGAGTAAATGACATTTTTCTCTTTTTTTTTTCTTTCTTCTTTTCCTTCCCTCTCTACATTCGCAGAGCAGTCAGAGGTAGTCACTAGAAGCCCCTCCTGGGGTGAGAGAGTCTCAATGTGTGGGAGACTATTTTCCACTAACACTACTCAAAACACCCGGGGTAATACACTTGATAAACGTGTTATAGCTTTCCCCCAAAACAAACAATTAAAAGAAAAAGGAAAGGAGAAAATAAACAAAAATAAGATAGATAAATAAATGAAATAAAATACTCAACAAACAGGCCGATTCATGGAATTAATGTGCGCCGAAAATTCCGGCGCAGAGGTGCCAAAACGTGCGAATCGCAGTGCAAGTGCGAAAATCGCAGGGAAACCAGCGCACATCGATTCATGGAAGTCCGTGCGTGAGAAAAATATTGGATGTGCGCTGAAAAAGTGCACGGCGCACGCCGGCGGACAGGTCATTCAACGGCGTGCGCCACAGCCACAGCGAAATCGCACATAGCGCGGCGCACAGAACAAAAGTAGGCGGAACACGGGGCGTAACACTCGGAATGGGGAACAACGCGTGAAAATACGGGCGTCACGGGGGAAGTACAGGAGGCAAGTGCATGGAACGCCCACACGCTCGCCTACAACTCGTATTCATGGAATCGAATGGGGCAAACCAGCGCATGGGCAAAGACGCGCACAGGGCCAAACAAGTCCGCCACAAGAAAGCAGGCGGTAGCGTCCCTGTGCCTGAAATAAATGTGCGCCAAAATGTGCGCTAACAAAAAGCACCTATATACAGCTATGATGAATGATCCATACTGTGGCCCTCTAGGACAAATGAGGTGCAAAGGGGTACGCGACAAACACGGACACCCGCTGTGTGAAAAATAGCGTGTGCGTGTATTTCGGGGTGCGCGGGAAGTTCCACACGCGATTGTCCATGGTACGTGTATTCCGGGGTGCCCGTGAAGTTTCACACGTGATTTCCGCAGGGTACGTGTATTCCAAGGTGTGCGGGAAGTTTCACACGCGAATTTGCAGGGTACGTGTATTTCGGGATGCACGTGAACTTCCACACGGTATTTCAGCAGGGTACGTGCACTTCGTGTGCGCGGGAAGTTCCACACGCGAATCCAGCAGCCTACGTGTATTTCGTGGGTGCCGGGGAGTACTACACGTGAATTGGCCGTGTGGGTCCTCCCAGGTGTTCCCTCTACACCCTCCACAGCCCCTGCAGGCAGCCCACACCACAGGGGACTACCCTGCACCCCTGCACATGTCCCGCAGGCAGCCCATCCACCATGGCCATGCCCCCCAGCCAACCCACATGTCACCTTGCACTACTGCCCACCAACGCATGTCTCCCAGCACCCCCACCCCGCAGCAGTCAGGGGCACCCTCCACCAGGCCCCCACTCATGTCTCCCAGCACCCCCACCCCCCAGCATCCAGGGGCACCCTCCACCAGGCCCCCACTCATGTCCAACTCATGTCTCCCTGCACCCCCACCCCCCAGCAGTCAGGGGCACCCTCCACCAGGCCCCCACTCATGTCTCCCAGCACCCCCACCCCCCAGCATCCAGGGGCACCCTCCACCAGGCCCCCACTCATGTCTCCCAGCATCCCCACTTCCCAGCATCCAGGGGCACCCTCCACCAGGCCCCCACTCATGTCCCCGTGCACCCCCACCCCCCAGCATCCAGGGGCACCTGACAGCAGGCCCCCACTCATGTCCAACTCATGTTCCCCTGCACCACCACCCCCCAGCATCCAGGGGCACCCTCCACCAGGCCCCCACTCATGTCCCCCTGCACCCCCACCCCACAGCATCCAGGGGCACCCTTCACCAGGCCCCCGCTCATGTCCAACTCATGTCTCCCTGCACCCCCACCCCCAGCATCCAGGGGCACCATCCACCAGGCCCCCACTCATGTCCCCCTGCACCCCCACCCCCCAGAATCCAGGGGCACCCTCCACCAGGCCCCCACTCATGTCCCCCTGCACCACCACCCCCCAGCATCCAGGGGCACCCTCCACCAGGCCCCCACTCATGTCCAACTCATGTCCCCCTGCACCGCCACCCCCCAGCATCCAGGGGCACCCTCCACCAGGCCCCCACTCATGTCCCCCTGCACCCCCACCCCCCAGCATCCATGGGCACCCTCCAACAGGCCCCCACTCATGTCCCCCTGCACCTCCACCCCCCAGCATCCAGGGGCACCCTCCACCAGGCCCCCACTCATGTCCAACTCATGTCTCCCTGCACCCCCACCCCCAGCAGTCAGGGGCACCCTCCACCAGGCCCCCACTCATGTCTCCCAGCACCCCCACCTCCCAGCATCCAAGGGCACCCTCCACCAGGCCCCCACTCATGTCCCCCTGCACCCCCACCCCCCAGCAGTGCGATTGGCCTGGGTATGTGTATTTCAGGGGTGCGCGGGTAGTTTTACACACAATTTCAGCAGGGTACGTGTATTACGGGTTCTCGTGAACTTCCACATGCGATATCAGCAGGGTACGTGTATTACGGGTTCTCGTGAACTTCCACACGCGATATCAGCAGGGTACGTATATTACGGGGTTCGCGTGAACTTCCACACGCGATATCAGCAGGGTACTTGTATTACGGGGTTGGCGTGAACTTCCACACGCGACTGGGCCTGGGAGAGTGGGCTACGTGTATTCCTGGGGTGGGCGGGAAGATTTACACGGTCGCCTACAACGCGCCAAAAAAGATGGTCCAATCCGGAAACACGTACGCCAGCATGAAGCAGGCGCACATCGACTCGCAGGAAGCAGGCGTACGTCGACCCGCGCAGCATAAAAGTGTGCGCAAACAACAAACAAGCTCAGACGCCAGGATGAATATACCGTTCAAAGCAGCAGTGGCTGTGGGATACCGCAGGAGGAGGAGGAGGATAGTCAGGGACAGAATCTTTACACCCAGAACCAGCCTTTTTGGTATGCCTGATGACCAGGTGTATGGGAGGTACAGGTTTCCACCTCACATAATACTCGACCTGGTCAGTGAGTGGGAGGATGACCTCACATCACCCACCCTGTACTCCCATGTACTGCACTTCTTGGCTACCAGATCATTTCAGCAGACAAGTGCCATAGTGGGGGGGGGTGTCACAGGCCACGCAGTCACAGTGCCTACACCAGGTGTTGGCCATCATCACTGCACGCCCATCAGTCCGCAGGCACATATACCTGCCCAGAACACCTGCAGAAAGGCAGGCTGTCATCCAGGATTTCTACGGGGTGGCACAATTCCCCAAAGTGCTAGGTGCCATTGATTGTACCCATGTGGCTCTACGTCCCCCCAGGGCATCTGAGCACATCTAAAGAAACCGCAAGCACTGGCATTCCATCAACGTCCAGGTAGTATGTGATGCCAAGGGAATCATCACCTCAGTATATGCCAACTATCCAGGGTCCACCCATGACAGCTTCATTTACAGGATGTCAACCCTAAACCGGGACATGGAAGCTGGGCGGCATGGCAATGCATGGCTGCTTGGTGAGTATAAATGCCACAGCACACGCATGCATGTCAGATACAGAGTAATGTCACTACCCCACTAATGATACCCATCACCACCTCCCCAGGGGACAGTGCCTACCCTCTGAGCACCCACATGATGACGCCAATTCGGAACCCCATCACGCCTCCCCAGGAAAGATACAACACAGCCCATATTGCAACCCGGGGCATAGTGGTGCGCACATTCGGAGTGCTCAAGTCACGCTTTCGCTCCCTTGACCGTTCTGGCGGGCAGCTGTTATACACTCCCCCAGTAGTGTGCAGGATCATAGTGGCAGCATGTGTCCTGCAGAATGTTGCAACACGCCGGGGCTTGGCTGTGGACATGGTGGTGCCCCCACATCCCCCACCACATGCATTCCCGCTGTGCATGGGAGGGGAAAGGGCACGGGGTGAAGCAGCCCATACGCAGCTGGTGGCTAATTACTTCACATAGAAATCACACCCCTGTGGAGTGCACACAGCCCTGGCACATACCATCTGACAATCAATGATGACTCAATCTGACAATTATGATGAATGAAGGGACAGTCAACTGTCAGAACCATAGCAGCCTGATATTGTTCACCTGGAAGTGTCACAATGTGTGCATCCCTACCTACACAAACACCACCAATGAAGTGTCATCAAAAGACACAGTTATATCCATCAAAAATGAATACCCACTTGGAAAATACAACATGAGAACAGTGCCATGTCACCCAACCCCTCCCCGGCACCGCCACACAACACACCATGGCATGTCATGCTATGTGAGAGCAAACAAAGTAATCCCCACAACATGACACAAGTGTCACAAAGTACAGTGTCCCTAATGGAAACTGGCCACACATGAAATGCTCACAGTAATGCAGGACCAACAACACACATTATCAAATATTTAGCAATAATACAAATCACCTACACAACCTCAAACCTACCATAAACATAACAGTACGGATTTAAAAAATTGTTTGTCTCACTACCTGATAATGCCAGCACTTCGACCACTTCCAACTATATAGTGTTAGCGCCACGCAAAAGTGTAGGTGCACTGCTTACAACATGGACTCCATTTCCAAAGTAGACCGCCTTGTGAAGACATGAGGAATGGACCTGCAAATTTGGAGGATGAGATGGATGCAGAGGCACATATCAATACACCATGCAGTGTACAATACAACAACAATATGCACTAGGAATGTATACACAGTATTGACTACAGACTGCCCACACAGCGAATGGGAGTCCAACGTCACTGTGTAAGTCAATGTCACTTGGGCACACCCTTTGCAAGCCCATGGAAACGGGAAGCAGGAGGGGTGTGTGTCACACAAACCCAAGCATCTAACCCAAATTCAGGACAAGCCTGCATGTGCCCAGTAACAATACAGCGTATGCCCACGGGAGCCACACGAGGCAACACACTGTAAAAAAAATCAAAAATCAAAAATCAAAAATCAAAAATCAAAAATCAAAATTCAAAAATCAAAAATCAAAAATCAAAATTCAAAATTCAAAATTCAAAAATCATAAATGCCCATGTATGGGCCAGGGGGGTGGGGGAGGCCACCCAGGAGGTCCGAGGACAGGGTGCACACCAAAACCCACCTTTGTGGATTTTGGGAAAAAAAACACCTCCATGGGCTCATGCCCTGCACGGCTACCCTATTGTGAGAGAATCGCTGCTGTCGCTCTCCTCACCCTCTGCAATTGCATCAGGAGGTGGTGGTACTATGGGAGGCAGCTCACGCAAAGCCCTAGTCTGGTCCTCCATGGCAGCAAGCATGCGGGTGTGGAAGGTCTGGTTCTGGAGGATAATCGTGCGGAGGTCCCAATGCAACAACTCACGGGATGCCCGGACCTCCTCCCGAGTTGCCTGCATCTCAGCTGAGAGCGTACGTGTGAGCCACTCCAGCTGCTGTTCTGTCCTCGTGTCAGTTGAAGCCTCAAGCTCAACAAGAGTCACCCTGAGCTGACGGAGTTCCTGTAACGCTCACCTGATTCCCGCAGAGGCGCCGGTCTTGACTGGGTGAATGCCGTATCTTCAAAGGTGATGTGTAACACACGGTTGGCTCTTTGGGCTGGACTTCTGTGCACTGTATGTCTGACTCGAAGAGTAAGATGTCTGCAGATAGAAAATATGGGATTAATGAACTGGGGTTATTGGGTGCCTCTCTCCTCTTCCCTTTCTCTTCTCCTGTAGAACCCCAAAGGTTAACGCCCTCACCTTAGGTAAGTGAACGCCGAGCTCTCCATCTGCCTCGGGGCAGGGTGCCGTAACCAGTTTCTTCACTGGATAAGGGTGCAGGCCTCTTGACCTCAGAGGACTGCTGTCCGTCGTTAACTGCACGAACTGTAAGTTCTGGGCACTTCAAATGTCTTAAAAGTCTTTTGTAATGATATCTCTTGTTTTGCAGGGTTCCGGCGATGGCGGATGGCGGGCTGATGAGAGTTGAGGATCGAACCCGCGTGAGGAATAGAAGCGCCTGGAAGCACGTAAGTAAGCGCTTGTAGCCTGCTTCATGATGCGCACTAACTGTCCCTTTTATCTTGCAGGTACAAGTTCGGAGCTTTAGAGAAGCTGAAGGGTGCTGGAATACCCACTGGAGATTCGGCGTGGGAAGGAGTAATGGCACGTGAGTAATAAAGTTGCCCAATGTCTTTAAACGCACCTTCTTTTGTCTTTCAGATGCGGGATGCAGCGCCGAAGGCCTCCGGAGCGTGCAAAGAGCTGGTAAGCTTTTGTCTTTCAGATGCCGGAATGCAGTGCGAAGACCTCCGGAGCATGCGAAGAGTAGGTAAGCCTTTGTCTTTCAGATGCCGGAATGCAGCGCGAGGCGTTGGTGACAGCCGATGGACCAGGTAAGAGATGCGCTGCCACTGAAGACCGTAGTGCTAACCTGTTCTTTCTTTGTCTTTACAGGTGCTGCTGAAGACTGGATTCCAGGATGGTAAGCCTTTGTTCCCTTAGGCCCAGGATCAGAAGCAGAAGACACGATGAGCGTTCTGCTGCAGAGAATGCAGAATAACACAAAGCAAGATTCATCCATCGGGTGTGGTTTAAATAGCCTCCTGTAGTGCTTAGGTGTCTCCTTCCACAGCCACGCCTAGGTAAGAAAAGAGTTCCTGCTTTCCAGAAGAGTTCCAGTGTTCTGAACCTAGGGAGTGGCTCCTGCCCCACAAAACAGGAAAAGTAGTCCCAAACAGAAGAGGATCAGGGGTTCAACTGGCAGGTAAGTAAGCAGCATGGTCTGCTGCAGGTAAGTCCACCCAAGCATTATGAGCCCGGCGCTTCCAGCGCTGGGACTGGGCATCTTTATGAGCCTGGTGCCACTGGCGCCAGGACAGGGTCCAAAAGGTCCCAATTGGGACTGGCTGGCACTCGGAACCGGGGTTATGGGTCTGCTTCCAAGGGAGTCGGGCAAGTCCTGATCTTTTGGAAGCAGAGATCATGACAGCTCCACCCTCAGGGCTTCCCTGTGGCCCTGGGACTCAATAGAAATGGCTTCCCGCAGAGTCTCCAGTGCCGCCTGTCTGTCCTGTTGGATGCCAACATGTCCTCCCTGTGTGACTGGCAAATGGAGTCTGTTGCCTGCTGTAGTTGTTCCATCACCCTTTCTTAGGGGACAATGGAAGTGGCCACCCTATCCATGACCTGAGCCATCATCTCAGATGATGCTGCCTGTTGGTTTGCCATACCATATATGGATTGCTCCCATGCGATATTGCCAGGTGGCGTACGGCCACCGCGTTGGCGGGCCCCACACCTGTCTGGGGCAAGGCGAACTGCGCCTTGCTGTGCCGGCACTGCCTGAGGCTGCAGGACCGCATTCCCCCTCTGATCTGCTGGCCCAGGAACAGGATCAGATGTTGCGGAGTGTGACCCTGCATCCGTAACCACCAAAGGCGGACCTACCAACACTGACATCCCCATTGAGGGTTCTACCCCTGGTGCAGGTGGGTTGGACAGTGCAGAATCCTTCCCAGAAACACTAACCTGCGACGGCAGATAGGTCTCATCATCTGAATCGACACCTGAATAGAGCTCGGGGGAGGTGCACCCAGAGACACCCCTTGAGAGAATGGTCTGCAGCAAGTGTGGTTTCTCACCCACCACCACACCACGCCCCTCGCTGGTGCTCGGTCGGGCCTGAGACCCCTCCTGGGTCTGTACCATCTCCACAAACCCAGCAGTATCAAGTGCGTCATCCCCTGCAAAGACATGAAAGAAAAGAAATGGGAACAGGCATTAGCACCATGGCACACAATTAGGGCTGAGAAGCAACAGAACCAGTACTTCATTGGCACATGTCCCACATGACTATAACCCTCCCATGCGTGCACCGTCACTGCGTATGAAGGGGAGGCAAATGGCACACATTGATGACACCAAGATGGAAGACCAACACATTTGCTGCATGCTGGCTAGCAGTGCCATCACACATTGGCCTGTGATTGGCATGTCCAATACACATACATGACACATGCCATCACACAGATGGCATGTACCATAGCCATGTCACACATGTGACAATAGGACTGAGAAATGCCTAGTGAAAGTGGTGGAATGCAAACAATCAGCCTGAATGAACACAGAATAATATGCAACAATGTTGTGGTAAGATGACACTTCAAGGCCAACTGGCGTGAGGTTGGGCTAAATGTCTACTGTTGCCAAAAGGGATACTGCAATACCCAAATCCTGGTGCGCAGAATGTATTGGATGAAGCACATGGGTGACCCAAACCACTCAGGCACACACACCCTCACCTGGCACTCAATCAGAAGCCCTCACACACACACCATGCACATGGATGACACACACATGCATGTGCACTCACCGGACAATGCCTCGTAATCTGGCAGGTCTCCCACGCCTTGGATCTGTCCCTCCGTGACGTAGGTCCCAGCAACATACTCATGTGGAGTGAGTTCAATGTCCTCTGCTGGAGACCCACCTCCAGTCACTAGAGTAGCGGCATGACTTGAGGCCAGCTTTTTCTTTGCCCTGCGCTTCAGGTCATTCCAGCACTTGTAGCCATCATTAGCTGTGCGCCTCACGAATCCAAGGGCACTTATGATGTCCGCGATGGTCTGCCAGTGTGCCAGACGTTGTGCAGGTGTGGTCTTGAATCGTGCAGTAATCACCATTTCGCTGTCATGTGCGGACACATACTCCACAAGCGCATCAAGTTCGGCCTGATTGAAGCTGGGCTTCCTTGGCGGCCCGGGCTGTGTAGCTGTGTCTGGGGCATCAGCCTGTACTGGACGAGCACTCTTCCTCTTCCGCTTGGAAGGTGGTGGGGATCCTGAGTGTTGTATGCCGCTCTGGACACTAGGGGCAGGAGCCCCGGTGGACTGTGTACTAGGAGTGTGGGAATGAGCACTCACCATGGTACTTGGTGCAGGCATTAGCTGAAGTGTGATGTAGTCAGGGGGAACATCAGGAGGATGGACTGGGAACGACACTGTCCTGGCTGGGAGACTCAGAGCTGGGGTGGATGGAGCCGCAGCTGCCCCTGCAGCCTCCCCACCCTGCCTACTCGGGGCAGCAGATGACATAGCTGCCCCTGATCCACGTTGTCTGGTGACACCAACGTGCACCGCCACACGTGGCCTAGACCTGCTGACCTGGAAGTCAGTCATGGAGTCACCCTGTGCCACGCCTGGAGCCACAATGGGCTGGTCCAACAAGGGCTGAGCAGGGATGGTGTCAGACACATTACCCTCAACCAGGGGGGGGCATGGGTGTCCCTGACTGGTCATCCACACATGGGGGGCTAGGGGCGCCCTGCACGTCCCGGCCACGTCCCCTACCCTATCCACCACGGCCACCTCTTGAGGCTCGGCCACCTTTGCCACCCTTACCGCGTGCTCGCCTCCCATGGCACTGATGTTGTTGTGCGTATGGGAGTTGCAGTGGGAAATTGGGAGTCATAGGGGTAGGGTACTAGATGGAATTCGTACCCTAGTGCTCTAGCAAGGCTGTATGTGACCCCTGGGGGAAGATGACGGGTCACGCAATGCACATGCACCTCAAAAAATGGAGATTATGTGCACGCAACCCCTCCTAGACCACGTGCGTGGAAAAATAAACCTGCACTATGCTGTGGCACCCATAAACACAAAAAGGAACGTATGCGTGTCACACGCAGCCTAGAATGTCCTCTGAAGGGGTACGCGACACACGGGGCAAGCACAGATGTTAAATACGTGCACGAGTCACCGTCTGCCTGGAAAAATAGAGTGAAAAAGACGTGCGTGTGTGCGTTGGCAACACCCCCGCCAAAAGAAGAATTGTACGCTGTCTGAGGAGACAGGACAACAGAAGAAGTGAACGCTGTTTGAGGAAACAGGCCCAGGAAAAAGACAAAAAGAGAAAAATCTGTCAGAGGTAACAGGGAGTCCGAACTTTGAACGCCAGGAAGTAAATTGCGTGTGAACCGACAAGAAGTACAGATTTCACCCACTCGCTCTCCACGAAAAGCACGTACAAGGAAATGGCGTTCTACACGTACCTTTTAAACATGCCCACACGTCCAGCGTCACTTCCGTGTGTACGCGCTAAGGCCCTATCCTCCAATTACACGAGCTGACACTCTGACGTGCAGTCATTGGATGTGTAACATGCACCCATGTACAGGGAAACGCCCACATACGCATGTCACAGATGTGCATACGCGCTGAGGCCCTTTCCACCAATTACACGCTATGACACTCTGACGTGCTTATTTTTCCTACGCGCCATGGAAAACGCACGTGCGTGTAACTTCATAGATGCGCCTAAACGCTGGGGGCCTTTGGGCCAATGAATTTGCGTACGTGTGCTGATGCGCTTACGCGCTAAGGCCCTTTCCTCGAATTACACGCAGATGTGCTGGATTTTCACGTGCCAAATCACTCCGTATCAAGCTGGCCACGCGTAAGCACACAGAAGACCACGCTCCTGCCCAGAAGGCCGAATTACTGCCCCCCAGAGCCCCGAGCACGCTCCCACCTGCCATCTGCTGCTGCCTGGCTGCCTGCTGCCCACGTGCCCTGCCATTTGCTGCCTGCACATCAGCCAGGGGTGCTGTTGCTGTGACTACCCCTGCTGGAACCGAAGACACCCGACTGGGATTCCATCGCTCCACACACCAGCCCCAGGACCCAGTTGCCCACCCACTCCTGCCTCTGAGGTTGTCATGTCGGGCACTGCAACATCTGGCACCACTGGCAACCCCCGGCCAGAGAGGCAGAGGGGCACCAGCTTCACTGCCACCGAAGTTGGTGTCCTGGTGGAGCAAGTCCTGGGGCAGTATGATGCCCTCTTCGGAAGTTTGCGCACCGACAAGGAATGACAGATTCGGATCTGGACGGACATCGTGACTGCCATCAACGCGGAGGGGGTGGCAGTCTGACTATTCCATCATGTCAAGAAGCACTGGGAGGACTTCAGGTCCAGGGCCCTCAACAAGGGCTGGCGCCTCTTGAAGGCAGAGGATGCTAAGGGGCGCCGGGACCACTTGTCGGAAGATCAGATGAGGGTCCTGGAACGCATATCCCCAGCGCTCCACGTCCAGGTCCTTGAGAGGCAGACCCGTCTGGAGTTCAGCGGTAAGTGTACATGCATCCTGATTGTAAGCTGTGCGTGTGGTGGTGTGCCAGCAGTGTGCAGGTTGCACATGTGTTTTTATGGGGCCAAGTATGGGGGGGGGTGAACAAGGCCGTGAGGCTAACACATGTGAGGGCTCTCATGTGTGAGACATGGATGGTGCTTGTGTGTGTAGGCTTGCATGCCAAATGCAGATGTGTGGGCACACATGTTTGAATGAATGTGTATGTAAGTAGGCATGTTCGTGATGTCACACATGGATGTTGGTTTCAGCTGCATGTATCTGCACTGTGTACATGTGCATGTGTGTGTATTTGACAAGGGTGCAACAGTGAGGCAACATGGATGCATGTGACACCGGGATGTGGAAGACTGATTGGCAGATGTGACATGGATGCCGACCTCAACACTGCGACAGTTGGCAGAGGTGTACACATGCATGCAAGTGTGGTGGTGTGTGTGCATGTGTAGTGCACTCCCTGTGTTGCATGTGATGTCTGGCTCACCTTTGCCTGATCATGCTGTTGTATGTGTATTGATGGTGCTGGCTGTTGCGATATGGCTGTGCTATGGCTCATGTGTGCGAGTTGAAATGACATGTGTGTTGGCGATTGTGATGCCATGTCTGAGGTTTGCCAATGCCACTCATGTACGACTGTCATGTGTGTATGTGTCCATTGTACAGTGCCCTGATGCCTCTGTTTTATTTCTCCCTGTCTGCAGCGTCAACTGATGAAGAGGGTGGAGAAGGTGCTGTGGAGCACAGCGGCAGGGATCGCACCGCCAGCCGGAGACGCAAGGCCCGGCTCTCCTCCCAGGTTGTCATCTCGTCGGGGAGTGAGGAGTCCGGTGCCGCGTCCCAGGCCGCAGCTGCCGGGGGGAGGTCCAAGAGGCGTAGGTCGGAGTTGGACTCCTCGGCAGCAGAAGGGGCAGCTGGGACCCCACAGGGCCCAACGGGGGAAGATGGCACGGAGTCATCCAGTTTGGTGGGGGGTTTTGTGGAAGAGGAGGCTTTGCAAGCGACAGAGACGGGGTCTGGAGGTGGGGATTCCACTGGTGCTAGTGGTGCAGTGCAGGACCAGGGACAGGAGGCAGCACAGGCCGGCGCGGAGGTGCCTGTGTGCAATCCTGTCCCTGATCCTGTCACTGCATCATCTTGCACCAGCAGGGATGCCTACGTCCAGACCAGTTTTCAGGCAGGGGATGAGCTTACAACAACTGGCCTTCCTCTGCCTGCGGACGTGGCTATCCAGGTACGGGTTGAGCCTGTCCTGACTGGTGTGGCGTTGCATCAACGGGCCATGCGAGGTGACCTGCAGTCTTTTCATGAGGAGACTGCACGTCATCTCGAATGGCTCGTTGACCGCGTCGGCCTACTGGGACAGGTCACCCAGGCCGGATTCCTCCGTTTGCTGGAGCTTGTTCCGACCCCCTCCTCACCTGAACACCCTATGCGCCAGTCGTCCTCCGTGCCATCTTTCCACCCATTTGTCACCTGGGTGCCCTGTGGAGCTGCCTCTGATGGTGCGGCCAGGCTGGTGGAGGACACATGCCTGCCACAGTCGGGAGTCGGACGTCCAGCAGGGGTGGCCACATCAACGACTGCACCCCGGCCGGTGGAGGATGTGCAGGCAGCAGGAGCAGGGCACGGGCACAGGCACAGCAGCAGCAGCAACGAAGTGGGAGCCATGATGGCTCGGGGCCTTCGACATCGGAGGGGCAGGCATCGGCCGGAGGGCAGGAGGACCCAGGATGGGAAGTGTCTTCCATGTGGCAGCGGTTGGGCCACGCCATAGATGCGGAGCGGCAGCGGACGGAAGAGGCACGGCTCACGATGGTCAGGGCGGAGAACTCCATGCGGAGGGCCCTGAGGCGGGCCGAGTGCCTCGAGGCAATCCACAGGGAGTTGGAGGAGAACATGTCGTCATCCCTGCGGACCCTCGGGGCCATGGAAGAGGACCGCCTCCGGGACATTGAGCAGGAGTTCGATGATGCCCTGGCCCGGAACATCCAGAAGTGAGCCGTCGGACTAGCCCGCTGCCCTTGTAAATAGTTCTTTAGTGTTAAGTTTCCTTTCGGTTTTGTTTTGTTTTGGGGCGCTTGGACAATGCCCCAACTTCTTGTATATAGTTCTTCATTAGGTAGGATTTTATTTTATAGGTTTCATTTAAAGGATTGGGCACATGGACCCTGGATGTTCACTTTGTACATAGTTTGACAATGGATTTGGATTGTTGATTTTTTTTTCCCATGGATCAATGGTTTTTGATTATTTTTGCACCTTGGATTTATTTTCCCAGACTGACACTTTGGAGACTTGCTTTTGGATTGCTTTTCATTTGGATTTCATGCATCTTTTTCATTTATTGGACATGCTGGATTTCATTTATTATTTCCATTTTCTTCTGTTCCATTTCATTGCCTTGATTTTCTGTTTAATACGTTATCATTTGGTACTTCAATGTGTGGTATTCTCTCTTTGGTTTCATGCATGTCACAATGTGTGTTTTATCATTCACATGCTGTCATTGTGTGGGTTTGACGGATATATGTTGATGTGCAGACTAGCCATTTGAGATAAATCATGTGCTGGTGATTTCTTTGTGGGGTGGATGTCATACCTGGTGGTGTGTTCGGACTGGGGTGGTGTAGGCAGTGTATTGAGGGGCCATGGGGGCCATGATTATGGATAGTCATGATGTGTTGGGGGGACATGTATGGGGCCTGCTGGCAGGTGCCCTGCACTGCTGGGGGGGTGGTGCAGGGGGACATGAGTGGGGGCCTGCTGGCAGGTGCCCTGCACTGCTGGGGGGTGAAGGTGCAGGGGGACATGAGTTGGACATGAGTCGGGGCCTGGTGGAGGGTGCCCCTGGATGCTGGGAGGTGGGGGTGCAGGGGGACATGAGTGGGGGCCTGGTGGAGGGTGCCCTGCACTGCTGGGGGGTGGGGGTGCTGGGAGACATGAGTGGGGGCCTGGTGGAGGGTGCCCACGCACTGCTGGGGGGTGGGGGTGCAGGGGGACATGAGTGGGGGCCTGGTGGAGGGAGCCCTGCACTGCTGGGGGGTGGGGGTGCTGGGAGACATGTGTGGGGGCCTGGTGGAGGGTGCCCCTGACTGCTGTGGGGTGGGGATGCAGGGGGACATGAGTTGGACATGAGTGGGGGCCTGCTGGCAGGTGCCCCACAGTGCTGGGGGGTGGGGGTGCAGGGGGACATGAGTTAGACATGTGTGGGGGCCTGGGGGAGGGTGCCCCTGACTGGTGGGGGGTGGGGGTGCTGGGAGACATGAGCGGGGGCCTGCTGGCAGGTGCCCTGCACTGCTGGGGGGTGGGGGTGCACTGCTGGGGGGTGGGGGCCTGGTGGAGGGTGCCCCTGACTGCTGGGGGGTGGGGGTGCTGGGAGACATGTGTGGGGGCCTGGTGGAGGGTGCCCCTGACTGCTGGGGGGTGGGGATGCAGGGGGACATGAGTTAGACATGAGTGGGGGACTGGTGGAGAGTGCCCCTGGATGCTGGAGGGTGGTGGTGCAGGGGGACATGAGTGGGGCCTGCTGGCAGGTGCCCTGCACTGCTGGGGGGTGGGGGTGCAGGGGGACATGAGTGGGGGCCTGGTGGAGGGTGCCCCTGGATGCTGGGGGGTGGGGGTGCAAGGGGACATGAGTGGGGGCCTGCTGGCAGGTGCCCTGCACTGCTGGGAGGTGCAGGGGGACATGAGTGGGGGCCTGGTGAAGGGTGCCCTGCACTGCTGGGGGTGGGGGTGCTGGGAGACATGAGTGGGGGCCTGGTGGAGGGTGCCCCTGCACTGCTGGGGGGTGGAGGTGCTGGGAGACATGAGTGGGGGCCTGGTGGAGGGTGCCCCTGGATGCTGGGGGGTGGGGGTGCAGGGGGACATGAGTGGGGGCCTGCTGGCAGGTGCCCTGCACTGCTGGGGGGTGGGGGTGCAGGGGGACATGAGTGGGGGCCTGGTGGAGGGTAACCCCTGGATGCTGGGGGGTGGGGGTGCAAGGGGACATGAGTGGGTGCCTGCTGGCAGGTGCCCTGCACTACTGGGGGGTGGGGGTGCAGGGGGACATGAGTGGGGGCCTGGTGGAGGGTGCCCTGCACTGCTGGGGGGTGGGGGTGCTGGGAGACATGAGTGGGGGCCTGGTGGAGGGTGCCCCTGCACTGCTGGGGGTGGAGGTGCTGGGAGACATGTGTGGGGGCTTGGTGGAGGGTGCCCCTGACTGCTGGGGGGTGGGGGTGCAGGGGGACATGAGTTGGACATGAGTGGGGGCCTGGTGGAGGGTGCCCCTGGATGCTGGGGGGTGGGGGTGCAGGGGGACATGCGTGGGGGCCTGGTGGAGGGTGCCCTGCACTGCTGGGGGGTGGGGGTGCTGGGAGACATGTGTGGGGGCCTGGTGGAGGGTGCCCCTGACTGCTGGGGGGTGGGGATGGAGGGGGACATGAGTTGGACATGAGTGGGGGCCTGGTGGAGGGTGCCCCTGGATGCTGGGGGGTGGGGGTGCAGGGGGACATGAGTTGGACATGAGTGGGGGCCTGGTGGAGGGTGCCCCTGGATGCTGGGGGGTGGGGGTGCATGGGGACATGAGCGGGGGCCTGTTGGAGGGAGCCCTGCACTGCTGGGGGGTGGGGGTGCTGGGAGTAATGAGTTGGGGCCTGGTGGAGGGTGCCGCTGCACTGCTGGGGGGTGGGGGTGCTGGGAGACATGTGTGGCATCCTGGTGAGGGTGCCCCTGACTGCTGGGGGGTGGGGATGCAGGGGGACATGAGTTGGACATGAGTGGGGGCCTGGTGGTGGGTGCCCCTGGATGCTGGGGGGTGGTGGTGCAGGGGGACATGAGTGGGGGCCTGCTGGCAGGTGCCCTGCACTGCTGGGGGTGGGGGTGCAGGGGGACATGAGTGGGGGCCTGCTGGCAGGTGCCCTGCACTGCTGGGGATGGGGCTGAAGGGGGACATGAGTGGGGGCCTGGTGGAGGGTGCCCCTTACTGCTGGGGGTGTGGGTGCAGGGGGACATGAGTTGGACATGTGTGGGGGCCTGGTGGAGGGTGCCCCTGGATGCTGGGGGGTGGTGGTGCAGGGGGACATGAGTGGGGGCCTGCTGGCAGGTGCCCTGCACTGCTGGGGGTGGGGGTGCAGGGGGACATGAGTGGGGGCCTGGTGGAGGGTGCCCCTGGATGCTGGAGGGTGGGGGTGCAGGGGGACATGAGTGGGACATGAATGGGGGCCTGGTGGAGGGTGCCCCTGGATGCTGGGGGGTGAGGGTGCAGGGGGACATGAGTTGGACATGAGTGGGGGCCTGCTGGCAGGTGCCCCACAGTGTTGGGGGGTGGGGGTGCTGGGAGACATGCGTTGTTGATCAGTAGTGCAAGGTGACATGTGGCTTGGCTGGGGGGCATGCCCATGGTGGATGGGCTGCCTGCGGGACATGAGCAGGGGTGCAGGGTAGTCCCCTGTGGTGTGGGCTGCCTGCAGGGGCCGTGGAGGGTGTAGAGGGAACACCTGGGAGGACCCACACGGCCAATTCACATGTAGTACTCCCCGGAACCCCTGAAATACACGTGCCCTGATGGAATCGCATGTGAAACTTCACGCGCACCCCTGAAACACACGTACCCAGGACAATCGCGTGTGGAACTTCCCGCGCACCCCGAAATACATATACCCTGCAGGATTTGCGTGTGAAACTTCACGCACACACCGAAATACACGTACCCAGGACAATCGCGTGTGGAACTTCCCGCGCACCCCTGAAATACACATACCCTGCTGAATTTGCGTATGGAAATTCCCGCGCACCTTGAGATACACGTACCCTGCTGGAATTGCGTGTGAAAATTCACGCGCACCCCGAAATACACGTACCCAGGCCAATCGCGTGTGGATCTTCCCGCGCACCCCGAAATACACGTACCCTGATGGAATCGCGTGTGAAACTTCATGCGCACCCCTGAAATACACGTACCCTGTTGGGATCGCGTGTGTAACTTCCCGCGAACCCCTGAAATACACGTGCCCCGCTTGGCGTTTGCTGTTTGGCAGCCCTGTAAACTGGTCCAGGATTAGCGCAGACATTTGCGATGAATTGGGGATTTTGATGGATTTTCCTTGCGCGAGGGCATTTTTGGGGGCGTAACTGGCGCTGCTGCAGGGTCGCTGCGCCACTCTGCGCCACGTCTGGTTTTGGAGGCTAAAATCCATGAATACGCTGTGCGATGAAATGGATTTTATCGCACGCGGCTGGCGCAGTGTATCGCACGGGGACACTGTGCGCCAGCCGCGTGCGCCACTTTTGTGCGAAATTCTATGAATTACCCTCTTAGTTGTTACCTCCTGCTCTTGTTGCCTAGATAAATATTTAAGCAAATTATACAGAGCATAGCGGGTTGCACAGAAACACAATAAAAAGAGTAATCAGTACATAATTCAACCACAGATCTCAAAAACAAAGAAAAAGATGTTGATTAAACTGACACCTCGCCACACTTACTATTCCCGCTAGACAGCGAGCCAACAATCGCTCGATACTCGGAGCGTTTCAATCTATTGTAGAGAACCCCAGTCAATGCTCATAAGGGCTGAGGAATAGACACCAGGCACCACGCACCGCGAACAGCCAACAGTACTTTGGTGTACTTTCACGGGTGCACAGCGCGAGTGCGCTAGGCTGGGGAATATTTAAAAGCAAGGGGGCAGGTCCACCAGGTAGAGCACACCTTAGAAATAAAAACAAAAAAGGGATGGTAAGTGAAAATGCTTTTTTATTAGAGGCTCAGCAAGAAACACGTTGTACTACACTGGACTACACTTCAATGCGTATATGCATGGAAGCATGGGGAAGCATGTATGTTGGCAATATACACAGGCAGGAAACACAGTCACCTCCTTGTGTCCTCCTAGGAAGCCAGGCAAATCCGGAGTCACAGTTCAAGACTTCCTCCAGTGTTGAAAACAAACGGCACCAAATCCGTGGTAAACGCCTGCACAGGACAAACAGAAAAAAAAGAGAGAAAAAAAAAAAAGCAGCAGGAGCCGAAAATTCACCGCTCAATGTCCGCTTAATGTCCCAAGGGAAAATCTCCACAGCAGCCTCGACAGCCAACAGTACTTTGGTGTACTTTCGCGGGTGCACAGTGCGAGTGCGCTAGGCTGGGGAATATTTAAAGGCAAGGGGGCAGGTCCACCAGGTAGAGCACACCTCCTTGTTTCCTCCTAGGAAGCCAGGCAAATCCGGAGTCACAGTTCAAGACTTCCTCCGGTGTTGAAAACAAACGGCACTCAATCCGTGGTAAACGCCTGCACAGGACAAACAGAAAAAAAAAGAGAGAAAAAAAATAAAGCAGCAGGAGCCGAAAATTCACAGCTCAATGTCCGCTTAATGTCCCAAGAGAAAATCTCCACAGCAGCCTCGACAGCCAACAGTACTTTGGTGTACTTTCGCGGGTGCGCAGCGCGAGTGCGCTAGGGTGGGGAATATTTAAAGGCAAGGGGGCAGGTCCACCAGGTAGAGCCACCTTAGAAATAAAAACAAAAAAGGGATGGTAAGTGAAAATGCTTCGTATTAGAGGCTCAGCAAGAAACACGTTGTACTACACTGGACTACACTTCAATGCGTATGTGCATGGAAGCATGGGGAAGCATATATGTTGGCAAGAAACACAGGCAAGAAACACAGTCACCTCCTTGTTTCCTCCTAGGAAGCCAGGCAAATCCGGAGTCACAGTTCAAGACTTCCTCCGGTGTTGAAAACAAACGGCACACAATCCGTGGTAAACGCCTGCACAGGACAAACAGAAAAAAAAAGAGAGAAAAAAAATAAAGCAGCAGGAGCCGAAAATTCACAGCTCAATGTCCGCTTAATGTCCCAAGGGAAAATCTCCAGAGCAGCCTCGACAGCCAACATTACTTTGGTGTACTTTCGCGAGTGCGCTAGGCTGGGGAATATTTAAAGGCAAGGGGGCAGGTCCACCAGGTAGAGCACACCTCCTTGTTTCCTCCTAGGAAGCCAGGCAAATCCGGAGTCACAGTTCAAGACTTCCTCCGGTGTTGAAACAAACGGCACCCAATCCGTGGTAAACGCCTGCACAGGACAAACAGAAAAAAAGAGAGAAAAAAAAAAAAGCAGCAAGAGCCGAAAATTCACCGATCAATGTCCGCTTAATGTCCCAAGGGAAAATCTCCACAGCAGCCTCGACAGCCAACATTACTTTGGTGTACTTTCGCGGGTGCACAGTGTTTGGGTTTAACATGTTTGTGTTAAACCCAGAGGTCTGCATCTAAACCTTGTTTTGTAATTGAAGCTAAACTCGGGGTGAATCCCACTGAAGAATAATACTAAGTCAAGCCAAGACAAATCAAGAGAAAGCTCAGGTGGTCTGCATCCCACTGAAGAATGAGACTAAGTCAAGCCAAGACAAATCAAGAGAAAGCTCAAGTGGTCTGCATCCCACTAAAGAATAAGACTAAGTCAAACAAAGACAAATCAAGAGAAAGCTCAGGTGGTCTGCATCCCACTGAAGAATAAGACTAAGTCAAGCCTAGACAAATCAAGAGAAAGCTCGGGTGGTCTGCATCCCACTAAAGAATAAGACTAAGTCAAACAAAGACAAATCAAGAGAAAGCTCGGGTGATCTGCATCCTTAAAAGAATCTGTCTGTATGTGAATTGTTCCAGGTTTATTTTGTCAAACTGGATATTATATTATGCCTCCTATTGTAACGATTGTATGTATATTGGCCTACGCCAAGTTGCTTAAAACTGTACGCGAATAACTCTCTACGGCAAGTTCTTGACCTTAGAAATTGATGTAAGCCGCCATCTTGAATCAAGCCGCCATTTTAGGTTCTCTTGCTGTGTAAAAGTCACCCTGTACATCAAAATGGCAGACAATGCCATTCCGAACAGAACTGGTCGTCATGACCTCCGTGCAGCTAATGTATAACTTGCCTACAGGCCACTTGTTAGGGTCGTGAACTGAGACCTTGTCCTTCTGTTGACCTGTGTGTAAATGGATTACCTGTATCAACGGAACTGATCTATGCACATACTGATGAATATATTAAAAGTTGACCTGGCAGGGACCCTAGACCAGTAATACATTCATGGAATGGTTAACCCACGAAGGGGTTGGACAACAGGCTGGAGAAATGTATAAAAGCCTGATTGTCCCAATGTATAGTCTCTCACTGAACACATTGAACCCTGTTGAAGTTCGTCGTGTTGTACTGAGGGCCGATAGCTGTCCGATCTGTCATTGACTTTGTAACTGCTTAAGCGTAAAATAAAGTACTTTGTATGTTCCTTTGTAACCGGTGTTTGGTGTGTTTCCTCTGGGCTTCCCCGCCTCATATTATTTTTCTGTTTTCACAGTTGGCGCCCGAATAGGGACCCTCACAATTGATGCTGGATCATTGAAGGTTGACGCATGCTATCGGACCGGGATGGGACGGTGTGATACTACGGGCCCGACTGAACGAGACGCGACACCTCTACAGCGCTACACGATCCGATCCTTGGACGATAGCCGTGTGGTCTGAGACGGCATCTTGACGAGGGTCCACTTTTGAGGCGGGCAGATTTGCCGAAATCACCAAACACAAGGTAAAATTTGTTAGGTAAGTTCTTTGATAAACCGTACGGTCCTCCTTAGGTTTGGTCAGGTGAGTCATGACCCGACTCTTAATTTAACCCTGACAATTTGAATTTGGCGCATTGTATCTGCAGACACAATTATTGACCAGGTAACACCAAGTATTTGAGAAATGCCTGGGAAATTGTCTAGCTGCTTTAGGGCATTATTCCGCAGCGATCGACAATCTTTGGAATTTAGCCGCCCGGCACCACAGGAGGGGTCGCCGGCGTGTACTATGTATTGTAAGCATGGCATTGGAAGTGTAGTATTTAATGATATTTGGCACAGACAAACCAGACATGCCTCCGAACTTCAGTGGCCAATCAATGGTAGTTTTGAGATCCCTCGTATTGAATACTTAGAGTCAGTCTTGTTAAAGAAAAAGGCCAGACCCGCAGCATTTGATGTTCTGCAGAATTGGAAAAGAGAAGCGTTGCAGCAGCTTAAGAGTAGGGAAAAACATGCGCGCCGTCATAAAACGAACGCTGAAAAGGTGTTGTTATATGATCAGGACAAACAGTCTGAGTCGGTTAGGAATATGGATAGGGCTTTCTCACTCGATATTCAGAAAATCTATCCTTCTAAAGACCTTCATGTTTCTGACGAGTTTCTCGACAAATTGTTAAATGAGCGAAGGCCTGGTGCCTCTGCGCCACCTCCGTATGTTCCTCTTCCTGTTGCTTTGCCTCTTCCTGCTGTTATTCCTGCTCCCACTGCTCAACCTGTTGTTCCTATTCTTCCGGCTGTTGTTCCTCCGCCTGCTCTACCACCTCTTCCCATTGCACCAGTAATAACACCTCCATTGAATTTGCCTGCACCTCCACTCCCGAGTGGTTCCGTACCGACTGTAGATGATCGGGGTGCGGGGTCGAAGGTTGTTACTCGTAATACTGTCCCTACAGATAAGAAGCGGGATTTGTTTGCATGGGCTAAGCATTGCATGGAGAGAGATGATTGAGCTAATGTTTTTGCCACACTGTCTAATATGGATAATTTTCCTGAGAACATTTTTTAATTGAAGGTTTAGGGATTCATTTAGGTGTAATGTGGGGTAAATTAAATAATGTGGATCTCCCAGGGCTGAGGGATCTGAATACTTCAGCACTTTCAAGAGACACTGTGGAGAAAGTACATGAGCATGTCGAGAGGTTATTTGAGTATAGGAGAGATTTGGAAAAGTTACGGAAAGAGGATGACGAAGAAGAGTGTATGTATGTACAGAAACAATTTCTTCCGTGTAGTAAATCGTCATCTGAGGAAGCGCGAATTTGTACAAAAGATGCGATTAGATGGATTTCGGATTTGTCAATAACTCCAGTTGAGGTATATGACACATACAGTCAATATACGCTAGAAATGTAGAGGAAGGTGATTCAGGTAATGGTAGAGTACCTACAGGATGAATGTGTGAGGAAGAAGGTTAGTTGTCCCACAGAATTATTGGGTATTTATAAGAGGGCTTTCTCGCTCTACACTTCTTCGACTGCTTTAGTGCTCGACCTAGCTCTGTTGCTGAGTAAGCGATCGGAGTTGCCTATATCTCAGTTGCCTATGAGAGAGGTGCCTCCGACATTTGTCCCAAAAGTTGAGATTCCCGCTAATGTTGCAGCAGGTATAGTTGCTGTGGACATTCCCGCACATTATGTATCGCAGTTTGTTCACGTCCCGTTTTCACGACAGGAAGTGAACACTATTAGGCAATGTATCCCCGACATTAGGAAAAATCCGAAAGGATTCTATTAAGAGATAGAGTCCGTCTTGCAGTCCTCAATGTTCACCCTAGGTGATATTGACTTGTTATTCCCTGTACTCCTGCCCGTAGATTTGTGGAAGCAGGTTAGAACAATAGATGATGCAGCTGGGTTGGGAGATACGTGGGCTAACATAACTAGGCTTGACGGGGAAAGGCCAGCTGGTGAGAGACCGCCTCAGGTGATACTCACCTTGCCTGACAGAATCATTGCAAAATTAAAAACTATAATTCCCGAAAAAAGAATTATTTGGGACAAACTTATGGCCTGTGTCCAAGGAAAATATGAGGGTGCCACCGAGTTCTTTAATCGGTTCGAACAAGTATTCTCTGACTTCAGTGGACAGGATTTAGGCACAGAGTCTGGGAAAAGGTTATTTGTGGACAATTTGTGCGTAGATTGCTGCCTGACATCCAGTCACAGATTATGTCTTCCGAGAGCGCTTGGCAGGCAAAATCCCAATCAGAAGTACTGCACATGGCTCAGTACTACGAGAACTGTGTCAATAATGAAAAAGATAGAGTCGAGAAGAGAAAAGGAGACTTAAAGACTAAAGTATTGTTACAACAAATTGTTAGAGGCCCGAGAGGGGGTAGTTCGCAGATTAGAGGTCAGTATGTTCCACAAGGGAAAGTGCCCTTGGGTCCTGTGAACATTAACCAGTGTGCCTATTGTCGCCAGGAGGGTCATTGTCGTGCACAATGCCCCGTCCTTCGACAGAGGTCGAATAACACATTTGGGAGTATGGGTAGACGACCCAGAGGTCAACCCGGGGTGGGGGGCCCTGGTAGAGGTCAGTCTTTGCAGGATCCTCAGCAACGTTTTTCACAGGACAATCAGACTTCGAGTGTGGATACTAGAAACATATTCAATCACCCTTCTGCTGCTTACCTCTCTGAGGAGCTTCCTTTTGACGATATTCTGTTTCAGTAGGATTGCCTGAAGCAGGGTTTGGAACATACACCTATTCCCGTTAGTCAGAAAGGTCCCTACGTTGAAATGATAGTGGGAAATAGGAAACATCAGTTCTTGATAGACACTGGAGCACAGAAGTGCTCCATTGATCATTCTCGGGTTCCAAACATTCCACTGTCAGGGTAAACCAATGTTTCCGTAGGGTTTTCTGGCACACGAGTTGTTTGTCCGGTTTCTTCGCCGGTACCTATTTCTTTGGGTCCCTTTACGGACCACTGTCCATTTCTTTTGACTTCGAATTGTGGAGAAAATTTGTTGGGGTTAAATCTGTTGAAGGAATTAAATGCGGTAATTCATTGTTCTTCTGATGGAGTGTGTTTGACGATTTCACCACAGCAATTTCCTTTTTCACAATTCTTGACTAGACCTTTGCCGCCAGAATTCAGTAATGTCCCAGAGTGTTTGTGGGCGGTTGACGACAATGATGTCGGTGTTTTACAGATTGAGCATGTTAAAATAGTCTTGAAACATGGTATTAAGCTGCCGCGTATCCCACAGTATAAAATCTCAGTTGAGGGCGCGCAAGCTTTGAAATGCATTGTTTCTGATTTTGTGCATCGAGGGATGAGTGAGGAAATTGCAGGTAGTTTGTGCAATAGTCCGATTTTACCCATGTACAAAAAAGGCGATAATGCCATTCCATTCCGTTTTATAATTGATTTGCGTGCCATCAATAAAGTAGTTGCTCTGCAATTTCTAATTGTGCCTGATGTGACAACGAGATTAACTATGATTCCAGCTACGGCTACTTACTTTAGTGTTGTGGACCTGAAGAATGCTTTCTTCAGTATTCCTATACACAAGGACAGTAGATATTTGTTCGCGTTCACCTGAGGGGGACGCTAGTTCACATTTACTCGTGCACCTCAAGGTTACACCGAGAGTCCTAGCATTTATAGTAGGGCTTTGAAAGAACAGCTTGATACTCTTGAATTACCCTCTACTTGTACGCTGCTTCAATACGTTGATGATCTGCTTTTAGCCGCTGATTCTGAGAGCTCTTGTAAAGAGGGCACTGTGTTGTTGCTTATCCATCTAGCTAAGCATGGTCACAAAGCTTCGCTTAAAAAGTTTCAATATTGTTGCCAGGAGGTCACCTATTTAGGCTATCTCCTGTCAAAGGAGGGAGGAAGATTGACACCTGAAAGAATAAAACACATTTCTGGCATGTCTGTCTCAAATACACAGAAGGAAGTTAGAGCCTTGATAGGTATGGCTTCTTACTGTAGGTTATGGATCCCGAATTTTTCACAAGTGATAAAACCGATGTTGGCCTTGACAAAGAAGGGCATTTCTTCGCCATTGCCATGGAAATCGGAACATCAACAATAATTTGAGCTTCTCAAAACCGCATTATGCTCTGCACCGGTTTTGGGTACACCAAATTACAAGAAGGCCTTTGTGTTGTTTGTGCATGAATGTGATGGATGTGCTTTGGCTGTATTAACGCAGGAACATGGAGGGAAGAATAGGCCATGCGGTTACTACTCTTCCGCCCTTGATCCTGTCGCATGCGCTTTGCCAAGATGTTTGCGAGCTGTCGCTGCTGTTGCCGCGTCTGTAAAGCAGAGTGAGGAAATGGTCCTAGGCCATGATCTAACCCTGATGGTGCCTCACTCTGTAGATGTTCTATTGAACAAAATCCAAACGCAACACCTCACTTCCGCACGATTGACGAGATATGATTTTATCTTGTTTGCTCCCCACATCCAAATTAGGAGGTGTTGTGTTCTTAATCCGGCTGAAGTCCTACCTTTCCCGCAAGATACTGTTTGTGGTGATGATGAGTCACATGACTGCCTGTATACTACTGAACAAGAAACAAAGGGCAGAATTGATCTTAAGGATACTCCTTTGGATAATGTACAAGGGGAGCTGTTTTGTGATGGCTCCTGCTTCAAACTTCCTGATGGTACATCCACAGCTGCTTATGCAGTCACTACATTGAGTACGGTTGTAGAGACCATGAGAATTACGCATAACTCCGCGCAGGCCGCAGAGATTATAGCATTAACCCGAGCTTGTGAGCTTTCCGAAGGGCTAACAGTGAATATATATACTGACAGTCAGTATGCTTTTGGGGTGGCTGACAACTTTGGGAGTCTTTGGTCAGAGAGAGGGTTTCTAACTTCACATGGGACCAAGATTCAGCATGGCCCCCTGATAGTACAATTGCTCTCGTCGCTCGCACTCCCTAGTCAGTTAGCGATCATGAAATGCGCAGCACTTCGCAAGATCACAGATGATGTAGGAAAAGGGAATGCTTTCGCTGATCAGATAGCCAGATAAACTGCCACAGATCTTCGCACAGAAATGTATGCTCTAAGAGAAACTAGGGATGCCTATGTAATGGAGGAGGATATTGGGTCTGTACGGGATATTCAAGCTGATGCCACAATGGAAGAATCTAAGAAGTGGGCTGAAGGCTTGGGGAAATTAGATGATGATGGGTGTTGGGTGGACACAGTTGAAGGTTGCTTCCTAATGCCTACATATTAATGATGGTTACCATGGCACACGGTCCCACACATGTGTGTGCTCAACAGATCACGAAACTGTTAGAGAAAGTCTGGGTAAATGATAAGATTTCGAAAATTGCTCAGCATTATGTCCAAAATTGCATGATTTGCCTACAGCACAATGTGGGAAAGGGGACAGCAACTCCAAGGGGTAGCTTTGGGCCTGCTTCTGTCCCTTTTGAAGTGATTCATTTTGATTTTATTGAGATGGAGCGGTGCAATAACTTAAAATATGTCCTTGTGGTCATTTGTGCCTTTAGTAAATGGGTTGAGGCTTTCCCTGTCAAAGATGCTACAGCCATGACCACTGTGAAAATTATGATAAAGGAGTATTTTCCGTGGTTTGGGTTGCCAAGAGTCATTTGGTCGAACAACGGTCCACATTTTGTTGCTGCTGTAATTTTGCAGATATGTACGGCACTACATATTGATAAGCGATTTCATTCGGCTAGACATCCTCAAAGTGCCGGGTTGGTAGAGAGACATAACGGTATCCTAAAGAACAAGCTCGCTAAGACATGTGCTGTCACCAAACTAAAATGGCCGGACGCCTTACCGATCGTGTTACTAGCCATGCGCACTACCCCTCAAACTAAGACTGGGCTCTCTCCATTTGAGGTGGTGATGGGGAGGCCTGCCAATATTTGGGGTCTTCTGAAACCTAAAGCGCTGAGAAGTGTTGAGAATGTATTGCTTTCAGACTACTGTAACCAGTTGACAAAAAATCTGTATTTAATTTATCATCAGTTACGATCAGCATCATCAGGTACGATCAGCTTTACCTGTACGCTACGAGGGCTCAGGTCACAACATCCGGCCTGGAAGCTGGGTCCTGGTGAGAGCATACGAGCGGTCCTCTTGCCTCGCGCCTCGCTGGCGGGGCCATTCCAGGTTTTTTTGGTCACCCAAACGGCAGTGCTGGTGGCTGGAAAGAAGAATTGGATCCATGCAACGCATGCCAAGAAACTTCCTCACCCAACGCCGCACGTTACAGAAGAAACAGAACCCCTCGCTAACGCTGCAATCGACGATCCTGAAGCAGCAAATAGCACTGTTAGTGAGTCAGAGAATCTCTCTGAGCCCGTGGGGCTTGGGGAACCTTCCATTTTGTCTCCACACACTTTGGAAAAGTCATTACCGGAAACCATTGCTCCGAATTCTGCAACTTCCGTTGCCCCTGATACGGTGCTTCCCTCAGGAAGTGACGTTACTTTATTTCCAGATCAAACAGTACCGGGAACCACCAGAAATAATCTTTGGCGGAGAAAATAGACCTACGGCACGGTTTTGACTGTGCATTTGGAAAAAGGAAAGGAACATTGAGGGCTTGTTTTTGCCCAAAATTTGAGAAAAAGGGATTCTGTTGGCTAAGGGTAGGGGATGGACTAAGAAGCCGCGCGACCGGGGGGTCGCCAGCAACGAACATTGGTGTTTCCGTCCGAAGACTATGATGCCCGCCACCGCTGCTGCTCGTATTGGACTTATAAATAAGGGGGTGACCAACTTGGACAATGAACAATGCGCCTGGGCCCCGAAAACGTATTGCTGTGTTTTGATGATAATAATTGGGATTTTAATAGTCACTGCTTTAGGATTTTGGTACGTCGAGGAGATTTATCCTCTAGAGCCTCTTTTGCCAACTGAAATTGCACCTACTGTTTTTACTCCTTTTGTACATCTGCATACTCTGTCACCTAGGGACTCTCAGCATAGACAAAAGTATCACAACAATACTTTGATGTTAATTATGAATTCGACACATGCCATTTTTAACAAAACCAATTGTTGGGTCTGCTCGCATTTACCGCAATATGGGGATAAAGGGCTAGGTTGGTATATTCATCCCTTACCTTTGACGACTGATTTTTATGCCTCTCTTAGAGCACTGTTCATTGGCCGTTGGAATGATAGCATCTCGGGGAACTTTGATGGAACTAATTTGAATAGTTTTGAAAAACGTTACTGACTCCCCTGGGATGCTCGCTTTTCGCAAATAGGAGTAAGCTCAACGTTGCTTCTATTAGGCCTTCTGATAGACTATCTCGTCCTTTCCAATCTTCGATTTCCTTTAAAATGGCTCCGATAGGCAATAAGGATGCCGTGCCTCCTTCTTACTCTGTTAACCATAGCCCCGATTCAGTTTCTTTCTGCATACAGAGGAATGGCACCTGGTCAATGGGAGATTTTAAAGGTTGTGCCAATGTTGCAAATTTGACTGGGGAAAACAGACCTTTGTATGTAGGCGAACCTGTCTATTTCGTTTGCGGTAATGTAGCATTTCCATGGTTGCCTAGTGATTGGCAGGGAACCTGTTCTTTAGGGATCCTGTTACCTGGGTGTTCATAGCAAGCGCTTTGGAAGTTTCAAAGGCTCGTCCACGGCGGGACGAGAATGGTGATACTCCCGCACAAATCCTGGGCGATATAGCAAAATCAGTTGTGCCATTTTGGGGGAAGATAGCAAATTCCGAAGATATCAGGAGACTAGCGAGAGTACTGGAGAGAACCATCAACCGGACCACAGATATACTCCATAACATGACATTAGAGCAGAAAGCGATAAGATTAGTAGCACTCCAGAACCGGATGGCATTAGATGTCATTCTGGCTGAACGTGGTGGAGTATGTAAATTAGTGGGGTCCGTTTGCTGTGTTTTCGTACCAGATTCCTCCCCAACTATTTTCAAAGCAATTCAGAATCTGCACGTCCTTAGCTCAGAAGTGCATGTTCCTGAGGGGAACTGGAATCTTAGCGCTTGGTTTTGGGATTTCTTGCGATCTTGGGGTTGGAAGGTGCTTTCAGTCTTGCTGATCATTTTCGGAATTCTGCTATTCCTTTGTTGTTGTATCCAATGTCTGCCTAATATATGTTCGATGCTAGGGGGATGTTGCACTCAGGCGATCGGTACGATAGGACATAAAGTATATGCCCCGGATAAAACTTCCAAGGAGTATGTGTTAAAAGAGATTTTAGTGAACGACCTGATGGCCATAGATATCTCTGACAGCGATTCAGGGTGTATGGACGATGAAGTATGGAGTTACTTGCAAGGAGATCAGAAGTAGTCTTAGCACTTGGCATAGGCCAAAAGGAGGGTTTGCCAAACTGGATATTATATTATGCCTCCTATTGTAACGATTGTATGTATATTGGCCTAAGCCAAGTTGCTTAAAACTGTACGTGAATAACTCTCTACGGCAAGGTCTTGACCTTAGAAATTGATGTAAGCCGCCATCTTGAATCAAGCCGCCATTTTAGGTTCTCTTGCTGTGTAAAAGTCACCCTGTACATCAAAATGGCGGACGATGCCATTCCGAACAGAATCTGGTCGTCATGACCTCCGTGCAGCTAATGTATAACTTGCCTAAAGGCCGCTTGTTAGGGTCGTGAACTGAGACCTTGTCCTTCTGTTGACCTGTGTGTAAATGGATTACCTGTATCAACGGAACTGATCTATGCACATACTGATAAATATATTAAAAGTTGACCTGGCAGGGACCCTAGACCAGTAATACATTCATGGAATGGTTAACCCGAGAACGGGTTGGACAACAGGCTGGAGAAATGTATAAAAGCCTGATTGTCCCAATGTATAGTCTCTCACTGAACACATCAAACCCCGTTGAAGTTCGTCGTGTTGTACTGAGGGCCGATGGCTATCCGATCTGTCATTGACTTTGTATCTGCTTAAGCTTAAAATAAAGTACTTTGTATGTTCCTTTGTAACCAGTGTTTGGTGTGTTTCCTTTGGGCTTCCCGGCCTCATATTATTTTTCTGTTTTCAAAATGTGTTTACTCGCCATCCACTGACCAGAGACTTAGAACAGGCATGGTTCTCGTTCCCATGTCTCTGACAGACCCGCTGATTTGCAAGACCTTGCCGAAGACACGCACAGAAGGAACAGAAGGAACAGTAAGGAGCTATGCTTCACCCTCTCATATTAACATCCAGGGAGCAGCAGCAGCTTGTCCCGCATTAGTAACATGAAGCTGTGAAAGCTCTGCAGAGCCTGCCGCACTCAAAATATATAGATACATCAGTAGCAGTGATACTTAGTGTGTTCCTCGAGTGGTGGAAACATCGTAATCTTTTTGTTTGACTTTTGCTTGGAGTTTTTCTGCGAGCCACTCTACACTTTTAACAAACAATCAGGAGGTTGGACCTGCAATCTGCTTACCATTTTGGGGATTTCAAAATTGTATCCTTGCCGTATTTTGTGGCTGAACTTATTCAGCTTAAGAGGGTGGTCTGTTGGAGACTGTTGGAGATTAGTGTACGGCAAGCTTGTGGGACCCCAGCTTTCATTTAAAGGACCCTTTGCAGCTCTGCTAGTGGGTCATTTCTGGCACTTGCTATGAAACTGCGTAACATGCTGGCTCTTGACAAAGATAGGGAGGTGGAAGGAGACAGCTCCTATTTGTTAGAACGTCAAAGAGCATGTGCTAGCACTATTCAGATAGCCACTTCATCCACACATCCTAATTTACTGGAAACAACTCAGGCACAAATTCACACAGAGGCAGGGTCTGTAACGCCGATGGACAGGGGAATTGAGCGAAAGCTCCAGACCACTCTTATGCAATAATAGCAACTGGGTCTGGAGTATACAATAACAACTAAAAAGATCCAACAAAAGATCCAGGACCATTTTGGTAGAAAAATAAATGAAAGTCACAGCGATGTGGAAGGAGATTCAGCAATTCTTTGGGCCCCATCTTTGGGCCCCATCCTCAAGTACAGAAATGTATCCATCTTCTGTAAACACAGGGAATGGTGTGGATGTATCAAATATAGATGGGTGTCGAGTGCTTTCACCGCACTTAGCTATATGTTCCCCAAAAGAAATATTGCACGACTCAAAAGTGCAGGAAGCTGTCGTCCAGACAGATCCACCCACAGAAAAAACTGAACCGAATATAGACACCTTGAAGGCGTTAAATTTCTTTTTGAACTCTTTAGTCTCAGTTTTTGAACTGTTGAAATCAGAGGTTCAATCGCAGGCGGGCACACTTCTGGAAATGACAAATGAGGTGGCGTCCTGTGAATCTACTCTGGTGGGGCTGGCTTCGACTACCAATGCTAATATGACCTTACCTCTTAGAGATCTGAGACTAGAAGTGGCTAAGCAGTGTCTCGATATCTCCTCAATACAATCCATGCTAAGTAGCAAAAAAAAGACAGAAGAGGAAAACAAGAAACTCCTGGGAGAGGTAATCCAACTCCTGAAAGAAAAATCTGCCCCACAGGCAATGGAAGAAAAGGAGGATATTATTCAAGACCAGCCTTTTGACGACACGCCCCTCTCAGAATCAGTATTGGAGGAATTTCGGAGATTAGCGAATGCAACAGAAGGGGAACTGGAAATTACTGTGGCAGCGACAAAAAAACAATCTGCAAATGCAACAGAAAACCGGATAGATGCCGAATCTGACTGGCAACCCGCATATTGCCAGAGGCAGAATGAATATGAGAAAGCGTCAAGCAGGAAGGAAAAGATCAAGAGTGGTGCAATCAAAGTCGAAGAGGAAACGAACGAGAATGAAAAGTCAAAATGCCTCTACCACCACAGGAATAGATACAACCATTCATCTGCAGGAATTTCCAGCTCCTAATTATAAAAACGATGCAGGAATCCCAGGGGATGATCCTCAAGCTGTAACTAACCTACTGGAAAAAACTGTAGAGTCAAAAGAAAGAAGAATCAAGGGAAAAGCCAAGAATGGTATAAAAGAGACCATTCTGCACTGTAGCACAGAAGAGACTGTTAACATTTCAAACATAAGTATTGGTCTTCAAACAGATCTGAGACACAGACAACTCAGTAATTTAGAGGGTGTTTCGGATGAAATTAACACTAAAGGATCAAAAATTGAAGAAAATTACCAGAGTGCTAATCCTTTAGTCGTAAACTGCCATAAGGGTAGCTCATCGAGCAATGTAAGATGGGCACCTATATTCTTACAAAAAAAAACTCTTTGCTGGAAAAGAATGATGTGTCCAATGGTTTACCATATGTATGTAGTAAAAACCAATTCAAAGCTGGCACCGATCTTTTTAGCAACAAGAAAAAAGACTGCTACAGAATGTTCAGTAGAGCAAATATCTCTAATGGCTGATAAAGTTCCCAACCCCGATCGTTTGATGTCATTAACAACAGACTGTATACACAATGGCCAAGGGAAATCAGTGTCACTCACTGCTCAATCTAGTCAAGAAAACTATGGTATTACATCCCAGGTAATAGCCAAAACAATTGCACTAACCACAACAAAAGATCCAAAGAAATATGCTATCGCAAGAATTTGGTTAAGACTTTTATCCAAAATTAGGCAACAAAAATCAATAAGTCGTTCAGTGATTTTGAGAATAGTCAAGAAAGTAAAACATTCGTATCTGTTTTCCTCAGATTATATTGAGAGTGTAACATTTCCCTTGGCCCAAGATCCTTTTTTTGTGGAAGTGGCTTTCACATCATCTAGTGCAAAGAACGCTATTCTGAGTGAATCAAAAGAATTAGAGTACTATGGTCTGGAAGTTTCAATCAGTGAGTCCAGGGGTAACTCCGACGAATGCCGCAGTATCATATAACTTATTACAAAAAACCCTGTAACGGGGGGAGATACTCAGGAGGCTAAGAAAGAAGAGGACAAAGGCTTAAGGGAAGAGCAGAACTTACAGGGAAATGCACTAACCCTCCACCGGAGATTCTCTCTCAAGTTCTGCAGAAGCTGGGTGTAGGTACCCAGCAGCTTTAGGAGAAGGGGTCTTAATATAGTCAGTTGGAACACGCGGGGTTCCAGTACCATTAAAGCAAGAGGCATGCAGGACTATTTGTTTGATTTAGGAGACATAGTTTTATTGCAGGAAATGTGTTTAGCAACCCCCCTGGACATAGAAGGGTTTACTGTGCTATGTTTACCAGCATCACAAAAAGCAAAAGGTAGACCCTCAGGGGGACTCCTGATACTCCTAAAAATTCAAACTTTTAAAAAAGTAGTTCCTACCTGCCAAAATGCTTTCGGTATTCAGGCTTGTAGAGCCCACCTGATTCGGGATAGTATAGCCTCAATGTGGGTGATAATCAACATCTATTGGAACCCCGCCTGCTCAAAACTATACTCCTTCCTCGAACTCTTGGGCTCATTGTTGGAAATAGTTAAGCTAGATTCAGTGAGTAGCAACATAATTTTAGCTGGAGACCTAAACACAGACTGTATATAGGCAAAAAGGGTTTCAACATACCGTTCTACTGTAAAGCAGTCAAAAAATGGGTGGATGTGGCTGGAATTTAAGGACCATTGCGATCTAAAGATGGTACACAGCAGTTCAGAAGGGGACCGGGGGGCCTCCACGTCGTGGCATAGAGGCGATTCCTCTTCAACCCTGGATTACATCTTTGTTTCCCAGTATCTATATACGCTGCCCTCTATCATGAAAGTGAAGCATGATGGAGGGAGCGATCACAGTAGACTGGAACTATCCTTCCCTGATCTTTCTATCTCTCCTCCAAGCATAAATAAACAGCAGCTGAATGGTATAAAAGGGAACGTCAGGTTGGTAAAATACAAGCACGAAGGTGCAAACCTAAACAAACAGCTGAAAAAGACACCAAGAAGCATTCTCGGCCCCCAATGAGCCTGCAGGGATAGCTATACAAAAGCATGCCATGTATTTGATAAGGAGACACAGAGAAGAAAAAGAGAGCACAGAAGGGCCCTGCAGCAAATCAAGCTGACAGGGCTCTCACCCGAGGTTTATAAAATAGAAGTCATCAGAGAAAAAACCATACATAAATCGTGGTCATTTCTTCAAAAAGCATCCCGAATGCAAAACGATGGGGAGCAGGTGCTGAAACTGCTCAGAGAAGGGAATTCAAAGAATTTCTGGGCATTAATCAGTCAATTTGAGGGTGGAACTGGTAGTTCTCTGTGCAACCTAGTCTCCGAAAGAGGATGGGTGGAGCATCTCTCAGAAATCTTTAAAAATCCTAGTGGTTCTCATTTCGCTGTGAAGCCATATACACCTTGGCAACTGAATTTTAACAAAAGGGATATTGAAGAGGTAATCATTAGATCCTTGGCCTCAAAATCAGCAGGCCCTGATGGCCTGACATATCAAATACTCAAAAACGAGCCAAAAATGTGGTCACTTCTACTATTCTGCTTATATAGGGAGATTCTCAAGAGACACTTATTTCCAGTGTCCTGGAAAATCGCACTGATCATACGTTTTTTCAAAAGTTGGGATCGTCGAGCAGCAGCGAACTATCGACCTATACCTCTGCTCGACATAGAAAGTAAGATCTTCATGAAACTCTTGCTAAATGAAATGATACAGTGGGAAGAAGATCGAAATATTTTGTCCCGCTTCCAAACAGGTTTTCGAAAAGGCATGTCAACAGCATTAAATGGCCTGATTCTGAATCTAGTAAGCGAGCAGGCAGAGGGAAATAGGTCACTGCCCCTGTATGGAGTGTGGGTTGATCTATCCAAAGCTTTTGATCAGGTAGATATGGTTCTGCTCTGGAATAAACTGAGGTTCTGCGGTTTGCCTGAAACACTTTTAGCAATGTTGGTGGAGATACACAGAGAGACTAAGCAAAGAGTTTGCTTGGATGAGTTAAGGCACCTCTCAGAAATCATCATGGTAGAAAGGGGGGTTAGGCAAGGGTGTTTAGGGGCCCCCCTTTTTTCAATCTCTTCCTAGCGGACATGGGTATCTCTCTGGAATCATCTGCATTGGCCAGCCCTGTGTTGAATGGAAGAAAGATCTTTTGGCTGACCTATGCAGACAATATTGTGTTACTAGATAGAACACCTATTGGGCTCCAGCGTTTGTTAACCAAACTGAGTGAATACGCAGGAATTAATAAACTCTCTAAAAATCCCGCTAAATCAGACATGGTCTTCAAACATCCTAAAAATAAAGTTACAAATTCCAACTGAGTTATGGATGGCCAAAAGATTCAAAGGGTAGAGATGGTCAAATATTTGGGATATAAAATCCATGCCTCTCCCACCCTTTATAAAGTTGAGGCCGAGGTCGCAGCTAAGATAGTGCAGGGTGCAGCACAAATGCTTAAGCTGAACCACAAGTTTTTCAAATTCTCTATCTCTCCGTTGGTCAGATATTATCTGGCAAAAATAGTTCCAGTAATTCTCTACGGATTGTAGGCTAGACCACAGCTTTGGTTTATAAATTAAGGAGTATTTGAAGGTCGGCTTTGGAAGAGGGTACTAGGTGTCCCTGCCTGCACATCCAGCTGGAGTCTTAGATTTGAACTTGGCTTAAAATCACTGGGATGCATGGCAAACTGGAGGTTAATATCACTATATCGAGAGATTATAATTGGAAAAAAGGCCACCCTCTACGGTAACATTAGATGTCACATGTAAACTCTAGGTCTGTAATCTTGTCATCATTAGAGAATGAGGTGAGAGATTCCCTTTCTAAGGTTGACCTTGATATAGACACCCTCCTCTCCAATCCTTTGAAAATGAAGAAGAAACTAGAATCCATTGATGAGATAGAAACGATCGAAAAAGAGAGAATGGCCCTCATTACGACCCTGGCGGAAATCGAAAAACGATGGCGGAAATGCAATACCGCCATCGAATAGCGCTCGGTGCGATTATGACCCGTCACCGTAAAGTACGATGCCATTAGCGACACCGTAGTGAACGCTAACTGCACCAAGTACGCGCACGCGCGCCATGCGAAAGTGTAATTACCACCATGGCACAACGGTACGCGAATTCTGACCCTAGCGGACATATACCTAACGCCATCAAGCATGGCGGAAAGTACCATTCCGCCATGGTGAGAAGTACGGCATCGCGAACCAACCGTAAAAGGCCCTACTGAGTGCCTGTACACCACTCCCTGGCCACATTGCACAACTCCTCGTAGGTGCAATGAAGTCAAACAATGCAACCAGTGAAATGTACAAGTCACCCATGCATGCCAACGAACAAATGAATCTAGGGGCTCCAAGTGCCTTGTGAGTGGCCATCCATATATGCCATGGCACCATTGCCGTACTGATGCAGCACAGGCATGTGAAGGTTCAAGTCCAGCAACATGAACTGAAATATGAGACAAACAAAAACAGGCCCCCCATCGCTTGACACCAGTGTAAGGCAACATTCAAAGCAGTATCCTGAGTGAGACTGCACCAGCCCTGTACTCCTGCCAGTAAACAAACCAACCATCAGCATAAGCATATACCACACAAGTTGGCAGAGTGACTGAGCAGCCAGGCTCATCTCAAGAGGGGCCAATTGGAGCTGCAGGGCACAGATGGCACGAATACAGAAGCTATTCCAATGGACATGACCTCAGTCTCCCTCCAAGAAACGCACGCAAACACAGGCACCTGTGACCAGCCATATTCTGATAATCACATCATTCCACCAATCCACCTGGCTGACCGGCATCTGTTACACAAACGCTAATCCCCCGCCCCTGAGCATGACATCATTAAAACAGTCATAATGGCAGCCCCTATCCCTGACCTCACTGGTCTTCGTAGGCAAACGCGCCCAGTACAGTACCACGCAACTATACTCAGAAGCCGGAACCCAATGAAGATCTTCTCACAATACATCGCTCCACAAATAGGAATATGCTACATTACTTGCAAAGAATAACGCTACACGGTCAATATCATAATCAAAATTTAATGCACAACAAAATCACCAAGCCCATACAGCTATTAGGTCATGAACTCCAAAATATATTTCATTATTGTGGGCTGCATCCGCAATAAATGACCAGCTTCTTCTTGTGTGATGCCCTGTTCCTTCATGGTACACAGGGGCTACATTCACGTTCAAAAAGGCAACATGGAAGCGCCTAGAACCGCAGGGCCGTCCCATTAGGTAGGCACTAGTCCAGCTGAAAGGTTGATATGTGCTCCTAGCCACTAGTACTGCGTAAGGGCATGTGGCCCATTGGCGATCGTCCCATAAGATCGTAATGGTGCTCCACTGATTAACACGAAGCAGCAGGTGTCGGGAGTAAAAGCCATCTGCAGGAGTGGCATACAGATGGCAGCGGCAAAAGGGGAGGAGATACCTGTCACCCAAATGAAATGAAAAAGAATAGTATGGGCATCAGAACTTCATTTGAATTACTCACTTCAATGATCACACTAAATCCACAGCCATATGCATGCTAGCCCACTCAAAAGGATTATTCCCACCCAAAAATCACTTGCGAATCATAACTATATAAATCGAGGTGAAAACACTATTACAAACGAGTGTTTGTGTGCATGCGTCTGTTAAAACAGAATCCATTAGATGGGATTAGTAACGTGCATAGACACAAGTGTTTGAAGGCGCATCGAGACAGGGAGGGTTCAACAAGGGCAGATAGACGATGGTCCCACTATGGGAGCCCTGCATCACATAGCGCAGGGGAAGTGGATAGATTCCAAAAAGCCATGTACATGGCAAACTCTCTATTAAATCATCTGTCCATGCATCCATACATCATTCCCTCATCCCGGTATGAAAACGCCTGATTATTTACTCACATAACATGTGAAATTTCCATTGAGTCTGTGCGTAATGCAGTCTGCAAAATCCACTGTGCTCCAGCCCGGAATTCCAGTGTTGTGAAGTAACATGTATTTGGGAACGTCCTGCCTTATCGTCCACTACGCTATTGCGCATCCCATACTATTCATATCAATCATTGCATTCTCGCCATGGCCCCTGTCCGAAGGACATTAAACAATAGAACTTTATATCTGCAGTCAGACCTGTGGGCGTCTCCTCGCCGCTAGCTGAAAACCGAAAGCGCTGTCCTTCGAATTCCTCATTTGCAACATCACGTCGAAAAGGCATCTGTGACCGCTTGAAATCACAAATCCATCCATGTAGTGCGGCAGTGTGTGAAAATGGCAACTGGCTTCACTCACAAATGGGACGCCCCGCCCGTCGGTGAACCTCGGTACAGTGCTGCATGAGGGTCCACCGTCAATCGAGTACTACATTCCACTGACCCTTCACAAGTTTGTTCGCGACTGCAAAGATAGTATGTGAAACAATGGGACCATAGCAGAATGAACATATGAACCAATATTTCACTGCCATCGGGATTAAATACATGATTGTAATAGCAAGATGCCATGCGTCGAATTGCAGCGTTGTGTGCGGGACGTGCACGCCCAAAGGGGATTGCAGCTTGCACAGGTGGAATGAATCACCACAGGTGGAGGCTATACAGCCTGAAAACACATAAATTGCACACCCAACCCCCTCCCACAACCACACCCACTCCAAAATGCTACCGGCAGGACTAGCGATGTTGGCCCTGGGGGACCTGATAGCACTGCAAGTACTCCAACTTCAAGAAGAAGACGAACACCAACTACTACAACAACCGGCCGCACAGAGGAGACGCAGGAGGAGGAGGAGGGCAAGGCAGGGCCAGCAAGGCCCACCAGCACAGCCACTACCACCACGCAGGCAGCCCGCAATCCCACGCCTCCGAGCACATCCGTTCAACCTCACTGATGAGCAGATCCACACCCTCTACCGTTTGGACCGGGACACCATAACCGCCATTGTGGACATGACACACGCTGACCTTGTCAGCATGATAGATAGCCCAACCGCCATCCCACCCCTACTGAAGGTGGTGTCTGTACTCCACTTCCTGGCCACAGGCACCTACCAGCACACAGTCGGACAGTTGCATGGCATTTCACAGCCACTGTTGTCACAGACACTATTGCAAGTGCTAGATGCCCTCCTGAAGCACGCAGACGACTACATCTCTCTACCACGCTCGGAGCAGGAAATTACGAACACAAAAGTGGGATTCCATGCACTTGCCGGCATACCGGGTTGCATTGGTGCCATCGACTGCACCCATGTGGAATTGGTTGTCCCACATGCCATGGAGGCCCAGTACCGCAACCGAAAACAATATCATTCTCTTAATGTACAAATGGTGTGTGACTCCAACAGGATCATTACACATTGTTGTGCCCGATTTCCTGGATCAACCCATGATTCTATGGTCTTGAGGAACTCTACAATACCACGCTACATGGAGCGACACGCAGGGAACAGATCCTGGCTACTCGGTGAGTCTCATTTCATGCATGATAATGTGGGGTATGTGATGCGGCAATGACCTGGCAGGAAGGGGGGGGTGCGTACGTAGCAATGTCATTCCACAAACATCCTTTATTGTCCACATACAGGTGATGCCGGGTATCCACTGAAGAGATGGCTCCTTACACCACTCCGGAACCCACAGAACCAGCATGAGGAGGACTACAACCATGCCCACTCACGTACCCGTGTAGTCATAGAACAGGCATTCGGCCTACTGAAGACTCGTTTCCGCTGCCTCAGCAGGTCTGGCGGGGCACTCCTGTACCGCCATGAGAAGGTTGCAAAGATGGTCATGGCATGTGTCATGCTACACAACATGTGCGTACGTAGAAATGTGCCCATGCCCCCTGACGCAGAACTGCAAGCACCTGAAGATGGTCAAGATGAGGGTGGGGATGTGGCAGCAGCTCAAGGAGTCCGCGAGGCACAGGAGGGCCGTGAAATTCGTCAGATTATCATAGATTCATGCTTCTAGCACTCACGCCTGGTGGCTGATACATGGACACGGGACTTGTGGCACTATGTGTGTCTGGAACATGCACAATATGGACTGTACACCTATAAAGGCCTCGTACACAAAGATCAATGTCCACACATCTCATTGGATGATTGTGCAATGTTTATAGCATATGTGAAATTATGTTACACACCCCATCGACCCGCCACCCAAGTAAGCCCAACACACCCCCTCCACCCTCCTACCTCCCCCCCGAACACCAGTGTCCAAAGATGCTCATTATCAGTGGGCAGACGCTATTGCAAGCCCCCTCTCCGGGTATCAGGGGCACCCCTGCCTGTGGAGCGCAGGTTCCTCCCAGATCTACGTTGGGGGCTGCCCTGGACGGAACTTGCAACGGATGATGTCTCTGCCTGCTCACGTCCATGCATGTCCCTAAGGGTTTGTGAGAGCTCAGTGAGCACACGGCGCACAGCGGCAAGTTCAGCACATACGTCTTTGGACGTCGCATGCAGTTCCCCCCTCAGGCTCTCGGTGCTTCTCTCCATTTGTACTCTCAGGCTCTCGGTGCTTCTCTCCATTTGTACCCTCAGGCTCTCGGTGCTTCTCTCCATTTCTGCCCTAAGTGTCCCAGTAGATGTTTCTATGGCTGCCTTAGTACCCCCACATTCATCAGCATGGTCCTTGAGGAGCATGGCCAGTTGCTGCTGTTGCACGATCACCTGGTCGAGGGACTGTTGCCTTTGCTGTGCCATGGCCATTTGCGGTGGTGTCACAGAGGGGCTGATCACCTCATGTTGCCTTGCCACAGGGCTTGTGGGGGATGGCCAGTCGTCGTCTTGTGGGTGCCCCTGCGTGGTATCCTCATGGTGTACGGGATGAAACAAACAGGGGGATTGAGACAGGTCATGGATGGATCCTACATCGACATCACCGTTTTCTGTGTCGGAGCATGCTGCCATTAATGCAGTGTCACCTATGGTGCTGCTGCCACCAGAAGCAGTGCCTTCTGTGGCATCCATTGGGGGGACCTGTGGTGGTGCTGTTGTGGGCATGCTGGCTGCTGGGGTGCCTGTTGAAGTCCCATCCTGTGTGCTGCCACTTGATTTGTGCTGCTGCCGTGTCTTGATCCGTGCAGCTGAGGTGGAGGGTCTTTGGCCGTTGGTCTTGGCCCTCTTTGCAGGTGTGCTGGTAGGGGTGTCCTGGAGCTCGTCGTTTGAATCGGACCCTGTGGTGGAGTAAAGGAGGGCGAGCGTTATTAATGGGTCTGTGGAAATTGGAATGGCAATGTATCACATGCATTGGGGTGGTACCTGAGGTTGATTTGGGTCAGGGCCTTGGAGGTGGTTTCATTTTTGTGTGGATTGAGGATGCAGTTGTTTTGCAGCCTGCAGTTAGGGTGTGCCTGCTGCACGTGTAGAGGGTGTTTTTAGGATTTTTAATTATTTATGTATTTAATGTGACTTTTAAAGTGCGCTATCAGGCCAATGTATGTGGACGTTCTCCTGGCCATGTGTTTCTGTTGCACTATGTGGACACATGGTACTTCACATGATTGGACATTGTGGATTTAGCATTGTTTTATTTGGGCCACCTACCTGATTCTTCGGATGTCTGCACTCCTTTCTCCATCCCTCCGACTCCCTCTATACTCTCCATTCCAATGGTGGAGGCACAGATTTCTTCCCAGGGGGTCAACTTGATGGGTGATTCCGATCCTCCCCCGGTAGCTGTGGCAATGTTACGGTTGGCGGATAGTATGCTCCGTACGCGTATCCGCAAGTCGTCCCATCGCTTTCTGCATTGCTGTGGGTTGCGGGGTGCGGTCCCCACCGCACTTACCCGCTGTGCCACCAGGGCCCATATGGCCTTCTTGTTCGCAAGTGCCGTCCTGGTCATTTGCGTCGAGAAGACGACGGCAGCATTCTCCTGGAGGGTCTCTGTGAGCACGGTGAGTTCCTCACGGGAGAAGTGGACCTGCCGCTTGCGGTCGCACGCTTTTTTCGCTACTTTTCCCATTTTTATTGTTTTCACTAGGGTGGATGACGGGTTGGGATGTGTCTCAGGGTAGTATTTTTAATGGTTGTGTGGGAATTCTGATTTTATAGGTGTACGGCGTGCTGTTTCCCGTTCCGGGACCATGTTTTTACTTCCGTTTCCGTATATTTACGGTCACCGTATTTTCCGATTGCCGCTCATTACGGTGACCGCTATGATGGGTGGCGGAATTGCACCTAGGGCGCCGTACGACGGCGGTTAGGGGCGTTTTGGGGACATTTCCGCCATCGCGGACTTTGCACTTCCGCCATGGCGTAGTGCTCGTGCCCGATGGGTCGGAATTAGCCGCACTTTACTCCGTCGTGCAATGGCGGAAACGCTATTTACGCTATGGCGGTCAGGTCAGTTACTTTCCGCCAGGGTCGTAATGAGGGCCAATGTCTTCACCTGCAAACCCCTTTCTAGGGGGTGAGAAAAAACAAGGTTTCCTTTCTATCTATCTCATGAAATTTCCAGAGAGCTCGATATGCAATAATTTCTTAAGGATAAGGCTAAACCTGGTACATTGTGGAGAAATGCTGCAAAGCCGAAAGCAAGGAGCAAAACTACTATGCACAGTCTGTACTAATCCAGCAAAACAAACACTCAGGCATTTATTGATGGAATGTGAAGGGGCATGACACTCACATCTATTACTCTTTAGGAGTTTTGTGCGACATGAAGAAAGCCTTATCACAGAATTTTTTGGGGACAGATTAATATCGGGCTCTAACGCTGCATTAACATCTGCGGTGGTACGTGTGTTGAAAATCTGTGAAATCATTGTCTAAAATTCTTTGGAACCACAATGACAAAAAGGTTTGCAGATCATAAGATAGGCTTTGGCAAGTGTGTTGCTGGTAATTTGAGGGAAATGTAATTTTTAGTATAAAGCTTGTCATGGTTGAATTGTTGTATTTAATTAAATATAACGCGTCTGTATATGTTTTACTGGATTTGTAAAGACTCGTCGAGTCATAAACAAATAAAAGAAACAATTAAAAAAAGAATGAAGCCAAGACTAAAACTCCAAGAATCCATTGATGGTGAAATAAAAACTTGGGTGGGGGAAAGCTGCCATGATTACACAAGCCCTCAGTCATCATACTATATGAATATTGTCTGCAATGTGGAGGAGTGAACAGATGACACCGACCCAGCTAAGATGTCAGTAGCCACTGTGAGGAGTCAGAAATGGGACACAGACACATAGGTGGGTTAAGTTTTATCACAAATCACCATTTATTAAATAATAATAGGGGTGATAAATGCCTATCTTTCCCTGCCTTTTAAACCAATACTAAAACAAAAAAGCCTTGGGGGTCGATTCATGGAACAAACGTGCGCCGAAAATCTTCGCGCAAGCAGGCACAAGGAGGCGCAAGCAGGCGCAAGCAGAAAATAACAGGCGCACGCGCACACGTGCGATCCATGGAAGTCCCTGCGCGTGTACACCTCGGGATGTGCGCCAAACCCGTGCATGGCGCACAAGTCACTGCAACATCCCGAAAGGCGTGCGCGATGCGCACAGTGAAAGCGCACAACCACGGCGCATAACCAGAAAGTGGGCGGGACACAGGGCGTAACGCGCGGAATGGGGAACAACGGGCGAAAATAAGGGCGTAACTGGGGATGCACTGCAGGGAAGCAGACGGAACGCCCACACACAGCCAAAGACACGCACAAGCAGAAACACGTCCGCCATACGAAGGCAGGCGGTAGAGTCCCAGCGCATCACAAAAGTGGCAACATACAGCAATTGGGCCTGTGCGAGCGGGGTACGTGTATTTCGGGGGCGCGCGGGAAGTTACACACGCGATTGAGCGGGGTACATGTATTTCGGGGGCGCGCGGGAAGTTACACACGCGATTGAGCGGGGTACGTGTATTTCGGGGGCGCGCGGGAAGTCACACACGCGATTGAGTGGGGTACGTGTATTTCGGGGGCGCGCGGGAAGTAACACACGCGATTGAGTGGGGTACGTGTATTTCGGGGGCGCGCGGGAAGTTACACACGCGATTGAGCGGGGTATGTGTATTTCGGGTGCGCGCGGGAAGTCACACACGCGATTGAGCGGGGTACGTGTATTTCGGGGGCGCGCGGGAAGTTCCACACGCGATTTCCGCAGGGTACGTGTATTCCAGGGGTGCGCGAGAAGTTCCACACGCAATTTCAGCAGGGTACGTGTATTTCAGGGTACGGGGGACGTTCCACATGCGATTTCAGCATGGAACGTGCATTTCAGGGGTGCGCGGGAATTACCACACGCGATTGGGACCGTGTGAGCAGGGTACGCGTATCTCAGGGGTGCGCGGGAAGTGCCACACGCGATTTCAGCAGGCTACGTGTATTACAGGGGTGCGCGGGGAGCACCACACGTGAATTGCACAGGGGCCTAACCTGCACATGTCCTGCAGGCACCCCATCCACCATGGCCATGCCCCCCAGCCAACCCACATGTCAACTTGCACTAATGGCCACCAACGCATGTCCCCCTGCACCCCCAGCCACCAGGGGCACCCTCCACCAGGCCCCCACCCATGTCTCCCACCACCCCCACCCCCCAGCAGTACAGGGGCACCCTCCACCAGGCCCCCACCCATGTCCAACTCATGTTCCCCACCCCCCCACCCCCCAGCACTGTGGGGCACCTGCCAGCAGGCCCCCACCCATGTCCAACTCATGTTCCCCACCACCCCCACCCCCCCAGCACTGTGGGGCACCTGCCACCAGGCCCCCACCCATGTCTCCCACCACCCCCACCCCCCAGCCACCAGGGGCAGCCTCCACCAGGCCCCCACCCATGTCTCCCACCACCCCCACCCCCCAGCAGTGCCGGGGCACCCACCACCAGGCCCCCACCCATGTCTCCCACCACCCCCACCCCCCCCAGTCACCAGGGGCACCCACCACCAGGCCCCCACCATGTCTCCCAGCACCCCCAACCCCCAGCCACCAGGGGCAGCCTCCACCAGGCCCCCACCCATGTCTCCCACCACCCCCACCCCCCAGCACTGTGGGGCACCTGCCAGCAGGCCCCCACCCATGTCCAACTCATGTTCCCCACCACCCCCACCCCCCAGCACTGTGGGGCACCTGCCACCAGGCCCCGATCCATGTCTCCCACCACCCCCACCCCCTCAGTCACCAGGGGCACCCACCACCAGGCCCCCACCCATGTCTCCCAGCACCCCCACCCCCCAGCCACAAGGGGCAGCCCCCACCAGGCCCCCACCCATGTCTCCCACCACCCCCACCCCCCAGCAGTGCAGGGGCACCCTCCACCAGGCACCCACCCATGTCCAACGCATGTTCCCCACCACCCCCCCAGCAGTGCAGGGGCAGCCACCACCAGGCCCCCACCCATGTCTCCCAGCACCCCCACCGCCCAGCCAACAGGGGCAGCCTCCACCAGGCCCCCACCCATGTCTCCCAGCACCCCCACCGCCCAGCACTGTGGGGCACCTGCCAGCAGGCCCCCACCCATGTCCAACTCATGTTCCCCATCACCCCCACCCCCCAGCACTGTGGGGCACATGCCACCAGGCCCCCACCCATGTCTCCCACCACCCCCACCCCCCAGCAGTACAGGGGCACCCTCCACCAGGCCCCCACCCATGTCCAACTCATGTTCCCCACCCCCCCACCCCACAGCACTGTGGGGCACCTGCCAGCAGGCCCCCACCCATGTCCAACTCATGTTCCCCACCACCCCCACCCCCCAGCACTGTGGGGCACCTGCCACCAGGCCCCCACCCATGTCTCCCACCACCCCCACCCCCCAGCAGTGCAGGGGCACCCACCACCAGGCCCCCACCCATGTCTCCCACCACCCCCACCCCTCAGCCACCAGGGACACCCTCCACCAGGCCCCCACCCATGTTTCCCAGCACCCCCACCCCCCAGCCACCAGGGGCAGCCTCCACCAGGCCCCCACCCATGTCTCCCACCACCCCCACCCCCAGCAGTGCAGGGGCACCCACCACCAGGCCCAACCCATGTCTCCCACAACCCCCACCCCCCAGCCACCAGGGGCAGCCTCCACCAGGCCCCCACCCATGTCCAACTCATGTTCCCCAGCCAACATGTCATCACAATCTAGATCCCTGGTCCCTATGGTCAGCCTCCAAATGCAAAACACCAACCCGAGTATTGCATCCACCCATTCATAATTTGCAATTACATCACAGGACACCAATTGCAAGTTCCGAAACAAACACATTTCCCTCACATACACCCAATGGGTGTCAGTGAATCTCAAAACACATATCATGAAATGCATGAAACCAATGAGATACCACACATTGAATTTCACCAAAAGAAATATGTATTAAAGGAAACATAAATAGAAAAAAAATGAACAGAAACGTGAATGTACAAAAATGAAAAGAAGCATGTCCGTTAAAAAAAGCAAAACCAAAAATAAAATTCCAAAGTAATGTTGTCCAAAGTCAATGTCCACAAAACAAAATCCAATGGGAAATAAAAAAGAAAGCCATTGCTCCATGGTCAAAAAGTGAAAAGAAAATACAATCCAAATGTGAACTATGTACATGGGAACAAGCCAGGGTCCATTATCCCAACAAAATAAAGGAAAACTATCTAACTACACTAACTAATAAAATAAACTATATACAAAAATGTGGCCAATGTCCGAAAGGTCCAAATAAAATAAAAACAAAAATGAAACCTAACACTACCTACATAACTATGTACAAGGGCAGCGGGCTAGTTTCACGGCTCACTTGTGGATGTCCCGGGCCAGGGCATCATCGAACTCCCCCTCAATGTCCATGGAGGCTGTCCTCCTCCATGTCCTGAGGGTCCGCAGGACCGTCGAGGTCTCCACCTCCAAACCCCTGCGGATTGCCTCGAGGCACTCGGCCCGCCTCAGGGCCCTCCGCATGGAGTTCTCCGCCCTGACCATTGTGAGCCGTGCCTCTTCCGCCCGCTGCCGCTCCGCATCTATGGCATGGCCCAACCGCTGCCACACGGAAGACACTCTCTGTCCTGGGTCCTCCTGCCCTCTGGCCGATGCCTGCCCCTCCGATGTTGAAGGCCCCGAGCCTTCATGGCTCCCACCACGTTGCTGCTGCTCCTGTGCCTCTGCCCATGCACTGCCTCCTGCTGCCTGCACATCCTCCGCCAGCTGGGGTGCAGTTGTTGATGTGGCCACCCCTGCTGGACGTCCGACTCCCGACTGTGGCAGGGATGCCTCCTCCACCAGCCTGGCCGCACCGTCAGAGGCAGCTCCACAGGGCACCCAGGTGACTGATGGGTGGGAAGATGGCACAGAGGACAACTGGCGCGTAGGGGGTCCACTTGAGGAGGGGGTCGGAGCAAGCCCCATCAGACGGAGGAATCCGGCCTGGGTGACCTGTCCCAGCAGGCTGACGTGGTCAACGAGCCATTCGAGATGACGTGCACTCTCTTCATGAAAAGACTGCAGGTCACCTCGCATGGCTCGTTGACGCAACGCCACACCAGCCAGGACAGGCTCAACCCGGACCTGGATAGCCACGTCCGCAGGAAGAGGAAGGCCAGTTGACGTGAGCTCATCCCCTGCCTGAAAACGGGTCTGGACGTAGGCATCCCTGCTGGTGCAAGATGATGCAGGGACAGGATCAGGGACAGGATTGCACACAGGCACCTCCGCGGCGGCCTGTGCTGCCTCCTGTCCCTGGTCCTGCACTGCACCACTAGCACCAGTGGGATCCCCACCTCCAGACCCCGTCTCCGGTGCTTGCACGGCCTCCTCCTCCACCAAAGCCCCCACCAACCTGGATGACTCCGTGTCATCTTCCCCTGTTGGGCCCTGTGGGGTCCCAGCTGCCCCTTCTGCTGCCGAGGAGTCCAACTCCAACCTCCGCCTCTTGGACCTCCCCCCGCCTGGGACGCGGCACCGGACTCCTCACTCCCCGACGAGATGACAACATGGGAGGGGAGCCGGGCCTTGCGTCTCCGGCTGGCGGTGGGATCCCCGCCGCTGTGCTCCACAGCAACTTCTCTGCCCTCTTCATCAGTTGACGCTGCAGACAGGGAGAAACAAAACACAGGCATCAGGGCACTGTACAATGGACACATACACACAGGACAGTTGTACATGAGTGGCATTGGCAAACCTCAGACATGTCATCACAATCCCCAACACACATGTCATTACAACTCGCACACATGAGCCATACCACAGCCATATCGCAACTGCCACCACCATCCATACACATACAACAGCATGAGCAACCAAAGGTGAGCCAGACATCACATGCAACACAGGAAGTGCACCACACATGTACACACACTACCACACTTGCATGCATGTGTACACCTCTGCCAAGTGTCGCAGTGTTCAGACGGGCATCCATGTCACATCTGCCAATCAGGCTTCCACATACCGCTGTCACATGCATCCATGTTGCATCACTGATGCACCCTTGTCAAATACACACACATGCACATGTACACAGTGCTGATACATGCAGCCAAAAACAACATACATGCGTGACATCACGGACATGTCTACTTACATACACATTCATCCAAACATGTGTGCCCACACAACTGCATTTGGCATGCAAGCCTACACACACAAGCACCATCCATGACTCACACATTACAGCCCTCGCATGTGTCAGCCCCACGGCCCTGTACACCCCCACCCATACTCGACCCCGTACAAACAGATGTGCAACCTGCACACTACTGAATAATCACCACCCGCACTGCTCACAATCAGGATGCATGTACACTCACCGCTCGACACCAGACGGGTCTGCTTCTCAAGGACCTGGACGTGGAGCGCTGGGGATATGCGTTCCAGGACCCTCATCTGTTCTTCCGACAAGTGGCCCCGGCGCCCCTTGGCATCCGCTGCCTTCAAGAGGCGCCGGGCCTTGTTCAGGGTCCTGGACCTGAAGTCCTCCCAGCGCTTTTTGACCCCCTCCGCGTTGATGGCAGTCACGATGTCAGTCCAGATCCGAGTCCATCCTTCCTTGTCGGTGCAGGAACTTCCAAAGAGGGCATCATACTGCCCCAGGACTTGCTCCACCAGGACACCAACTTCGGTGGCACTGAAGCTGGTGCCCCTCTGCCTCTCTGGCCGGGGGTTGTCAGTGGTCCCAGATGGTGTTTGCCCAGACATGACAACCCCAGAGGCCGGAGTGGGTGGGCAACTGGGTCCTGGGGCTGGGCTGTGGAGCAATGGAATCCCAGTCGGGAGTCTTCGGTTCCAGCAGGGGTGGTCACAGCAACAGCACCCCTGGCTGATGTGCAGGCAGCAAATGGCAGGGCACGTGGGCAGCAGGCAGTCAGGCAGCAGCAGATGGCATGTGGGAGCGTGCTCGGGGCTCTAGGGGGCAGTAGTTCGGCCTTCTGGGCAGGAGCGTGGTCTTCCGTGTGCTTACGCGTGGCCAGCTTGATACGGAGTGATTTGGCATGTGAAAAATCTGCACGTCAGCGTGTAATTCGAGGAAAGGCCCTTAGCGCGTAAGCGCGTCTGCACGCATACGCATTTTCATTGGACCAAAGGCCCCTAGCGCATGAGCGCGTCTGTGACATGACGCGTACAGACGTGCATGGGCATTTCAGCGCGCATGAAAAACTGCACGTCCGCGTGTAATACGAGGAAAGGGCCCATGCGCGTAAGCACATGTGAAAAACTGCACGTCCGCGTGTAATACGAGGAAAGGGCCCATGCGCGTAAGCGCATGTGAAAATCTGCACGTCCGCATGTAATACGAGGAAAGGGCCCATGCGCGTAAGTGACGTGACGAGCGCGTGCGTTTCCCTCAGCACGGGTTAAAGGTGAGCGGGCCCAGCAGTTCGCTGTACGTGCCTTTCGTGGAGAGGAGACCGACGTGTGTTGCTGCTTCCTGTTGTTTCACGCGCCATCACAACTTCACAGCTATCAAGGACGTATCTCTTCTTTTGGCGGGGTTATTGGCTACACGTGTTTTTCTGCATTGCGCTAGTCAGACGGTGAGTCGCACACGCTCTTTTTCCCACTGCGGGTGCCCCTGTGTATCGCACCCATTTTCGATGTCATAGTAGCCTGCGTGTCCCACGCGTACACGTTATGCGTGTTACTGGGTGCCACTGCGTACTGCGGGAGGTTGAATCGACGCACGTAGGCTGCAGGGTTGCGTGCACGGTTTTACTGCAGTTTTGGGGTGCCTGAGCATTGCGTGACCCGTCACCACATCACCGGGGTCACATACAGCCTTGCGGGTGCAGGGGGGCTGTTAACATCTTGCTTCCCACCCCCTTCGCCACAATTGCCCAGGTCAATTGTGGTGTACACCTCCCATTGGCACCACTCCATCTGTGCCAGCACTACTACATCTGTGCCATGGTTGGGAGGCCACCAAAGGTGAGGGGCGCCTCAGCTGGGCGTACTCCTCGTGGCGGGCGTGGTCGGGGACGTGGCCGTGGTGACCAGGGAGTAGGGGGACTCCAGGGTGTCCAGGGCAGCCACAGAGGGGGAAGAGGCAGGAGTGCGCCACTTGAGCACAATGTTGTGCATGTGTCGGTGCAGCCATGCCACCACCCCCTGTGGTTCCAGGGGATGCAGCTCCTGCATCTGGCACTGGCACCCTTATGACCTGGCAGTCCGTTCCATCGACTGCCACGGGCCCAAGGGTAGTGGTAGCTGCAGGTGCAGCTGTGGACACCGCCACCCAGGCTCAGGGTCTGCCAGCGCAGGCTGCGTTGGCACTTGAAGAGCCCTTAGTAGATCTCCAACAGGCCAGGGGGGAAACCATAGGGGCAGGCCGGGCTGCTCAGACCAAGACACGTGTCCCTGGGGCAGTAATGTCATCTGCTGCCCCGAACAGCCGGGTGTTGGCAAGTGCAGGGGCAGATGCACCCAGCAGCACCCCGGTTGTGAGTCTGCCAACCAGGACCGTTGCGGTCAAAGACCCTGCCACAGCTGATGTTGCTGCGCAGGGTCCATTAGTGGGCACCCAGCTGCCACTGACACAAGTCAGGCCTTTGGTCATCCCTCCACCTGTCACTCCCTTGGCTCAATCCCCCAAACTCACTGGTCATACTGGTCAGGGCGGCATTAGCCAGCCAGGGTCTGCGCCACAGTCCAAGAGGAGGAAGGTTGCACCTGCAGCACAGGCTGGGACCCCACACACAGCCACGACCTCCTGCACGTCGAGGAAGAAGCCTTTCTGTAAGCAGAAAGTGGACTTCCTCGTGGACTACGTGCGGGGCCACAGCCGTGGCATGCTAGTGGGTGCCAATAGTCAGACTACGGCTGCCCAACGTGACACCCACTGGAAGCATGTTGCGGAACATGTCAGTTCATTCGGCAATGAGGTGCGCACGGCGCAGGAGTGCAAAAAGCGTTGGAATGACATCAAGCGCAGCACTAAGGCCAAGCATGCCTCAAATTACAACTTGACTCTGGTGACTGGCGGTGGGCCTGCACCAGAGGAGGAAGAACTCACTCCGCATGAGGCTCTCGTTGCGGAGTTCATACCACCTGAATTGGTCGAAGAAGTGGGAGAGAAGCTGGACTTTGATGCCCAGTCCAGTGAGTGTTGATGCGTGTCTGTTGAGGACGTGTGTGTTGCACTTGTGGGATGTGTTGTGCATGATTGCTGCTACATGTGACGTGTACATGGTTCTGATGTGTAAGTAATGCAATGCTACCGTCATGCATGTCTCCTCTGCCTGCATGCGGGACTCCATGTAGGCATGCTCCCTTGCCCCTCCTCCGCCACTCTGCACCCAAGTTCCACCTTTGCACTGGTCTGCTTCAATCTTGCCAATGTGTACTTTCTTGTTCATGTGTCCTGTGTAGATGCTAACTTCCAGCGTAGAATCTGCCAGACATATGCCGTGTGGTACAGCCTTAGTACTCGATGCAGGGTATCTCACTTGTACTGTGCATGGGTCAGATGTCCCGCAGGGACATGAGTGCCCATTCATGCTCCATGTGCATTGCACGCATGCCCCTATGTGTCCTTGACTGGATGATCACTGTAATATAAGTCCTTGGTTACATACATTGCCTGCCATCTCATCAGCCTTCCCATGTCAACTGTGGCTCAGTCCTGCGTTGCACACATGTTTACGCTCTGACAATCTGTGTGGCTCACAGGCCTCAGCCTGTTCAATGGCCAATGACTCTGTCCAACTCTTGTTGTGTCTACTTCACACGTGGGCGGCCTCCGGAGTTTCCATCATGTGTCCTGCCCACTGTCCCAGCATCATTTGCAGTGTTGTAATTTGAATCACATAAAGCCGTTGATGCCAGTCAACACTGCCTGTCAATACACAGGTGTATGGTCAGCCTTTTGATACCATGATAGGCATCCCTGCTTTGGTACTGGGGTGGAGGGGTGCTTGGCTTCTAGACATGGTACACATTGAATGCACAATGCACGTGATGTCTGAATTTGACATTTGTAATGTTCGTGAGGACGAATCATTCCTCTTCCTATTCCAAGATGGCCGCACCGGTTTATGACCGCGGCAGCCCTAGCGACGGTCTAGTTGTTTCCCTGCCTCGAGCCACGCAGGATGCGGAAGTCGATCTCTCTTCGGCATATCAGCCGGGAAGTCCTGGACACCGGTGCGTTGCTACTCTCATAGGAGTATACGGACGCTCAGTGAGTATAGCTAGTTCAGTCTTTACATCTCATTGTTTCCTCCTTTCTTCTATCCGTACCCTGTTTTCTTCCTATTGATGTATCTGTTCATTCTTAGAATCCGGAACACGATCGGATCGAGGGTATCGTATTGGTAACCCTTAAGCCACGCCCCCACAGTACGCGGCTAATATCGACTTTATTTCGTGCTCCCCTGGAAGGTAGATTTCTTTCTCATACACTCCGACCCTTGCCATCCGACCTTCTTTGATTCTTAAATTCTTTATATGTTGCTTCCAGAACTCCCCGTTTCATACAAAGGAATCGTTCTTGAACGGACTCGGTTCTCAGGGTTCCTCAACTGCTAAACTCTAGATGTTTGAATGGTAATTCTGTTTTTCCTAATCCCACCATCATTCCTTATTGTGTTGTTTTCTCATCTTATAATTAAACCTTGTGTTTTCACCCTTATACCTCTCCAGCATTTAACCAACACATAACGTTATAAAGGAACCCGAGGTCCTTCAGTTTCCTCCTGTCTGCCTCACCTTTACCAACGCTCCCCAGCAGCTCTTCATAGGGTTTTCTCCCCCATGAGGGTTTCCCTGGTTTTCCCACGGTCGCCAAGTACTTAACTGGGCTCCGAAGGAGATGCCAGGGGGATTCCTATGTTCTGCTGGGATATATCTTTCCATCCTTTCTTGTGAAACCTGGAACTCCTTTGGAGCTACGATTTGGTCATTTCATCTATTACCAGGTAGGAGACTCGACGCTTTCTATGTTGCAATGCCTGAAGACTGATGAATTGCCGGAAACGGTTTGTAGTGAACATTACAGATACAGATAGCAACGCCTGAAAACAAACTTTGCTCTTTAGTCATTGCAACTGGGAGCCTAGAAGATCCTCATTATGGATTCCCAACAACAACAGCAGATCCAACAGTTGATCGCTGCAGTACAATCCCTGACCACTGAGGTTCAACAACTTCAGCAGGAAAATACTGCCCTAAAGCAGAATCAACAACAGGCAGCTCAGCAGATGGCCCAACAATTAGCACAACATACTGCTGCCTCACGGGTTCCTCATTGCTCAGAGGTCCCTCCAGGGCCTCTTCCTGGAGGCCAATTCGATGGGAATCCCCATAAGGTGAAAGAATTCATAGATTCTTGTTACGTTCAGTTTTCTTTTAAGAACGCCTTTTTCCATACGGATCGGGATCGTGTGGGTTACATGGTGTCCCAAATGACTGGACCAGCTTTAGCCTGGGCCACACCCCTAATCACCAGTAATAACCCTATATTAGACTCCCATCCGGCCTTTTGTAATCGTGTTCGTGCGATGTTTGGCCGGCAGGAGATTCGAGTAGCTTCCCAAGAACACTTACTAGATTTAAAACAGGGAAATTCAGACATTCTGGCTTATATAACCAGATTTAAACAAATGGCCAGCGAAACTACTTGGTCCGATGACGCACAGATCACCATCTTTAGAAGAGGTCTGTCAGAAGAATTGAAAGATGAAATATCCAGGGTTCCTCGTTCTTCTTCTTTAACGGAGCTTATCGCACTAGTCCTTCAGATTGATTATCGAATGAAGGAACGCACCAGTGAAAAAAGGAAAGGACGGTTGCCCCGTTTTCCTGCTAATCTGCCTGCTACTCCACGGGTTCCATCCACCGAGGAACCCATGCAACTAGGTGCAACAGGCAGAGGACCTCTTTCCTTTGAGGAACGGAGTCGAAGACGAGCCCTTGGTTTATGTATGTATTGTGGTTCCAATACCCACACCGTACAGGAGTGTCCAATTGCACCACCAAGGAGATCGGGAAACGCAAACGCCCGACCGTAAGGGGAACCACGGCTCGGGATCCTATGACTAAACAAGGTTCCTCACAAGTTGTCCATACATCCACTTGTAACAATCCCTCGGATACTACCATGGTGGTTGTAAAGGTATCTCTAACCTTTGGGAAACAGGTCCTACAAGATATCCCGGTTCTTATTGATAGTGGTGCGGCCGGGAATTTTATCGACGATCACTGGGCCTCTTCTCATGGTATCCCACGGTCTTCTAAGATAGAATCCATTCCCGTGGAAAGTGTTGATGGCAGTCCGTTGACATCTGGACCCATTACGGATCATACTGGTCCCCTGCTTATGTCTATCTCTTCTCATCATGAACACATAATTCTAGACATCATCCGAGCAGCACACCATCCTATTATTTTGGGCATACCATGGCTCAGGAAGCATAACCCCTTTATTAATTGGACAGCTGGGTCCTTCTTTTTGGGTTCCGAATTTTGTCTTGGCCACTGCATAAAAGATCAACAAGAGGTTCTGTTGGACACCAGCTCATCCTCTTCTAAATTTCAGGGAATCACAACTCTCAATCAAATCACAGGTCTTCCCAACATGTACTATCAATATAAAGAAGTATTTTCTACCTCTGAGTACTCACAGTTACCACCTCATAGACGAGACGATTGTGCCATTGATCTAATACCTGACCAACCTTTACCCTTTGGTCGAATGTACATCCTGTCTCATAACGAAAAATAGGTGTTACGAGAGTACCTTAGAGTAAATCTTATGAATGGGTTGATCACTGAATCTACTTCACCGGCAGCTGCTTCCCTATTTTTTATATCTAAACGGAACACAACGGAACTTCGCCCTTGCATAGATTTCCGGGGCCTCAATAAAATCACTATACCAGACAAATATCCGATGCCCCTGATACCGGATATTCTGGAAGCAGTCAGGGGGGCAAAATTATACACTAAATTGGATCTCAAGGGAGCATACCATCTGATAAGAATCAAGGCCGGAGATGAATGGAAGACGGCATTCCGGACACCATTTGGTCATTACCAATACCATGTTATGCCGTTCGGGCTCTCTAATGCCCCGGCGATATTTCAACACTTTATGGACCATCTCTTCGCTGATCTACTCTTACATAATGTAATAGTATATCTGGACGATATTTTGGTCTTCTCCGATACTCTACAGGACCATGTTAAACATGTGGGAGAGGTTCTTCGTCGTCTACATCAAAATCACCTATTCTGCAAATTAGAGAAATGCTCCTTCCACCAACCACAAGTCACTTACCTGGGTTATGTCCTATCGGCAAAAGGGGTAGCTATGGACCCGGAGAAGGTTTCCGCCGTATTGGATTGGCCTATCCCGACCTCAGGGAAAGACATTCAGCGGTTTATCGGCCTTGCCAATTTTTACCGGCGGTTTATTCCGGGATTCTCAAGCCTGACTAAACCACTGACGAATCTGTTAAAAAAGGGGGTGTCCTTTTCTTGGCCTAAGAGTACAGATCAAGCCTTTAGGAGACTTAAAGATCTGTTCACGTCCGCCCCTGTTCTGCAGACACCTGATCAGAATCGCCAGTTTATCGTGGAGACTGATGCTTCTCAATATGCTTTGGGAGCTGTTCTTCTTCAGTCTGATAATGCCGAACAGGAACATCCGGTGGCATATCTATCTAAGACATTGGCACCTGCAGAATTAAATTACACGGTATTGGAGAAGGAGCTGTTAGCCATCAAAAGAGCTTTCGAAGAGTGGCGACATTTACTACTTGGAGCTAAGTACCCGGTGGAAGTTCGAACGGACCATCACAACCTTCGTATTCTACAGTACGCCCAGACTTGCAATAGTCGTCAGGCCCGGTGGGCTCATTTTTTTTCTCCTTTTAGGATCACTTTCTCCTTCATACCTGGGAAGGATAACGTAATCGCTGACGCCTTATCACGTAAAGAACAGCTCCCTAATGATTCCTTTAGTTCTGAACCGATTTTTCCCAAGATGGCGTTAGGGTTACATACCTCCCAAGACTTCCTGACACGTCTGAGGGGTCAATCCAAATCAGTTGGAAAGCCAGGCATGTCACTAGGGACACTACCCACATTGGTCAAGGAGGATGGATGCTATTTCCTAGGTCATCGGGCCTTCATTCCTACAACCTCCCTCCAGAAGGAGGTATTGGATATGTGTCACAAATCTAAGGTAGCGGGACATCGTGGAATCACCTCCACACAAGAAATGGTTTCTCGCTGGTTCTGGTGGCCGACTCTACGAGAAGACATAAAACGATACATCGGATCTTGTCCGGATTGTCTTCAGAACAAGTCTCCCCGAAGGACTCCTGCAGGACTACTGGTCAAGATGCCCATTCCATCGCGTCCTTGGCAGATAATCTCAACGGATTTCATCGTTGATCTTCCCCCCTCAAAGGGGTGTTCGGCAATAATGGTGGTGATCGATTCCTTTACAAAGATGGCTCACTTCATACCTCTTGCCGGGGTTCCTACAGCGGCCGTTATGGCCCGTATCTTTACCAATAACATCTTTGCGTTACATGGCCTACCAGATACAATCATATCTGATCGTGGAACACAATATACCTCCCTCTACTGGAAGCACATCTGTCAACATCTCGGGATTTCCCGTGCCCTCAGTTCCGGTTACCACCCTCAATCCAATGGGCAGACGGAACGGCTCAATCAAACTCTAGAGGGATATCTAAGAAATTACATTTCGGCAGCTCAGGATAACTGGAAAGATCTACTTCCATTGGCAGAGTATGCTTACAATAACTCCTATCACTCCTCCATTCGCACTTCTCCTTTTTTCTGCTCCTACGGATTCAGTCCCTCAGCATTTCCGATACTAAAAAGATCGGAACACAAATTTCCTGATGTAGACCATTTAATGAATCAAATCAGACAAGGCCACAAGAGGGCTAAAGATACCCTAGTGCAAACCCAGGATAGAATGAAGAAATTTGCTGATCGTTCTCGTTCTCCTGCACCTATCATCAAATCAGGAGACAGGGTATGGTTGTCTTCACGGTTTCTCCCCAGACGCCTGGTACCGTCCAAACTGTCTCCAAGATACTTTGGTCCTTTCCGGGTGGATAAACCCATTGGCAGTGCTGCCTTTAGACTTATTCTTCCTAAAACCTGGTCCCGAATTCACCCTGTTTTCCATGTTTCTCAATTGAAACCGGACAATCGAAATTCATTTCACCCAACGATCACGACTCGTCCTCCCCCTATTTTGGCCTCATCTGGTCCTGAGTTTGAGGTGAAGGGAATTTGTGATTCCGGTATGCATCGAGGACATTTACAATATTTGATCGATTGGAAGGGTTATTCCCCTTCAGATCGTACCTGGGAGCCGGAAGACGCTGTACATGCTCCTCGTCTCGTAAAACTATTTCACGCCAGACATCCCGACAAGCCGGGAGGAGAAGGACCTAAGAAGGGGCATACTGTAATGTTCGTGAGGACGAATCATTCCTCTTCCTATTCCAAGATGGCCGCACCGGTTTATGACCGCGGCAGCCCTAGCGACGGTCTAGTTGTTTCCCTGCCTCGAGCCACGCAGGATGCGGAAGTCGATCTCTCTTCGGCATATCAGCCGGGAAGTCCTGGACACCGGTGCGTTGCTACTCTCATAGGAGTATACGGACGCTCAGTGAGTATAGCTAGTTCAGTCTTTACATCTCATTGTTTCCTCCTTTCTTCTATCCGTACCCTGTTTTCTTCCTATTGATGTATCTGTTCATTCTTAGAATCCGGAACACGATCGGATCGAGGGTATCGTATTGGTAACCCTTAAGCCACGCCCCCACAGTACGCGGCTAATATCGACTTTATTTCGTGCTCCCCTGGAAGGTAGATTTCTTTCTCATACACTCCGACCCTTGCCATCCGACCTTCTTTGATTCTTAAATTCTTTATATGTTGCTTCCAGAACTCCCCGTTTCATACAAAGGAATCGTTCTTGAACGGACTCGGTTCTCAGGGTTCCTCAACTGCTAAACTCTAGATGTTTGAATGGTAATTCTGTTTTTCCTAATCCCACCATCATTCCTTATTGTGTTGTTTTCTCATCTTATAATTAAACCTTGTGTTTTCACCCTTATACCTCTCCAGCATTTAACCAACACATAACGTTATAAAGGAACCCGAGGTCCTTCAGTTTCCTCCTGTCTGCCTCACCTTTACCAACGCTCCCCAGCAGCTCTTCATAGGGTTTTCTCCCCCATGAGGGTTTCCCTGGTTTTCCCACGGTCGCCAAGTACTTAACTGGGCTCCGAAGGAGATGCCAGGGGGATTCCTATGTTCTGCTGGGATATATCTTTCCATCCTTTCTTGTGAAACCTGGAACTCCTTTGGAGCTACGATTTGGTCATTTCATCTATTACCAGGTAGGAGACTCGACGCTTTCTATGTTGCAATGCCTGAAGACTGATGAATTGCCGGAAACGGTTTGTAGTGAACATTACAACATTGCACTGCCTTCACATTTCCTGGCACACACCATGTAGTGCTTGTACATGTAGGTAGTGAGTGGCGTACACATTATCTGCACTGCATAGGCCCACTTCCATGGAAACTGCCACTTTTCAACAGGTCTGATCACAGAAGCTATTCAAAGTAGACCCAGCATGCATGCCAGGTCATATGTTGTGTGTCACATGTCTGCCGGATGCCTTTGCTGTCGGTGTGTGTGTGTGTCGTGTGCTTCTGACATGTGTATTGACCTTTATCTCTCTATTTTTCAGGTGATGACACAATGGGGGTGGAGGATGGTGTTGTCATGCCAGACACAGGGTTGGTAATGCCACATCAACCCAGCACTAGTGGGGGTCGTGGGGTGGTAGGCCACGAAAACCCCCAAGTGCTGCAGTCCATCTTGTCTCTGGCTGCCTATGAGTCCAGCCTTGATGACGACTCTGACGTCCATGTTGAGTTGGCTGAGCATCAAGTCCATGTGTCAGGGGTGAGTGATTCTGATGTGGACACTCCTCTGTCTGCGACACCTGCACTGAGGGATCAGACAGTCTTGGTTCCTCCGCCCGTGGTGGATCGGGACGCAGGGTCACCCTCCACACCAGTCACTGATGTGCCTGGGACATCACATCGACGGGGGCATGTAGTCGTGCAGCCGCAGGCGGTGCCAACACAGCGAGGACCCCTGGTCCTTGGGTCCCGCAGGGGTCAAGCCCGGCAACAAGTTCGCCGCGCGCAACCGCTGTATACTGAGTGGGAGCAAGACATGACTGCCAATTCCGAACGGCAGGGGGCAGCAATGGAGAACATCGCTGAGAGCATGGAGCGTGTGGCACGATCTGTGCTCCCCACTGCCAGGCAGGTGCTTCTCCAGCAGCAGGCGGCACGGTCCACGGCCCGCTCGCTCAGGCTGGGCATGGCGGCCTCAGACAGGGCACGCCAGGCTGAAATGTCGTCTCTGTGTCAAGCAATTGCTGCTCACGCAGAGGCGCACATGGATGCCCTGAGGGAGGAGTATGCTTCCCTCAGATCCACTCTGGGTGTCCTTATGATGTCCCAGAGGCAGCAGGCAGAGGAGAGGTTTGCACAGCTCGAGCGTACCATCTCGGCTGAGCTACAGGCTTGCCGGGAGGTGCAGCGGTTGTCCAGCCAGGCCTTGCAGGAGGAACTCCGTGTTACACGTGCTACCTTGCAAGAGGAAGCACGTGTATAACGTGAGGTTCTGCATGCAGACGTACGTCACATCGCCACACAGAACCAGGCTCACCCGTCCGGCAGACTTGCTGCTGACGAGGGGCAAGCTGCGGCTAGGTGTGGCCAGGCTACTGTGCCACGTCCTCCTTTCCAGGATGAGCCAGACTCGGACGACCATCTATCTCCCACATAGGTCGTGCTGTGCAGACGTTGAGCCCATGGAGGATTTTTTTTTGGCTCAGCATCATCGCATGTGGATGTTGAGCAGCACCCTGTACCTCCCCCCTCCTGGGTGCCTCCCCTCCCCCCCGGGTCGTATGTGGCCATTTTTGATTTTTCTTTTAGTTTAGTTAGTTAAGTTTCTGTTTGATAGTTAGTTTAAATAGGTAATGTAGGTTTTCCATAGTTAGTGTAATTAGTTAATAGTTGATTTAGTTTAAAATTGCTAGTCTATTGTGCTTTCATGTGACGGTGCGGTGCTTTGTGGCTTTTGAAGGCATCCACTGTCTGTTCCAGCTGGGCCCTTCATGCTTGTCTTGTGTATGTGTTTGCTGCTTGGGGTCCTTTACTCACATATGCCACTCCTGCCTCCCTTATCCATGGGCTCGCAAGGATGGTTCGGTGTTACAGCATTTTACACAAGGGCATTGGACTGTCATATTTGTGGCATGTCTGGTGCTGTGTGACTTGTGTTGACACCCCTAGTGGGGATGATTTAGGTGTCATTGTCCACTGTTCAGCTTTTGCTAGATGGGGTGTGTCATGATTAATGTGGACTTTGTTTGCTATGCATTGTGTAGTATGTTTCATATCTTTCCTGTACATGTGCTTGTTGCAATTCATGCTGTAGATAGTGTTCCACACTTTGGAGGTGAAAGACGGACTGATGGTGTGATTTGTGATGTGACTCTCTGACATGGTCAAGTAATGAGATGCCTGATGAGACACACACAGATGACTTTGAAGCATTAATCATGTGTTTCATGCCCTTTCTGCAGGGGGATGAGCCTCCAGAGCACCTTTGCAGGCAGACATGGCCCATTGGACGACGGAATTCTGGACCCGTTTGTTGGTGCCCACATGCACATGTGTGCACAAGCAGAGGCACAGTGATTGCAGACCCACATCCTAGAACTGCTGACATGTTCCAAGGAACTCCAGGCAAGGTGAGCATCACAGGGGGGCCACGACACAGCAAAGCTTGCACCAGGCGAGTTGCACATGCAGGCTTAATCACAGCACTGAGGGTGAGCTTAGACGAATATTGGTGTTGAAGCACACAATGCAGCTCAGATGTGTTTGTGGACTGATGGCTGTTGATAGTAGGGTTGTCTGGGACACATGCATGGGCAGTGGCACATACCCTCCGGTACACCAAGGTCCATTGAGGCACTTGTATCAACCATGTAGCCTTCCGAGACATGGAAAGGGGCAGCTCACAGGGACATACAGCAAGGGACATACTCGGGTGCAGTGCATGTCTTTTCCACGTACTTCATGATAAATGCACTGCCAACTTTGTTCCGGTCATGGTGGTACGCAACTTGCTCTGTAGTCATGGCTTGCTACATGGGTCTGTCTGCTTACCCAGAGAACATTGCATGTTGTGTGAATTGTGACACATTGGTGTTCCATTTGCCACGCACCCACCAGCGGCTGCCTTACTGCATTGACTGTGTATGACCCGTCACAGGGGTGATGTTATATATGGGTACGAAGCATCAACCACAGATTGTCTGTTTGTAGAGTAGTTTGTTGCTATGGGGCATGTTTGGTGTTGTGTTTTTGTGTAATTGGCACGTACAGGTTGTTGACTGTGGCTCTCTTTGCAGCATTGCAGTGCTCCTGTAACCGGACAGGCAGGAGGCCAGCACTCAAAACCAGAGCTAAGTGTCTTGTTGTTTTTCTTACGAACTGCTCTGCATAGGCTTGCTGGGGAGAGTACTGATGCATGGATGTCTGTGTGGTTCAATTTGGTATGTTTTTTTTCTCCCTAATCACCCGTGATCCTATGCAATTATGAAACCTGTACCCTCTACCCGGTGTTCCTGCTCCCCGTGCCTATCCAAGCAACGTTCCCTGACCCTCTTTCCCCACTGGGGTTGCGGATGCCTGTGTAAGCCCCGAACTTGCAGGCGCCCAAAACCCTAGAGGGGGTGGTTGGTTCGTACCACTCCTGAGCCTGGACTACAGAAGGCCATGACAATGATGTCCAAGTTTGTTTGGATTGTGTATGTGTTCATGCAGGTTGTACATTTTAGTGCATTCCCTAGTTTCATGTGTCATTCCTCCTCCCCTCTCCTGCCACTCATTCCAGTCATCCAGTGTGTCAACACCTGTCCCGACTGCATATCCCTGAACCTCATTCCCCACCAGGGTCTCAGGGGCCTGTGTGAGTTGGACCTTGCAGGCACCCAGGACATGGTGGGGGTGGTTGTTTCGTGACACTCCCGCGCCTGTACAGGGGACCTGTGACAGTACACATCCATTCATGGTGCATCATCCTATGTCATGTACCACACATGTCTCACATCCTGTCGTGACATTGTTTTGCTGTGCTACCTTGGTTGTTGTATCATTGTGGTAGTACTTGGCCTTTGTGAGGTACTGCTACATCAAGTCATCTACTGGAGGGTGTTCGGGTTCATTTTTATGCCTTGGATTTTGTGATTTTGGAAATGAATGTGGATTCCGAGGGTTCAGGCATCTTTTTACACACACGGTGGGAGATGGTGACAAAGGGTAAAGGTGATCCTGTGGCCAGGTGGAATTGAGGTTTGGAGGCTCCATGACCCAGGTGCAGTTGTTCAGTGGGTCATGGTCATTTGTGAGGGAGGGGGGGTTGTTGTTGATAGTTGCCTTGCCCTGCAGTGTGATGGGAACTCTGACATAGTAATGGTGGTATCCTATGTACATGTTGTGTTCTGCTGATCAATGCCTGTTCATGTGTTGTGTTTTCCTTTCAGGTGCGAGGGGATAGTTGTGGTTTGACATGCTGGGGTGTACACATGGTGGATGTTCACATGTGATGTGTAGGGAACACTGATGGTCACTTGAGTGCACATGCATATGTGGAGTGCATGTCCTTGCAGAACCACACACTTGCACTCTGATGCACTACATGTACTCCCACCCTTGCATATCCATGTGTACACTGTTTGCCTTCTGGTGCCCACTGTGTCCCGGGAGCACATGTTCTGTGACCGATCATGGATCCAGTACATGCCTAATTTGATGTTTGACATGGTCTGTCACTTAGATGTGATGCTCAGGGTGTGCATCACACACAATGGCTGTTCACTGTGCTGTGCACTGAGCAGTGTGATGCAGGAGTAGGACACTGCACACATGAGCTGCAGTGTTGATTTTGCAATGCATAATGTGCATGTAGACAGACATTCATTGTGATGTTACGTCTACAACTGTTGTAATGCATTTGGAAATGACTTGTTTTGGGTGGGAGATTTTGTTGATCTGTCATTTCATCTGATTCCGGGTCAGGCAGCAGTGTCCGATGCCACTGTACATTTAGGACATGGCAATGTGTACCTTATCGTTACTGCATTGGTGTATGGGTATTGCTTGCCATGTCATGTTGATGTTTGGGAGGGTTTGAGTGACATGACAGTGATGGCCATGGCCTGTTTTGCAGGTGTGTGTGATGCACACCTTGCATGTCCGGGTCATCCGCTTCTCAGAGCAACTAGCTGGGGGTAGATTTCTCTCCGCAGCAGGGCCCTCCCCCTGGAACAGACTTCCGGCCTGACTTGAACTTGAGGGGAACCATCTCCAGTTCTGGAAGCACCTCAAAACCTTCCTCTTTGCTTCTGCTTACTGTCTGCCTCTCCCTTGCAGAATTCTCCACTGGAACTGCACAGGAGCTGCAACTGGGCCACTCTCACCGACCTCGGTCCCTGGCCCAGCCACTCTCCACTTGCACTGCCTCCCTGGCAATTCCTGCACTGCAGTACTGTCTCTCTATCCCTACAGCCCTCCCTTCCCAGCACTTGTCTGCACTTACCTTTGTAGTTGCCACCAGGCGACCTATGTATTATTTTTTTGGGCTACTTCCCCTGTACTGGACTCCCCCCCACCCTTCCCCTTGCACTTTTCCCTTCCCCCTACCCCTGCACTTGCATGATCTCAATGACACCTGGCCTAGTAGTACCGTTCTCTGTGTTCCCTTGTTCCCCCCTACCTGCCTCATTGCGCCTTGGAATACTTGTGTATGGCCCATATCATGTCATATGTCATATGTGTGCCTTTTGGTCACACAGGATAGCTTGTGTTTAAGTAGCTAGGGATGCAGACGATGTGGCACTTCCATGGCAACTATCTCAGGGTGGTAGGGTTGTGACAGTTGACTGTCTCTTTGTCATCATCGATTGTCACCTGGTATGTGCCAGGCCTGTGTGCACTCCGCAGGGGTTGGAGTTTAGGTGAAAAATGTGGCCACAAGCTGGGTCCGGGCTTCCTCGCCACGTGCCCTGTCCCCTCCCATGGGCAGCGCCTGTGCCTGTGGTTGGGGATGTGGGGGCACCACCATGTCCACTGGGACACCCTGCCGTGTTGCAACATTGTGCAGGACACATGCTGCCACAATGATCCTGCACACTACTGGTGGTGCATAGAGTAGTTGCCCACCAGAGCGGTCAAGGGAGCGGAAACGTGACTTAAGCACTCCGAATGTGCGCTCCACTATGCCCCTGGTTGCAATATGGGCGGCATGTATCTTACCTGGGGTGGTGTGGTGGGGTTCCGGATTGGCGTCATCATGTGGTTGCTCAGAGGGTAGGCACTGTCCCCTGGGGAGGTGATAATAGTTGAGATTATTAGGGTTTGGATATTTGTCTGTGTGTGACTTGCATGCATGTGCAAGGGCATTTGTACTGACCTAGGAGCCATGTGTCGCCATGCTGCCCAGCTTCCAGGGCCCGGCTCAGGGCGGACATTCTGTATATGAAACTGTCATGGGTGGAGCCAGGGTAGTTTGCATAGACAGAGGTGATGATTCCCTTTGCATCGCATACCACCTGTACATTGATGGAATGCCAGTGCTTGCGGTTTCGGTAGATGTGCTCACTGGCCCTAGGTGGACGTAGGGCCACATGGGTGCAATCTATGGCACCGAGCACTTTGGGGAAGTGTGCCACCCTGAAAAAATCCAGGACAACGGCTTGCCTTTCTGCGGGTGTTCTGGGCATGTATATGTGCCTGCGGACTGAGGGGCGCGCTGTCATGATTGCCAGTACCTGGTGTAGGCAGCGTGACTGCGTGGCCTGTGAGACCCCCCCCCACTATGGCAGTGGTCCGCTGAAATGACCCAGTGGCCAAAAAATGCAGGACATTGAGCAGCTTCTCCAAGGGGCTCAATGCTTGGGAGCAAAGGGTGGGGGATGTGAGGTCATCTTCCCACTCCCTGACCAGGTCTTGGATGATATAGGGTGGAAACCTATACCTGCCATAGTCCTGGTCGTCAGGCATCCCAAAAGGCTTGTCCGTGGTGCCAAAATGCGTGCCCTGGCTATTCTCCTCCTTCTACGGTGTCCCACGATCAGTGCAGCGACAAATGGGGCATTCATCGTAGCTGTATATACGCGTTTGTTGTTTGCGCGCACTTTTATGCTGTGCGCGGGGACGGCTCCGCCTGCCTTTGTGTGGGCGGACGCGTTGACGCCTGTGCACGTCTTTTGCCATGCGCGGGTTTCCCTTATTCGGATACGGTCCGAGTGTCATCGCGTGTGATCGGAGGGGAGTGAGCGTACACGCAACTGGCCCGGGTACGTGTGTTTCGGGGTGCGCAGGAAGTTCCACACGCGATTAGCCTGGGTACGTGTGTTCCGGGGTGCCGGGAACTTTCACACGCGATTGGTGAAAATCCACGTGTGTTCTGTCATCACGTGCAATGAGGGAAAAACCTGCGCGCGTCACGTCACAGACGCGCAAACGCGCTAGGGGCCTTTGGTCCAATGAAAATGCGTATGCGTGCAGACGCGCTTATGCGCTAAGGGCCTTTCCTCGAATTACACGCTGATGTGCAGATTTTTCACGTGCCAAATCACTTCGTATCAAGCTGGCCACGCGTAAGCACACGGAAGACCACGCTCCTGCCCAGAAGGCCGAACTACTGCCCCCCAGAGCCCCGAGCATGCTCCCACCTGCCATCTGCTGCTGCCTGACTGCCTGCTGCCCACGTGCCCTGCCATTTGCTGCCTGCACATCAGCCAGGGGTGCTGTTGCTGTGACCACCCCTGCTGGAACCGAAGACTCCCGACTGGGATTCCATCGCTCCACAGCCCAGCCCCAGGACCCAGTTGCCCACCCACTCCTGCCTCTGGGGTTGTCATGTCGGGGCAAACAATATCTGGGACCACTGACAACCCCCGGCCAGAGAGGCAGAGGGGCACCAGCTTCAGTGCCAGCGAAGTTGGTGTCCTGGTGGAGCAAGTCCTGGGGCAGTATGATGCCCTCTTCGGAAGTTCCGGCGCCGACAAGGAAGGACGCACTTGGATCTGGACTGACATTGTGACCACCATCAATGCGGAGGGGGTGGCAGTCCGCGACTTACAACATGTCAAGAAGCGCTGGGAGGACTTCAGGTCCAGGACCCTGAACAAGGACCGGCACCTCTTGAAGGCAGCGGATGCCAAATGGCGCCGGGGCCACTTGTCGGAAGAACAGATGAGGGTCCTGGAACGCATATCCCCAGCGCTCCACGTCCAGGTCCTTGAGAAGCAGACCCGTCTGGAGTCGAGCGGTGAGTGTACATGCATCCTGATTGTGAGCAGTGCGTGTGGTGATTATTCAGTAGTGTGCAGGTTGCACATCTGTTTGTATGGGGTCGAGTATGGGTGGGGGCGTACAGGGCCGTGGGGCTGACACATGCGAGGGCTGTAATGTGTGAGTCATGGATGGTGCTTGTGTGTGTAGACTTGCATGCCAAATGCAGTTGTGTGGGCACACATGTTTGGATGAATGTGTATGTAAGTAGACATGTCCGTGATGTCACGCATGTATGTTGTTTTTGGCTGCATGTATCAGCACTGTGTACATGTGCATGTGTGTGTATTTGACAAGGGTGCAACAGTGATGCAACATGGATGCATGTGACAGCAGTATGTGGAAGCCTGATTGGCAGATGTGACATGGATGCCCGTCTGAACACTGCGACACTTGGCAGAGGTGTACACATGCATGCAAGTGTGGTGGTGTGTGTACATGTGTGGTGCACTTCCTGTGTTGCATGTGATGTCTGGCTCACCTTTGGCTGCTCATGCTGTTGTATGTGTATGGATGGTGGTGGCAGTTGCGATATGGCTGTGGTATGGCTCATGTGTGCGAGTTGTAATGACATGTGTGTTGGGGATTGTGATGACATGTCTGAGGTTTGCCAATGCCACTCATGTACAACTGTCCTGTGTGTATGTGCCCATTGTACAGTGCCCTGATGCCTGTGTTTTGTTTCTCCCTGTCTGCAGCGTCAACTGATGAAGAGGGCAGAGAGGTGCTGTGGAGCACAGCGGCGGGGATCCCACCGCCAGCCGGAGACGCAAGGCCCGGCTCCCCTCCCATGTTGTCATCTCGTCGGGGAGTGAGGAGTCCGGTGCCACGTCCCAGGCTACAGCTGCCGGGGGGAGGTCCAAGAGGCGGAGGTTGGAGTTGGACTCCTCTGCAGCAGAAGGGGCAGCTGGGACCCCACAGGGCCCAACAGGGGAAGATGGCACGGAGTCATCCAGGTTGGTGGGGTGTTTGGTGGAGGAGGAGGCCGTGCAAGCACCGGAGACGGGGTCTGGAGGTGGGGATCCCACTGGTGCTAGTGGTGCAGTGCAGGACCAGGGACAGGAGGCAGCACAGGCCGCCACGGAGGTGCCTGTGTGCAATCCTGTCCCTGATCCTGTCCCTGCATCATCTTGCACCAGCAGGGATGCCTACGTCCAGACCCGTTTTCAGGCAGGGGATGAGCTCACGTCAACTGGCCTTCCTCTGCCTGCGGACGTGGCTATCCAGGTCCGGGTTGAGCCTGTCCTGGCTGGTGTGGCGTTGCGTCAACGAGCCATGCGAGGTGACCTGCAGTCTTTTCATGAAGAGAGTGCACGTCATCTCGAATGGCTCGTTGACCACGTCAGCCTGCTGGGACAGGTCACCCAGGCTGGATTCCTCCGTCTGATGGGGCTTGCTCCGACCCCCTCCTCAAGTGGACCCCCTACGCGCCAGTCGTCCTCTGTGCCATCTTCCCACCCATCAGTCACCTGGGTGCCTTGTGGAGCTGCCTCTGATGGTGCGGCCAGGCTGGTGGAGGAGGCATCCCTGCCACAGTCGGGAGTCGGAAATCCAGCAGGGGTGGTCACATCAACAACTGCACCCCAGCCGGCGGAGGATGTGCAGGCAGCAGGAGGCAGTGCACGGGGAGAGGCACAGGAGCAGCAGCAACGTGATGGGAGCCATGAAGGCTCGGGGCCTTCAACATCGGAGGGGCAGGCATCGGCCGGAGGGCAGGAGGACCCAGGACAGAGAGTGTCTTCCGTGTGGCAGCGGTTGGGCCACGCCATAGATGCGGAGCGGCAGCGGGGGGAAGAGGCACGTGTAACGCTCACTTGATTCTCGCAGAGGCGCCGGTCTTGACTGGGCGACTACCGTATCTTCAAAGGTGATGTGTAGCACCCGGTTGGCTCTTTGGACTGGACCTCTGTGCACTGTATGCCTGACGTGTAGAGTAGGATGTCTTAGGTAAGTGAATGCCGAGCTCTCCATCTGCCTCGGGGCAGGGTGCTGTAGCCAGTTTCTTCACTGGATAGGTAGCGCAGGCCTCTTGACTTCAGAGGACTGCTGTCCGTCGTTTACTGCACGAACGGTAAGTTTCGAGTCATTCAAATGTCTTTTTAAAGTCTTTAGTAATGATGTCTCTTGTTTTGCAGGGTTCCGGCGATGGCGGATGACGGGCTGAAGTGAGTTGAAGATGGAGCCCGTGTGATGAATAGAAGCGCCTGGAAGCACGTGAGTAAGCGCTTGATGCCTGCTTCACGATGCGCTCTAACTGTCTTTTTATTTTGCAGGTACGAGTTCGGAGCGGCTGCAGGGTGCCGGAATACCCACTGGATTAGATGTGGAAAGGAGTAATGGCACGTGAGTATTGAAGTTCCCCAATGTCTTTAAACGCACCTTGTTTTGTCTTTCAGATGCGGATGCAGCGCCGAAGGCCTCCGGAGCGTGCGAAGAGTTGGTAAGCTTTTGCCTTTCAGATGCCGGAATGCAGTGTGAAGACCTCCGGAGCGCACGAAGAGTAGGTAAGCCTTTGCCTTTCAGATGCCGGAATGCTAACCTGTTCTTTCTTGTCTTTATAGGTGTTGCTGAAGACTGGATTCAGGATGGTAAGCCTTTTTCCTTAGGCCCAGGACTGGATGCAGAAGACACGATGAGCGTCCTGCTGCAGAGGGTGCAGAATAACGCAAAGCAAGATTCATCCACCGGGTGTGGTTTAAATAGCCTCCTGTAGTGCTTAGGGTGTCTCCTTCCACAGCCACGCCTAAGTAAGAAAAGAGTTCCTGGTAAGAAAAGAGTTCCTGCCTTCCAGAAGAGTTCCAGTGTTCTAAATCTAGGGAGTGGCTCCAGCCCCACCCAACAGGAAAAGTAGTTCCAAACAGAAGAGGATCAGAGGCTCAACTGGCAGGCAAGTAAGCAGCATGGTCTGCTGCAGGTAAGTCCACCCAAGCATTATGAGCCCGGCGCTTCCAGCGCTGGGACTGGGCATATTTATGAGCCTGGTGCCACTGGCGCCAGGACTGGGTCCAAAAGGTCCCAATTGGGACTGGTTGGCACTCGGAACCTGGGTTATGGATCTGCTTCCAAGGGAGTTGGGAAAACCCTGACCTTTTGGAAGCAGAGATCATGACAGTACCCCCCCCTCAAGGCCCCTCCCAAACCGGGCTTCTCCGGGGGTTTTGGCTTGTCAGGAAATGTTCGGTGAAATCTTTTGATTAGGCGAGGAGCGTGGACATATTCAGCAGGTTCCCAGGATCTCTCTTGGGGGCCGTAGCCTTTCCAGTCAATTAGGTAGAATAGTTTAGATTTGGAGATCTTGGAGTCCAGAATGCTTTTGACTTCAAACTCGAGTTCTCCATCCACTAGGATAGGTTTTGGAGATTTGGTTAGTCGGGTTTGAGGTTGCACGGGTTTTAATAGAGAGACGTGGAAGACCGGATGTATCTTCATGTGCGGGGGCAAGTCCAACTTGACCGCTACTGGGTTTACTATGGTAGTGATGGAATAGGGACCAAGGTATCTTGGGTTGAATGTGCGTGGCCCTTTTAGAGATAAATATTTGGTGGATAACCAGACTTGATCCCCTACTTGATAGTGAGGGGCTTCCTTCCGATGTTGATCTGCTCCTTTCTTGTATTGTTCTTTAGCCCTTTGAAGGTGAGAAACAGCTTCCTTAAAGGCTTGGGTGATTGTAGAATGCAGGTAGTCTACTGCTGGTGTTTCAAGATCTTGGAGGGGATCCAACTCCGAGGTTCGAGGGTGACTGCCGTACAAAAGAAAAAACAGGGTTTTTCCAGTTCCCGAATGGACAGAGTTATTGTAGGCATACTCGGCTATCCGAAGGATATCTTTCCAAGTTTTTTCAGTTTGTTGCAGCATGCAGCGTAAATACTGTTCCAGAGTTTGATTGGTCCTCTCGGTTTGTCCGTCGGTCTGAGGGTGGTGACTGGTCGATAGTCTCACATCAATTTGAGCCGACCGACAGCAACTTCGCCAAAAATGAGAAATAAATTGACTACCTCGATCCGAAATTAGAACCGAAGGAAAACCGTGCAGTCGGACGATGTTTTCGAGAAATTCTCGGGCCAGAGTTGCTGCTGTTGGCAAGCCTTTGAGCGGAATGAAATGCGCCATCTTGGAGAATAAGTCCACGATTACTAGAATCGTATTGTATCCGGAGCATGGAGGTAGATCGGTGATGAAGTCCATAGAAAGCGTATGCCAAGGGCGAGGTGGGATGTCAATAGGGCGTAAGAGGCTTGCTGGTCTTTCCTTTTGACTCTTGTTTTGGGCGCATACTCCACAGGACATTATAAAGTCTCTGATATCTTTTTTCCAAGACGGCCACCAGAAGTAGCGCTTGATCTTTTCTGAGGTCTTGGCTATACCGGGATGACCTTCCATTAAAGAGTCGTGATAACAAGAGATTACTTTTTTCTGTAAATCTGTGCTGGGTAGGTATAATCGTTCTTGGAAATACAATAAGTTGTCCTTTACTGCAAAGCCCTTTCCCTGCAGATGCCAATTCTGTATATCTGCTGGAGTTACAAGTTGCCTGGCTTTATCCTTAACTTCCTCTATGGATTCTGTGACGATTACACCCAGAATTCTTTGTTCGGGAATGATTGGTACAGGTTTAGGGTTGATCAAGTGTTCTTCCACTCCCATCCGAGAAAGGGCATCGGCTTTACCGTTCTTTGTACCAGGTCGATAGGTAATTATGAAGTCAAACTCTGCAAAGAATAATGCCCAACGGAGTTGTCTAGAGGATTGGGCTTTTGCGGTTTTCAAATATTGCAGGTTTCGGTGATCCGTAATCACAGTAACGGTGTGTCGGGCCCCCAGCAGATAATGCCGCCAAGCCTTAAAGGCAGACTTGATAGCCAGAAGTTCCTTGTCAGTAATCGTGTAATTGACTTCAGGAGGCGAGAATTTGCGGGACCAAAATGCCACGGGATGCAACTGATTGGTTACCGGGTCCTTTTGTGATAGAACTGCCCCCATGGCAAGGCTTGAAGCATCAGTTTCCACGATGTAGAGGAGTTCGGGGCGAGGGTGTTTTAAGATTGGTGCAGAGATAAATTTACTCTTCAAATCCTGGAAAGCTTGTTCCGCCTCGGTAGACCATTCAAAACGTTTGTTTTTCTTTAACAAGGCAGTGATGGGCTGGACTATTCGAGAGAACTCGGGGATAAACCTGCGGTAAAAGTTAGCGAAGCCTAACATGCTTTGCACACCTTTTACGGAGGATGGTGATGGCCATTTGAGAACTGCATCGACCTTCTTTGAATCCATACGCACTCCGCCAGGTGATAATATGAATCCCAAGAATTCAACTTCAGTCACGTTGAAAACACATTTTTCCAACTTAGCGAAAAGTTTGTGTTGACGCAATCTTTCGAGGACCATTTTCACGTGTTTCCGATGTTCAGATTCCGATGAAGAATAAACGAGGATGTTGTCAATGTAAACAACAACACATACATCTATGAGCTCTCTGAGGACATCGTTCATAAAATATTGAAAGGCGGCCGGGGCATTGCAAAGTCCGAAGGGCATGACCTGATATTCAAATAGCCCATACTTGGTGCGGAAGGCCGTCTTCCATTCATCGCCCTCTTTTACTCGTACCAAGTGGTAAGCTCCTCTAAGATCCAGCTTTGTATATATGCATGCTTTTCTGACTTGGTCCAGGAGTTCAGGGATCAAAGGTAACGGATATCTATTCTTAACGGTGATCTGGTTCAGGGAGCGATAATCGATACAAGTTCTAAGGTCTCCTTCCTTTTTTGGAACGAAGAACAAAGCTGAAGAAGCAGGGGACTTGGAAGGACGAATAAACCCATTTGCCAGGTATTGATCCAGGTATTGTCGAAGGTGAAGGTTCTCAGGCTCGGTGAGGGCATAAATTCTACTACAAGGAGGAGTAGATCCAGGTATCAGGTCTATCTGGCAGTCATAAGACCTATGAGGAGGTAGAGAGTTAGCCTGATCCTTCCGGAAAACATCTTGGTATTCTAGGTATTCGGGAGGTAACTGGGGAGTCTCTGAAGAAATTGCGGCCAGTGCAACACCAGGTGGAGGGTGACAAGTAGAGACACATTCTGGAAACTGGACCGTTCTTGCTCGCCAATCGATCAGAGGATTGTGTTTCTCTAACCAAGGTATTCCTAGAATAATCTGAAACTGAGGGGCCTTGATCACATCGAACACGATCTTCTCATGGTGTCCATCTTGACTTACTAGCGTCACTTCTTGAGTGGTATGCGTTACTGGCCCGGAGGCTATCTCCGTACCATCCACCGTAGTAATGACGTCCTTTACAGCCTTGGGACAAAGAGTTAGATTCATCCTCAAAACCATTTCATGATCCACATAATTGCCGATGGCACCGCTGTCGACGTAAGCTTCAATTGCATGTAATCGATCCGGATTATCAGGGCTAATGAGGACCATAGGTATCACGAAATGCGAGGTCATGGAACTGGTTTTTACGCTCGGCAAGAGGACCTCTATTCTTGTCGGGCGAGGTCGTTTCCCTGCTCAGAGTTTGTAACTTTGGTAACTGCAGCTCCTACTGCCTTCTTGGCAGGTTTCACCGGACAGTCTCGAAGAAAGTGCCCTGAGTTTCCGCAATATAGGCATAATTGCAACTGTTTCCTCCTTTCCCGCTCCCGTTGTGTTAGAGGACCTTTCAGACCCCCTATTTGCATGGGTTCCCCGGAGTCTACTCCTTTGGAAGGAGTTGGCGGTTTGGAAAATACTCGAGCATCAAACTTGGAACGATCGGCCTTCCTGTTCTGCAGCCTGTGATCTATTTGAACGACCAAGTCTATGTAATCCGAACAGCCTTGTGGGGGATTCACTACTTGGGCTAAAACGTCTTTGAGCTCTCCACGTAGACCTCTATAAAACAGCGTAATCCTTTTGTCCTCAGGCCATTGAGTTTCCACTATTAGTCTATTGAAAGATGCAATATAAGCCAAAAGGTCTTGATTACCCTGTCGCAACGAAAGAAGCTCATTGTCCAAGGCCTGCCCCTGTGAATGTCTTGCGAACAGTTTTTCCATACTAAGCTGAAAGGCTTGAAAATCATGGAGAACCGGATCATCTTGATGAACTAGAGGGATCGACCAGTCTGCCGCATTGCCACTAAGGTACGAAAGTACAAAAGCTACTTTAGCTTGATCAGTTGGAAAGGCTGCTGGCCGGCATAAGAAGTGCAACCGGCACTGATTGATAAATACTGCAAACCTCTTTGGGTCACCAGAAAATCGCTCGGGCGGAACCAGAGGTACATTCCCAGGTAGGTTGATCTGCACTGGATTCATAGAGGATGTTGAAGGAAGATTTGCCCCTGATGCGGGTAACGGGGTCTGTCCGGCTTGTGACTGTAGCACTTGTCTAGCAAGATTGTCTGTTCTCTCCTTGGAAATAATCAGTTCCCTTCTTAGAGCATTCGTTTCCTGACGAGTTGCATGCACTTCTGCCCTTAGTTCCCCAAGTAACCGGGCTAGGGGGTCAGTATCCGAGGTTTCCATAGCGCCTGGGCGAGAGTTTTGCGGTAGGCTTTGCGTTCTGTAACGCTCACCTGATTCTCGCAGAGGCGCCGGTCTTGACTGGGCGACTACCGTATCTTCAAAGGTGATGTGTAGCACCCGGTTGGCTCTTTGCACTGGACCTCTGTGCACTGTATGCCTGACGTGTAGAGTAGGATGTCTTAGGTAAGTGAATGCCGAGCTCTCCATCTGCCTCGGGGCAGGGTGCTGTAGCCAGTTTCTTCACTGGATAGGTAGCGCAGGCCTCTTGACTTCAGAGGACTGCTGTCCGTCGTTTACTGCACGAACGGTAAGTTTCGAGTCATTCAAATGTCTTTTTAAAGTCTTTAGTAATGATGTCTCTTGTTTTGCAGGGTTCCGGCGATGGCGGATGACGGGCTGAAGTGAGTTGAAGATGGAGCCCGTGTGATGAATAGAAGCGCCTGGAAGCACGTGAGTAAGCGCTTGATGCCTGCTTCACGATGCGCTCTAACTGTCTTTTTATTTTGCAGGTACGAGTTCGGAGCGGCTGCAGGGTGCCGGAATACCCACTGGATTAGATGTGGAAAGGAGTAATGGCACGTGAGTATTAAAGTTCCCCAATGTCTTTAAACGCACCTTGTTTTGTCTTTCAGATGCGGATGCAGCGCCGAAGGCCTCCGGAGCGTGCGAAGAGTTGGTAAGCTTTTGCCTTTCAGATGCCGGAATGCAGTGTGAAGACCTCCGGAGCGCACGAAGAGTAGGTAAGCCTTTGCCTTTCAGATGCCGGAATGCTAACCTGTTCTTTCTTGTCTTTATAGGTGTTGCTGAAGACTGGATTCAGGATGGTAAGCCTTTTTCCTTAGGCCCAGGACTGGATGCAGAAGACACGATGAGCGTCCTGCTGCAGAGGGTGCAGAATAACGCAAAGCAAGATTCATCCACCGGGTGTGGTTTAAATAGCCTCCTGTAGTGCTTAGGTGTCTCCTTCCACAGCCACGCCTAAGTAAGAAAAGAGTTCCTGGTAAGAAAAGAGTTCCTGCCTTCCAGAAGAGTTCCAGTGTTCTAAATCTAGGGAGTGGCTCCAGCCCCACCCAACAGGAAAAGTAGTTCCAAACAGAAGAGGATCAGAGGCTCAACTGGCAGGCAAGTAAGCAGCATGGTCTGCTGCAGGTAAGTCCACCCAAGCATTATGAGCCCGGCGCTTCCAGCGCTGGGACTGGGCATATTTATGAGCCTGGTGCCACTGGCACCAGGACTGGGTCCAAAAGGTCCCAATTGGGACTGGTTGGCACTCGGAACCTGGGTTATGGATCTGCTTCCAAGGGAGTTGGGAAAACCCTGACCTTTTGGAAGCAGAGATCATGACACACGTCCCACAATGGTCAGGGCGGAGAACTCCATGCGGAGGGCCCTGAGGCGGGCCGAGTGCCTCGAGGCAATCCGCAGGGGTTTGGAGGTGGAGACCTCGACGGTCCTGCGGACCCTCGGGGCCATGGAGGAGGACCGTCTCCGGGACATTGTGGGGGAGTTTGATGATGCCCTGGCCCGGGACATCCACAAGTGAGCCGTGTAACTAGCCCGCTGCCCTTGTACATAGTTATGTAGGTAGTGTTAGGTTTCATTTTTGTTTTTATTTTATTTGGACCTTTCGGACATTGGCCACATTTTTGTATATAGTTTATTTTATTAGTTAATGTAGTTAGATAGGTTTCCTTTATTTTGTTGGGATAATGGACCCTGGCTTGTTATCATGTACATAGTTCACATTTGGATTGTATTTTCTTTTCACTTTTTGACCATGGAGCAATGGCTTTCTTTTTTATTTCCCATTGGATTTTGTTTTGTGGACATTGACTTTGGACAACATTACTTTGGAATTTTATTTTTGGTTTTGCTTTTTTTAACGGACATGCTTCTTTTGATTTTTGTACATTCACGTTTCTGTTCATTTTTTTTCTATTTATGTTTCCTTTAATACATATTTCTTTTGGTGAAATTCAATGTGTGGTATCTCATTGGTTTCATGCATTTCATGATATGTGTTTTGAGATTCACTGACACCCATTGGGTGTATGTGAGGGAAATGTGTTTGTTTCGGAACTTGCAATTGGTGTTCTGTGATGTAATTGCAAATTATGAGTGGGTGGATGCAATACTCGGGTGGGTGTTTTGCATTTGGAGGCTGACCATAGGGACCAGGGATCTAGATTGTGATGACATGTTGGCTGGGGAACATGAGTTGGACATGGGTGGGGGCCTGGTGGAGGCTGCCCCTGGTGGCTAGGGGGTGGGGGTGGTGGGAGACATGGGTGGGGGCCTGGTGGAGGCTGCCCCTGGTGGCTGGGGGTGGGGGTGCTGGGAGACATGGGTGGGGGCCTGGTGGTGGCTGCCCCTGCACTGCTGGGGGGTGGGGGTGGTGGGGAGCATGTGTTGGACATGGGTGGGGGCCTGGTGGTGGGTGCCCCTGTTGACTGGGGGGGTGGGGGTGGTGGGAGACATGGGTGGGGGCCTGGTGGTGGGTGCCCCTGCACTGCTGGGGGGTGGGGGTGGTGGGAGACATGGGTGGGGGTCTGGTGGTGGGTGCCCCTGCACTGCTGGGGGGTGGGGGTGGTCCGGAACATGCGTTGGACATGGGTGGGGGCCTGCTGGCAGGTGCCCCACAGTGCTGGGGGGTGGGGGTGCTGGGAGACATGGGTGGGGGCCTGGTGGAGGCTGCCCCTGGTGGCTGGGGGGTGGGGGTGCTGGGAGACATGGGTGGGGGCCTGGTGGTGGCTGCCCCTGCACTGCTGGGGGGTGGGGGTGGTGGGGAACATGCGTTGGACATGGGTGGGGTCCTGGTGGTGGGTGCCCCTGGTGACTGGGGGGGTGGGGGTGGTGGGAGACATGGGTGGGGGCCTGGTGGTGGGTGCCCCTGCACTGCTGGGGGGTGGGGGTGGTGGGAGAAATGGGTGGGGGCCTGGTGGAGGCTGCCCCTGGTGGCTAGGGGGTGGGGGTGGTGGGAGACATGGGTGGGGGCCTGGTGGTGGGTGCCCCTGCACTGCTGGGGTGTGGGGGTGGTGGGAGACATGGGTGGGGGCCTGGTGGCATGTGCCCCATAGTGCTGGGGGGTGGGGGTGGTGGGGAACATGAGTTGGACATGGGTGGGGGCCTGCTGGCAGGTGCCCCACAGTGCTGGGGGGTGGGGGGGGGTGGGGAACTTGAGTTGGACATGGGTGGGGGCCTGGTGGAGGGTGCCCCTGTACTGCTGGGGGGTGGGGGTGGTGGTAGACATGGGTGGGGTCCTGGTGGTGGCTGCCCCTGCACTGCTGGGGGGTGGGGGTGGTGGGAGACATGGGTGGGGGCCTGGTGGAAGGTGCCCCTGGTGGCTGGGGGTGCAGGGGGACATGCGTTGGTGGGCAGTAGTGCAAGTTGACATGTGGGTTGGCTGGGGGGCATGGCCATGGTGGATGGGGTGCCTGCAGGACATGTGCAGGGTAGGCCCCTGTGCAATTCACGTGTGGTGCTCCCCGTGCACCCCTGTAATACACGTAGCCTGATGGAATCGCGTGTGGAACTTCCCGCGCACCCCTGAAATATGCGTACCCTGCTAGCACGGGCCCAATTGCGTGTGGAAATTCCCGCGCACCCCTGAAATACACGTACCCTGATGGAATCGCGTGTGGAACATCCCGCGCACCCCTGGAATACACGTACCCTGCTGAAATCGCGTGTGAAACTTGCCCCGCACCCCGAAATACACGTACACTGCTGAAATTGCGTGTGGCACTTCCCGCGCACCCCTGAGATACGCGTACCCTGCTCGCACGGGCCCAATCGCGTGTGGAAATTCCCACGCACCCCTGAAATGCACGTACCATGCTGAAATCGCGTGTGGAACTTCCCCTGCACCCCGGAATACACGTACCCTGCTGAAATCGCGTGTGGAACTTCCCGCGCACCCCTGGAATACACGTAGCCTGCTGAAATCGCGTGTGAAACTTGCCCGCACCCCGAAATACACGTACCCTGCTGAAATCGAGTGTGGAACTTCCCGCGCACCGCTGGAATACACGTACCCTGCTGAAATCGCGTGTGAAACTTGCCCCGCACCCCGAAATACACATACCCTGCTGAAATCGCGTGTGGCACTTCCCGCGCACCCCTGAGATACGCGTACCCTGCTCGCACGGGCCCAATCGCGTGTGGAAATTCCCGCGCACCCCTGAAATGCACGTACCATGCTGAAATCGCGTGTGGAACTTCCCCCGCACCCCGGAATACACTTACCCTGCTGAAATCGCGTGTGGAACTTCCCGCGCACCCCTGGAATACACGTACCCTGATGGAATCGCGTGTGGAACTTCCCGCGCACCCCTGTAATACACGTACCGTGATGGAATCGCGTGTGGAAATTCCTGCGCACCCCTGAAATACGCGTACCCTGCTCGCACGGGGCCAATCGCTTGAGGTACTTCCCGCGCACCCCAGTGATACACGTAGCCCGCTTGCCGTGCTGGTACAGGGTTAGCGCAGCCCTTTGCGCTGGATTGGGTATATTGATGGCTTTTCCCTGCGCGAGAGGCGTTCTTGGGGGCGTGACTGGCGCTGCTGCAGGGTCGCTGCGCCACTGTGCGCCACGGCTGGTTTTGGTGGCTGGAATCCATGAATACGCTGTGCGCGGAAATGGATTTTGGCGCACGCGGCTGGCGCAGGGATTCGCACGCGCACACTGTGCGCCAGCCGCGTGCGCCACTTGTGCGCTGAATTTTATGAATTACCCCCCTAGTGTCCAAAATGTCTGTCTCTCACACTCATACAAAGAAACAAAATCAGGTGCAGTACTTCCATTTCTTTTCTTCCTTCTCCACTTGCGTGCCAGGACTAACCATCAATTGTACCTTTCCTGGAAGACTTGCCTGCCAGGATAAAGCTCCTACTACTATTTTTTTCAGTTTGTGGTTGGACGAATCTATTTCCCACAAAGAAACCTAGGAATGTTACTGCAGATTTAGCAAGATGATATTTCTTCGGATTGGCCGTACGCCCAATTTTCCTTGGAGCTCGAGTTACCCTATATAAATGGGATATATGCTCTTGCCATGATTTACTATGAATGATTATATTATCTATATAAGATCCACAAAATGAAGCATATGGTCTAAGAATGTTCATTGATCTTTGAAAGGTAGCGGCAGCACCATGTACACCAAATGGTGAAATATTAAATTGAAATAAGCTTACTGGAGTGCAAAATTAATTCATCATTAACTTTTCTGAATGAAACTGCATGAATAATCAGGTTTAGCAACCAACAAACTAGGGGAAGACCAAGGGCTTTGAGAAGGTTCAATAATATATGCTTTCAACATGGCTTCTAGTTGTTCTTTAATAATCTTCTTCCTGCTTTCAGTAATACGATAAGGCTTTTGATTAATAACTTTTCCTGGAGGGGTAGAAATGTAATGATATATTTGTTTAACTCTTCCTGGTTCAGTTCTAAATACATCAGGGAATAGTTGTAAAAGATCCTTTAGATCTTGTTTTGTGCCAAATCGGGAGAAATTAACTTGTTGGTCTCATTCTCTTGAGCTAATAAACTGCTCAGTGTCACTGCCAAATTTGTACTCCATTCTTTGAGTAAATTAAAATGATAAATATGAGTTTTCATCTTTTGATCAGGTTAGGAAACTATATAGTTAGACGGTCCTGTCCTTTCTATGACTTCATAAGTGCCATGCCACCTGCAAAGCATTTTAATTACGGAGGATGGAAGTAAAACCAATACTTTTTGACCTATAGAAAAACTATATTTCAAATGGCTGCCATGTGTTCTTTCAATCTCTAAGCTGTCTGGAATAATGGAATAGTATCTCTCTCTCTCTCTCTCTCGCTCTCTCTCTCTCTCTCTCTCTTCCCATGTTTCATGTAACATATCTAATAAATCCATCGGTTCTCTTGCTTATAATATTTCAAAATAGGAGACTCCCGTGGAAGATTGAGGTGCTTTTCTGATGGCAAACAAGACCCAAGATATCAAAATGTCCCAGTTTTTTCCATCTGCTTCTACTAGTTTCTTTTAACTATGTTTTAATGTTTGATTAAAACTTTCAACTAATCCATCCATCTGGGGATGGTAAATATAAGTATGTACTGTTTTAATCTGTAGAATCTCTTTACCTTCTGACATGAGCTTGCTCATAAATGTAGATCCTTGATCTGTTAACATTTCTTTAGGGAATCCAGTTCTAGAGAAAAAAGGGAGTAGATGTTTCAAGATCTTTTGTGAAGTGTTATTTCTTAGAGGAAAATCCTCAGGGTAACGTGCTGCGTAATCTAGCATTACCAATATATTTTGGTTTCCTAGCTTTGAGGTTTCTAAAGGGCCAACTGTATCCATCCCTATTCGTGAAAAGGGGACATCGAAAATAGTCAAAGGTTGTAGGGGAACTGGAGGAGGAATCTAAGTACTGGTTTTCTGACATAAGGCACAGGTATTGACAACATTATTCATGTCAGCATAAATTCCAGGCCAATAGAATAAGTGCCTGAGTTATTGCGGTTCCTAAATGACCTCCTGTCAGGTGAGAATGAGATTTTTCCAGAACAATATTTGTATGGCTTTTATGTACCACTATTTGTGACCAGGGTTTACCTGCGAGTCCCACATCTCCTCTATATAACAATCCAGAGTTTAGAACAAAAATGGTCCAGTCATTTCCCTGTCTTAATCTACTGATATTACCTGAATGAATGGTTCTACTAATAAATGGTCATTTCTTTGGGCAAAAGCTAAGTCAGGGATAATTGCTTCTTCTTCAACTTTGGGTTTCATTATGGGCTCTATAAGAAGTTCTATATATGCTTCGCCAACACCTTGGGTTCCCCTTTTAGTTTGCTTACTGTTCTTAATTTCTTAGGGTTTTTGTCATGAGACATCATCTACAATGCTCAGTGTGGCAGAGATGCAAGCGGATCAGTTCGGCATACTGGAATTCCCCCAAGATGGCACCGTGGAGCATCTGTAGTGCTTCAGGCATTCGCTGTACCTGCTTGAGGCTGACTCCCCAAGTCGGATGAAGTTTATCTGGAGCCACGAACAGAGCTGCATCGCGTTGCTACTCTCCATAGCAAGCGCTCCGTGAGTTTGTTGTATTGTGCCCTTGTTTTCCATTGCTAAACTAGTACCTGTCCTGTTCTAATCTGACCTCTCATTTCATTCATATAGGAACTTTCCTTACACCCACGGCTCTCCCGAACTTCATTTCCTGTTCGCACTGGCGGTAGGATCTCATTCTTTACATCACTTGGCTTCTTTATTTCACCTCCCGACCTCTCTCTCATCTCTACCCCTTTGTTATACCCAGCAGCTGCTTACCGGTTCTCTATCCTCAAACCAACAGAGCCTTCCTAATCCTCTGAGTCACGCTCCTCCCATACGGAATCTCCATTAGGAGGCAGTTACCTGCACAGCCAACATACAGCAACAGCGTCTACTGCGCTACCCGACACAGAGCTGGGTAGGTCAGTTACCAGGTCCCTGTATCTCGCCCTCAGCCAGCCTCCCTCTAATTGTCTTCTCTTTCCAGCCCTTCCAGAGCTGTTATCTGTAGACCTACATAACACTCTGTCTTCCCCCCACTAGAACATTCTGCTTCACGGACATCCAGCCCGCTGTCCCCCGGATAGAGACACAAAGGGTAACACACATCCCCAGAACTTCTTACATTCTCCATCTTCCAGTCATGTGCTTCATTCATTTAATTTATTACTATATTGTAGCTTTTCTCGCCGATAGTCTGCAGTAACGGCAAAAGGAGACACTCCGCCATTCCAGCCTTTCCTGACATCAGAAGATTCAGAATGCACAAGGAGAAGATTCACAGGGTTTTCTTCCCCAGAGGGTTTCCCTGGAAACTCTGTTGTTTCCTGGCTGTTTTTTCACTAGGGGAGAGTAGGATGACTAGCAGGATTCTCCTTACTTCTCACTGCTGCCTCCGACCCAGGTTAGTGTTTACCAGTTTTCATATAGGTTTTGGCAAGAGTGTGCTAATCATCGCAATTTTGAAAACAGGGCTTTCTCCAATACCCATTGAGCCATTCTTTCTCCTGCTTCAACTTGATAAGGTTTCTTCCCATTGTTTTGTATCAGTATTTTCGTACCTCCCCTACACTAAGGATCAATTACTCCCGCCAAAACATCTGGGCCATTGTAAGGGAGAATTCTCCAGAATGGCTAATTTCCCTTACCTATTACCCTCAGCAGCTTTGCTGGATTTCTAGGATTTATTTTTTTCACCTGGTAAGAGTGTGAGCCTTTTTTCCCACTCTTACATGTATTTTGCTGGGTGTGTTTAACATTGTTTGTGTTCATAGACCGTGGAGCTTCACCTACTCCATAGGCATCATATTTTTACTGTATGTCATACAGCACCTTTAGTGCAGTGACACAGGGTTGTCTTTTTCAGACATCTCACTTTGAACTCCATATTCTGGGACTGACTACTGTCTCTCAGAACATGTAAAATTGCCATTGACTTTATTAGTCTTTTTAAACTCACAGACCCAGTACAAGCTATCTTACATAGAGTACTGGAAAGGGTTAATAGTTATTCCTTTGTGTCTGCCTCTCATGGAACATTGTTTCGTTCCCCTTTCATTAAGATTTGGCTGGTGGCAGTGGTATCTACCATATTTTTCATACCGCAGTTTATTTAAATAGCCTTGGTACTGTTTTAGGCTATCTTGGTAGCCTCGAAATTAAACCCGCTGGACCACATTTACTTTTATTTGGTTCCGGCTGGGTTTATTCGCAATTTCTTTTTGTAAAGGTCTTTCTCGTGTCTTACTCTGCGCGCTAAACCAGGTTTGGTTCCTTTGTTCACCGTCCTTTGGCAGGCTTCTGCGCAGAAGCCCTCCTCAGGCGCCTGAATGTCTGGGTAGGCAGGATGTGAGTGAGGGGTTTTAGGACCCCTGCAACGGGGTCCCTTGGTTCCACACTGCTATGTGATTGGCTAGGTGACTGTCCTGCCAGGACAGCCACCCTGCTGTGTGACTGACAGCCAGGCTGTGTGAATGGGGGAAAACTGCATAAAAAGCAGGTCTCTGGGATTGGAAAGCAGAGTCACCACTGGATCGAGAGAACCGAAGAGAAGCTGAAAGAAGAGGACCACTACCACGACTGAACCTCCCGATGAAGCCCTGCTGCGGGTCCGAATCTCCAAACTTCGACGACACAGAAGATCTGCAAGGAATCTTCTTCCTTTGAGCTGGTGGGACCAACCAATTCGCCAAACACCAAGCAAGGCCTCCCTCTCTTGGTCGAATTTGCTGTGCACAGCTGAAGTGAACCGGATAGTCAGGAGGCTCGGACCCTGTTTGGGTTTTAAGGAAAGCACCTTTTATTTATCACTGTGCTCTGCTGCTGGTTTCTTCCCTGGCAGTGCAGGACCCTCCTGTCTTCCTACTTCGTGTCAGTCCGATAGTCGCTTCAGGAGCAGTGACCATGCAGGACCTGCCAGGAACTTCTGCCTCAGCTACATCCTCCTTCTTCATTTAAGGTACTGTTTAAATCCGGTCGCTCGTTCCGTCCGACCGCGGTAAAAGTGTTTGAAATATTTTGCTAATCCAAGTGCTTGTCCTTCTCTACTCTTTTGAATAACTTTTCTGCCAACCAACTTCGTTTCAAACTCTTGGCAAAGACTTAACCGCGAACTACCCTGAACTGTGTGATCCCGAGCAAAGACTGTGACCCATTAACATTGGCCCTGGACTATTGATTTGAATCCTCATGGTAGAAAGCCTTTTCTAGATTGCCCTGCCTACTTACTTGTTGGTGCTGCTTAATTTTGTATAACCTTGTTTTACCCTCCCTTTTTAATTGCAGGAGTGCCATTTTGCTCACACTTCATTTTGAGCTTAACTTGTCCAGAATTCATTGGGTGTTGTGTAGTATATTAAGAGTGTAATTTTTCTGCTGCTTTACTTAGTGAACTGTTTTACAACTGATGTGTAAATAAATGTATATCCTTTTACTCAGAAACCTTGAGTCAGTGTTTTTTTTAACCATCGTAACTGCTGTCCGTTGTGTAACTGTTGATACTGCTCACTTTACTCTTGAGATAGGTCTGGCTGCTCAGCCATTGCTACCACTTTACTGTGTAGTACAGGCTTGTACCAAAGGTGAATTTTTACTTGCACTTGTAGTCTTAATTGTATGTGGTGTTCCCAAAGGGTACTGCATATGATTCTGCCTAACAGCCATAGCGCCAGGCTAGGCTTGACTTAGAGGCAAGTCTGATATATGTACCAGGGGGAGGATTAAGAACCAGGTCTGTGGATATCAGTGCTCTATCTCCAGGTTGTGTTAGCTCTCCTCTACTGCTATAGATATCGAATCCTAAGCACTGTTCAGTAGTCATTGTGGGATTGGGGGCTCTTTTACTAAGTTTTTCAGATGTATGGTTCCCCAAATTGTATCAATTGATTCTGATCCCACCTCTGATACCATAAATGAGGAGTCATACATTGGAGACAGACCCATAGGTGAAGCTTTATTACAAACCACCATTTATTAAGCAATAAAAGATGTGATAAACGCCTTTCTTTCCCTAAACTAACAAGACATTCCCTGCCTGTCAAACCAATACTAAAAGCAAAATGACCTAGTGTCCAAAATGTATGTCCCTCACACTCATACACACTAGAAAATCATACTGGAATTATTTGGCAACTTCAACATACAGGAAAAAGAAAACAAGAACTCTTATGATCAGGGTTGGATCCCCTTACCCTAGATCAAGTCAGAATCTGCTAACTCAAGTTCAATTTCAAATGGAATATAACGTTCTTTGTATCCAATTTATCCTTCATTTGGTAAGGGGACTTCCTAATGCCCCCAATGTTTCTCATTCGTATAACATTTATTACAGTTTCTTTGTTCATATATCAACTCGGAATGTCAATGACAAAAATATTCCTTTCTCAAGAGACCAATCAGTTTCCATGACATTACATTTCTTCTTTCAAAACAACACCTTAATCAGGATAGACCATTCAACACTTTTACTTTAGTCAGGATGGTTCTGCAACAGTTCATCAAAACACAGTGGTGGAACTGCAATTCTTTTCCACTTTCTACTTTAACCACAACCTTCTACCACAGTTGCAGTAATTCAGCTTCTTTTCTTCCTGGTCAACTCGTCTGCCAGAACTAACCACTAATTGACCCTTTGCTGTTATACTCTCCTGCCAGGATAAAGCTCCTACTACTACTACTCATACTGTGTGCTAAAACTTGTTCACAACTTTCCACATTTAACTCCTTAATGGGGAAAGTTAAACCAACAACATCTTCTGGAGTAAGTCTCTTGACTTCAAACACAATTGGCTTACAACTTCTTTCATATGATATGATATTATATGATCACATGATATGATAAGTCATTTATAACATGACTGTACACAAGTAATTCTAGGCGTGATAAGGCAGAGGGTCATTCAGATCACGCAAGTGCTGGGAGGAGAGAGGGGTAGAAGTGCCAGGGGAAGGGGAGGGAAAATTGCAGATTACTCAATATGTTCTGCCTGAGGATGGCTCATAAGTGCAGAGAGACAGGGATTGTAGGGTTGCAGATACAGACCCTTAAGTGCTGGGTGCGCCCGGAGGCAGTGCAAAGGCAACTGTTCATGCAGGTGCCTGTGCCTACCTTTCAGTGGGTGGCCAGGTGACCAGTGTGCAAAGCAGTCAGGGACATCAGCAAGGAAGAGGAAGAGAGACAGCAGAAGTGAAAAGGAAGGTCATGAGTTGCTTCGGAACCAGAGGTGGTTCTGCTCAAGTTTGAGAGAGGCAGGGAGGCTGTTCGCGAGGGAGGCCCCAGCTGAGGAAAGATATCTTCCCCCCACTCTCTGCTTAGAGAAGCGTCTGTCCTTCAGAGAGTTGTAGTTGGATGAGCGTAGGGCTCGAGAAGGAAGATGTTTAGGAAGGGAAAGTTGGAGGTAGTACGGTCCAAGGCCCCAGAAAGCCTTTTGAATGATGCAAATGGCTTTGAACCTGATCCTTGCACCCAGAGGAAGCTAGTGGAGAGATATCAGAGCTGGAGAGATGCGATCCCTTGGCTTGAGGCCAAGGATAAGTCTTGCTTTTCTGTTCTGGATAATTTGTAAAGGTCGAAGAGTAGAGACAGGCAGATTTAGGAAGAGGCTGTTGCAATAGTCCAGACTAGAGAGGACCAGGGCTCTGGAGACAGTATGCTCTGGGGGAAAGTGAGAAAAAAAAGAATACCTCTGAGGAGGTGCAGCTGATAGTGTGAATTCTTCGAGATGTCAGAGATGTGGGGAGAGAAGGAGAGGGTGGCGACAAAGATGACATCAAGAGTCTTAGCCTCACAGGTAGGAGCAGGAAGAGGGCCCAGGGTGGGCAGCCAGAGAGAGAGAGAGAGAGGAAAGGAGGGAGTTTCATACACAAAAGGACGATTGATGTGTTTGCCATTGGCAATTTAGGTTGCAATTCTCTCCCCCTCGATCCTTTCTATAACGAGGACTCTTCCCCTGCTGTCACTGACTTCTTTCCACACAACCCACTGGCTGTTGACAGTGTGATTCACAACTTCCAATTTTGCCGCATTCATTTTGCCCTGCAATCTCCTGACTTTGGCAATGCAGGAAACAAGGCCCCTTATTTGTTCATTTTTGCTGTTCTTTGGCGTGGGCAATGCAGCTTACAGTGTTTTCTTATTGGGCCTTTTCTCTCCCATAAGTCGTATTAACTTTGGTTATAAAACTGCGCATTTTTTAATTGGACAATGCAGGTTATAATCTGCTTCTATTTGCTGTCTCTCTTTTAAATCATTGCATTCGGTTCATTTGTATTCAACTGTTAGTTTTTCAAAATTAGCTTTGGTGTAAAGCGATCAGTGTTGGAGCGCCCCAGTATTACCTCGATTAGGCCAACTCACTGGTTTCTGCTAACGTCTCCTCCAGACCTGCTTCCTCTGCTGTGCTGCTTGTTGCAGTTTTCCACACATCTGACAGCTCAGGTCGGCTTCAAGCTGACTGGGCGGTTTCTCGATGGAGCTCTGCTTGCTCCACACATGCTCCGGTGCAGTTCGGTCACCGATGCGAGACTCAGGGTGCGGAGAACACTTACCTCCTTTAGGACAGCTGCTCCCAGCACTGCTTCCAGATGCACGTCCACTGCATCTCTTGCGCATCACAACATATTGGTGTCCCGCTCTCGATCAAGCTGCAACAACGACCTCTGCTTCACACTGCTTCTGCTACTCCCGCTGCTCCTGCTGTCTCCTCTCAACCCGTACCTGAAGGTCTTTTAAACATTTAAAGGTCCCGCTCAGGTGTGGGTTATTACAACCACTAGACTGCATACTACCATCTGTTAACTCTGAGCCTCTCTTCCTCGTCCCAGTACTAAGACCATTATGGCACTGGAAGTCCATAATGTTCTTTGTTGAACTAGCATGAAAATCTTCAATTTGACAATAAGCTATTACTACTGTGGAGTCATTAGCCAGAAGCACGTACACTGACAGTTTACAGCACCATATTACAGTTTCTTCACACTGGCCCAATGTCATCCGATGAGCAATATCTTGTGAGTGCCATTGACAATTGACAACACAATCCACAATTAGCTAGAGCACCCTGGACCTCCATGAGGTTCTGCAATTATTATAGAAGTTGTTTATTGACCTATCAAAAATGAACACCTGAAATTTTTCAAAACACAGCAAAGCATACTTCTCCACATTTTATCATGGTAAGACACAAAATTAAAATTGTACTCTATGTTTCATTCCCAATTCCAATATGACAGATTCGCCAATTTCCAATACATATGTACATGCCGTACTTTGGGGAGTTGCACCAAGTCCAAATCTACGTTGTGTACTCCTCTGTACATTCATGGTTTAAACCAAACACACTGTATTACCTCCCTGGAAATATTTTCAGTTCCTTGCTAGGTTCTTCTCTGTCCTCATTCTTCACTCCCACCCACATTTTCTCCATCCCTTTGGCTGCATGTAATGATAAAGAACATCTTCTATTTATACTTTTAATCAACTTGCATGAACTTGAGTCTTTGTGCTTTACTAATCAATAACTCTCAGTTTTGTACTAATACCTTCCCCAAAGAACAGCAACTCTATTTCAATATTCATTTATTTTTGCCTACACAAATGCATTTGATTATTCCAAGGAAGCCGGTAGATGTGAAAAACAAATCTTCTATGGATAAATCTGATCACAATCTGCTTATGGGGAGGCTATGTGCAAACAGAACTCTCATTCTTTCCTGGAAAGGCCTTGACAAGTTGGTGTGACTGCACAGTCCGAAGAAAACATTTGCAACTTATTAAGACATTGTAAGAGTGGAGAAACATGGACCAGAATCCCGGTGACACTGACAGTACCTTCTTGGAGCTTTGTTTATCCACCATTGTGACAGCGATAAATCAAATACTACTGAGTTAGAAAATACGACCTAGTAAGAGAATGGAGAATAAAGTGCCAACACACTGCTGTTGCTACTAACTGCTATCAGAGCTCTTTGACAAGGTTCATAATCATCTTCCAGAATGTGGGCATCCTTTCAGGATAATCAAATGTGAAAATAAATAACTGATGTGCCCACAGCTCCTCCAGCAATGATCAGAGCAGGGTCTTACTTGAGTGGTCAGTCTGGTTGTTAATGCCACCAATATTTTCTTTTTTTTTAAATTGTTTTTTTGGTTAATCACATTTTGAACATTTAACATACAGCAGACAGCAAAAAGTATTTCCGTATTTGCTTAGTCCTATGATCTATTCACCTTGTAGGTCATCAGGTCATTATATCCTTCAACATTGGCTCTACAAATTTCAAGGCATCGATTTTACGGCCAATTTTATCAGCTGTAAGTAGCCTCTCCCAGTATTCCTCTTCCCGAGAGTGTTCACACAGCTGAACATAGCCCCCCATTGCCTTTATTCTTTGCTCCCTTAAATACGGGCAATTCAACATCAAATGTCTGATTGTTTCCAGTGATTTCTGTTCTTTACAAAAATGACAGATCGACTCCTGTGGTTTGATCTGTTTTCTAATTAGCTGTACCTCTCTCGAGGTTGAATATTTAGTCTACATCACATCAGTAGGTCTCTGTAATGAGGCGACGGAAATTTCCTCAGTTAAGCCGGTAATTCATTTAGTTTTTTCCGTTCCCATTTAATATTAGTGCAGAGTTTGTTCTTACTTTTCAACTGTAAAGTTTCTTCCCAATACTTTTCTTGCAGAATCTTCTTAACCTTATTGGGGTTCCCTTTCAATGTTTCGATCTCAATGTTATATGCCTCAAGGTATTCTTTACATCGTAATTTCCACCTCAGGAGATTTTTGTCCTTTGTCATCGTGGAGTTTGTTAAGATCTCAAAGGGTGCAGGTGGAGAATCAAAGAAACATTTCCGGAATAGAGAGATAGATTTCCAAAAGAAGGCCTTGCATACGCCCCATATTTTCTAAGATAGTTTTAGGAGTGCCTCAGCTCCGTACGTTAAAAATGCTACCACCTTTTGTTTCTAAAAGGTTAATGTTGGAATCAAGGAGAAAGTCCTGTATCGACGATGAAGAGCTGTCCCCTGATAGGTTTTTTTCAGTAGTTTTTCCTTGATCATCAGGTACTGGCATGGTTCGTTAAAATTTGTATTAATCCGTAATCCAAGGTAAATTATTGACTCAACTCCAGCTGTTGATTTTCAATGGTCCTTTCAAAGGCTTTAGTCTTTTTCTGGTTACCACATGCTGATTTCATAATCAATACCGTTGATTTCTTTGTATTGATCTTCATATCATTCTCATCTAGATAGTTTTTAAATGCTACAAGTCACCTCTATTGTGGTTAGATCAATGAACACCAGATCGCACACATATAGGATCCACAGTATCACTCCTTCTTCCATCTTTGGTGGGAAGGCCCTGACGTTCCTCTGCAATTCGATCATATCTGCCAGGTACAGTGCAAATAAGAAGGGTACCAGGGCACATCCTTGTTTAATCCCCTTCAAGGTCTGAATGTTCCTGGTTAAGGAGCCATCTCTTTGTAATTGGATCTGTATGGTCGTGTCCGTATAGGGGGCTTGTATTACTGCTAAAAGATCTTCCGGGCAATTCCATTGCTTTAGTTTTGCCCACAAGCGTTTGCGGCTAATCCCATCAAATGCTTGTTCCAAGTCTTTGAAACCAAAATAGATTTTTCCGTTGGTTTCCAAGGCTTGCTGTTTCAGCAAATTCAGAATGAACAGATTCAGTGGTGTGCCAACTCCACTAATGAAAGCCGTTTGCCGTATATCCAGAATGTCCACCTTCATGGCCCATCCTTTTAGATCTCCTAGAAGGATTGACGCGAAAAGTTTGCCAATGGAGTCGAGCAGAGCTATTGGCCTGTAGTTTCGAGGTTCACCGCAATCCCCCTTTTTGAAGATCGGGACTATTATTGCATCCTTCCAGGAAGATGGTATTGTCCTGGTTATTCGTATTTGTCTAAATAGTAAATATATTAGATCTGTCAATTCTTCATTGTTTTGCTTAAGCATATAGTTCGAAATGCCATCGGGCCCTGCAGCCCTTGAGGAACTAAATTATTTGATCATCCATGATATTTCGGTACGGTTGAAATCAATTGACTATGCTGTCAGATATTTTTCCTAGTCTTGAAACTTTTCAGCTGCTTTCCCCCGAAATAGGGTCTTATAATAACCGAACCAGCGTGTCTCTGAGACTTGACTAGTTGCGACTGCTGTTTGAAAGTCATCCCCTTTGTTAATAATTTCCAAAAGGTTCCTTGCATTATTCGTGCTAACAGCAGCTAGAAATGTTTTGGCCTCACACTGACCTCTTTTGGCCCTGGTGGACCTTAACCAGTTTTTATATGTTTGTTTACATCATCTTATTAATTCTGCTTTATTCAAACCTTCGGTTTTTACGTAGTCATAGTAGTTACGCTCTATATTTTTTCCTTCTGGCGACCAGATCTTTATCATAGGCGTGTTTCCTCTTCACCCTAGAAGTCATACTAGTGCCGTTTTTAGTTTCAAATTCTTTCAATAGCCATCTATATTCAACCCGTCTGGATTTTCAGCAATGTGGTTTTCGTATTGCCCCACTAGTTTTGGAAGGGCTTGTTGTTTTATTCTTAATCTATTGTGCCCCCACGTTACTTCAACTGGGTCTATTTTGGTCCTTTCCACCTTCCTTATTATCCATTCCATTTCAATTTCTAGTAGGTCATGGTCACTTGCTGATTGTTTTTTTTACTTCAAAGGATTTGATCCATTTTACAGTAATCCACTAAATGTGCCACTGAACCATGTATCAGTACCATGTAGGTCCCCAGTAGTCGAGCCATTTAGCATCTTCATATCACACACTCCCATTTTGTTTATCCATCGCCTCCCTTTACCCTCCAGATGTGCTTCCATTTGCGGTTTCTCTTCTTTATTTAGCAGTTTGATATTAAGGTCCCCACAAATAATTATGAGTTGATTTTTATCCTCTACCATAGATTTATCAATTTCCTCCATGATGTCGTTTATGTTTTTTATTTTTAAGAACTGCACAAAAGGGTTAGGGATGTGATGTTCCAATACTTGCAAGTCACTATCTATTTTTACCATGGTTAAGAGTCCCGCAGGGGGGCGTGGCTTGGAGCGCCAACGATGTGGCTGCTCCCCTGAGGCCCGCCGTGCGGGGCCCGCCGTTTCTGGGCCCCTGATGCGGCTCCGCGCCTCGATACCGGAGCCCAGCTGATCCTAAGGACGTCGGAGGACCTGGGGCCCATACAGGCCGAAGCGGAGACCATGACGCCCGACGGGGACGAAGCTACCCGCCCCGGTTCCCCGAGCCGTCCTCAGCAACGACTCCCTAAGATGGCGGCCGGGCGCGTCTCTCGACCCAGGAGGGCGGGGAGAGCCTCCTGAAGCCGCTTCCGGACGCGGCTTAGCTCCTTGAGCGCCCGGGGCGTGGCGGAGCGACATCAGCCCCCCCGGACTTCTCCTCCGGTGGTCTCCCCGAAGCGACCCTTGCACAGCTGCGCCGCCCGCGGGGGGCCCCCGCTTCCCGCACTACCGCTCCAGGCCTGCACACGACTGCCTGACGAAGAACGGCACGGACGGTGCCCATCAGGTAGGGGTTGCTGGGGGTGAGGACCCCTCTGAGGCCACACGGGTGAAGCCCTCCGGATCTGCCACAGCGCCTGAGGTGGGGGCCGCGCCATCACCACCCTCCCCCCCCCTCCGCCCTCCGGCGGGCTCCTGCCTCCACTCCTCTCTGCCCAAGACCTAGAGATCCAGACCCCATACGTCGGACTCCTGGGGCGCCCCGGCCCATACCATCATCTGGGGCCTCCGCTCAGGCCCGGGACCTGGAGGTCCCCTTCCACTACCATCCCCACTCACAGCTGCAAGCCCCGAGGAGGGCCTGACCAACGCCGTCCATCTGGAGCCCTGGCTCTCTCTGACGCCCCCTGAGGCGCCTAAGCTAACCCCCGGGCCTGGCCACACTTCCAGGCCGGGCTATCCCTGACTCCGGAGGGGTAGCCCCCTTCAGCCTCGGAAGCGACCCGACGGCGTATTTCCTGGGGCGCCCCGGCCCACTGCATTACCCGCTCTGTTCTCTCTGGCCCAGTCCCAAGTAGGCGCACATCAATCTATCGGCCTACCGGATCCTTCGCCCCACTCATTTGCCTACCACCAAGACTTGGAGAGCTCACCCCCTTGTCTGAAGCCACGGTGCACCGGCCAAGCTTAGAACCAGCATTCCCTCTCCGCAATCAAGAGCCTTGACACTCATCCACAGGGTGGGCCTTCCAAACCATCTCCCCACCCACGATTCGCCAACATGTCGAGACAGTCGAAAGTTATTAAAAACGTGGACATTGCTACCATGCTCACCGCTCCTGACAAGGGAAAGAAACCGGACTCAGTTACCCCCACCCCAATGATCTCCCAGGAGGTGGGTGACACCCCAGCTACCAGAGGTGATCTACTGGCGTTTATGGCAGACATCAAAGCCGAGTTTCGGTCCTGCATGTCGGAACTCACCTCCAAATTGGAACAAACGGACCACAGGGTGACCGAAGTGGAGCAGAGACTGAGTGAGATCGAGGATCGCTCCCAAGACCAAACAGCTGCCATGGGAGATATTCAGCAGACAGTAAGAGCCCTCCAAGACAGGTGCGAAATCCTCGAATACAAACAAGAGGACCTGGAAAACAGAGCTCGTCGGAATAACCTCCGAATCCGGGGAGTTCCGTCCTCAGTCCCCGACCAAGATCTTGCAGGCTACATAGGAGACCTCTTCCAAATCCTCCTCCCACAACTAGATAAATCCCAACTGCTGCTGGACCGGACTCACAGACTGCGTCCGCGTCGGGGAGTAGACTCCGACCAGCTCCCGGATGTCATTACGAGAGTTCACTATTTCTCCACAAAAGAAGCTATCTCCGCTATCAGTCGGTCCGGAGATGAACTCTCCTTTCAAGGCCACCCTCTTCAAATTTATCAGGATCTCTCCCTCTCAACCCTTCAGAAAAGAAGGGCTCTCCGACCTTTAACCCTCTTCCTTCAGGAGCGTAAAGTCAAATACAGATGGCTCTTCCCCACAGCATTGCAATTCTCGTATAATGGCTCCCTCCGGAGAATATCCCACTTAGAAGATGCCGCTAAAATCATGCAGACGTCCTCCTCCCCTGAAGGAACTACCTCCCCGGACTTGGAAGCCTCGGGGAGCCCTACATCAGCCCTCCCTCCCCAACCTAGGCGTCCTCCATGGTCCAAGGCCTCCCGAAGCAGGAGAAGATAGACCGAGTCCGAGCGGCCCTGGGTGTCCTCCGCTCCTCCGGCGTCCCGGACGCCCAACGCCCTTTCAGCGAAATTCAGAAACAGTAACTCCGGCCCAACACAGTCCTACGTTCGCCCAGCGCGGCGGGCTTCCTCCACGGCCTATGCCCCCCCTCCAAGGTCCGCTCCATCTCAGAGTCCTTGGATGCAAACGTTACTTTGCCAGATACGATTGGCCCTGTTGGCCTGGGGTGGGGTTACACCCACAATGTTTCCCACCCCGCTAGTTAAAAAGTTGGCCTCCCGTTGGGGGCCTCTGTTAAAACTGCAAGTGCGGTACAGAGCACCTCTACACCCTCTACACGATGGCAGCTAATGGACAACCTGGAGTCCCCCCTCCGTCCCCCAAGCAAGGAACCTCTGGCTCCCCGATCCCGGAACACCAGACGCTGAGATGCCTTTCCTGGAATGTTAACGGACTCAACTCTCCCCCCAAGCGCAAATCGATTCTCCAGAAGCTACAAGATGAGGAGGCCGGTGTGGTGTTCCTTCAAGAGACCCATCTCCTCCCGGCAGACTTTGGCCGGCTCCGATCTAGCATGTATCCACGCCAGTTCTTCGCCTCGGGGAACTCTAAAAAGGGGGGCACAGCAATTATATTTCGGAAAGACCTGCGCCCCCAGATCTTGGACTCCATGATATGCCCGGAGGGCCGCTTCGTGGCCATCAAGTGCCTCCTGCTGGGGGATCTCTACACCTTGGTATCGGCATATGCACCCAACTCGGGACAGGCAACTTTCTATGATTCCCTGGGCTCCTCCCTCTCAAGCTTTGCGGAAGGCCAGACAATAATCGGAGGGGACTTCAACGGGGTTCCAGACCCCACTAAAGACAAATCCAACCCCCCTGCTCTTGGCGAGTTCGGTCAGGCCCTCAGTCTGCTGCGGCTCTTCAGAACCCTGGAGGTGGTGGATACATGGCGGGTGCTTCACCCCACTGAGAAAGACTATTCTTTCTTCTCGGGCGTTCACCGAACTCACTCCAGAATTGACCTCATTCTATCTTCCCCCCAAACTCTCGCCCTCGCTAATGAAGTGTCTATAGGCCAGCGAATTCTATCAGACCATGCCCCGATAATAATGGAACTAAGCATTCAGAACACCCACGCTAAGGCGACACGCAGATGGGCGCTCTATGACCCAATCCTCAATGATATGTCAATCAGAGACAATATAGCCACCACCATCAAGAACTTCTTTGAGGAGAACCCAGCCGCGGACACCTCCCTAGCCAATAACTGGGATGCAATGAAAGCTGTAATTAGGGGATCCTTGATAGCCCAAGGCGTAGCATACCATCGAAACCGGAAACAGATCCGCCTATCCCTGGAGGAGGACTTGCGAGCAGCTGAGGAAGCCCAGAAAAAGAGTGGCTGGTCTCCCAGAACACAGAGAGCGCTCCGCTCGGCCAGGAAGAAATTGGAGGCCCACTATGCAGAACACACTGCGCAACTCTTGGCGAAGACCAAACAATTTTACTATGCCAAAAGCAACAAGGCCAACAAGTTACTGGTGGCCAAGCTAGCTAAAACGAGACGGACCAACACAATTATAGGGCTCCGAGACCCACAGGGGGTGATACACCACTCCGAACAGACGAAACTACAACTAGCCTCGGACCACTTAACCCAGGTCATGACAGCACCCCCCCGAGATCGGTCCAGACAGGAGGCATACCTGCGGAACGCAGCCTTGACACGTCTCTCAGATTCTACACGAGAACAGTTGGAAGCCCCGATAACAGATGAAGAAGTTGACGAAGCCATCAAGGCCCTCAAATCGCGGGCCCCGGGCCCAGACGGATTCTCCCCGAGGTTCTATAAGATATTTAAGCTCCAACTTATCCCCCATATGGTGGCCCTTTTCAACTCTTTCCAGGTCTCGGGATCTGTGACCCCCACGATGCAAGAGTCGGTGACGGTCCTCCTTCCTAAGCCGGGGAAAGACCCGAGAGATCCGGCGTCATACAGACCCATCGCCTTACTGAATATCGACGCCAACCTGTACTCGAAGATTTTGGCTAACCGCCTGGCACTTATCCTCCCGGAAATAATCCACCCCGACCAAACAGGCTTCATTCTTCACCGAGCAGCAGGGGACAACATCCGGCGGACTCTGAACCTAGTGAACATCGCCCACCGCAACTCCCAAGGCCTCGCCTTAATGGCCCTGGACGCAACCAAAGCCTTTGACAGAGTCGATTGGTCCTATCTGGAATGCACCCTGGAAGCATTTGGGTTCGGCCCCACAGCCCAAGCCATGATCCTGGCGAACTACAAGCAGCCCAAAACCATCCTCAGGATCAATGGCGCCCACTCAGCCCCGATACCTCTGTCTTGTGGGACAAGGCAGGGCTGCCCGCTGTCACCCCTACTCTTCGCCCTCACAATGGAGCCCTTCGCCCAGAAGATCAGGCGGAATGAATCCATTAAGGGACTTCAGGTGGGCTCGTCCCACCACAAAATCGCTCTCTACGCGGACGATGTACTATTGACACTTACGGAAGCCAGTACCTCAGCGAAGCACGCCCTGGCCGAAATAAAGGAATTGGGGGAGGTCACCGGCTTAACTATCAACTTCGCCAAATCAGTGGCCCTAGGAATCGGCCTCCGCCCAGAAGAAAAAGAGGCGTTAACGGATCTGTGCCCGATCGAATGGAGGGACCACTCGATCCCCTACCTGGGAGTTCTCATCCCGGCGAACCCAAAGGAGACCTATCAGGCGAACTTTCCCAAACTGATCAGGGAGCTGGAGGGGGACCTGAAGCGCTGGACCACGCAAGAGATCTCACTAATGGGCCGGATCACAGCCGTCAAAATGAACCTGCTCCCTAGGTTCCTCTATGCCTGCTCATCTCTATCGGTGCCCTTCCCGGCCCGGACCCTCCACGACTTACAGAGGAAGATATCGAAATTCATATGGAAAGGCAAAAAGGCCAGGATCCCCCACAAGACCCTGATTGGTAACGCCAGGCTAGGAGGCCTGGGGGTCCCGGACCTGCAGGCCTATAGGACAGCGGCGCAACTGTCACATCTACACGCCTGGCAGTCGAACACAGCCCGCCCCAGATGGGTGGAACTGGAGCAAGCCCAGCTTCCGCTCCCCCTCCGGTTCCTCCCTCACATCCAACCTTCTCTCAGGGCGCGCTGGAAGGACATCCTACTGACAACGAAGCAGACCCTAAGCTCCTGGGACTGGGCTCTAAAGCAGAAGGGAATCCCGAGGGGCCGGGGCCCCCTTTCGCCGATCTTTCACAACCCCGACTTCTCCCCGGGATCTCTCCCCCGCAACTTCCAGAATTGGATAGACGGGGGCCTTGAAACCCTGGGGCAGATGTACACCGAAAACAGACCCCGGACCTTCGAACAGTGCAAGGAGACTTTTCGGCTTCAAGAGAGGGACAGATTCACATACTGCCAGCTCCGCCACTGGTGTTCACACCCCCAGACCTTCCAGGCGGCAACTCGCCCCCCGACTCCACTGGAGCTAACTCTCGCGGATCTGCCGGCTAGAGGAAAAACTTCAGCCATATATAGATGCTTCTCGAGGGACTTTCTGGCGGCAAAAACTCGATCCATGGCTCAGTGGGAGGCGGACCTAGGCCATCCGCTTGATGACCAAACCTGGGTAGACATATGGTCCCGCACCCACTCCTCCTCCACCTGCGTCACCAACAAAGAATGTGCATACAAACTCACCCTGCGCTGGTATTACCCCCCTCTCAGACTCCACCACATGAATCCACAAGTGGACCCCGCCTGCTGGAGAGGCTGCAGTCAACCAGGCTCTTACTTTCACATGTGGTGGACGTGCCCCAAGATCCAGCAATTCTGGACCAGGTGTCTCTCAACCATTGAACAAATCACCGGCTCCGCCCTCCCACTGGACCCTGAGACAATTCTACTGGGGATCCCGATCCCCGGAATCTACCCCCGCTCCGGCAATAGGGCTAAGCTCCTCACACAATGCCTCTTGGCGGGCAAGACAGTTCTGGCCCGTTTCTGGAAGTCACAAGACGGCCCCTGCCTAGCCCACTGGTGGGGAAAATTGTGGGACATCTTAATAGCGGAAAAGGTCACCGCAGCGAGAGCAGGGACTCTGCACCGCTTCCAGAATGTATGGGCCCCAGTGTTGGACTATGATCAGCGATTTCCCGCAATGACGTTCAAACCAATCAACGCCCGCTGGGCCCTGAGGGACCAGGAGAGTACGCACCAGGCGGGGGTGATAGACTGAATCTCTGGCCCGGGAAAACCGGAATGATGGGGGGAAAGGGACACAAAGCCAAAATCTTTTCTTTGCTATATTATACTGCCATCCGATACTGTATGTAACCTATACTGCCTTGCTATAAATAAACATATTTAAAAAAAAAAAAAAAGAGTCCCGCAGAAGGTCTCCCCTTCTCGCCCTTTCTTGCAGGATTGGCATAAACTTCATATCCATCACATATCGGTTTATCCTTAAGCCATGCCTCTTGCAGGCAAATTATTTCATATTGCCCTATGAAATTATCCTCGCCTGTATACACTTGCTTAAAACCGCGGTTGTTCCATGAGGCACATAGCAGTCTTTTTAAATTGTCATCCTTTTCATTCTATTGTTTCTTTTTTGCGGTTAACACTCCGGCCATCCAAGACCAGTCTTCTGCCTTTTGTTCTCTTTGCTTCATTGTTTTTATTAGTTTCGGCTGTTGTCTGGAATTGTCGATGGTGAATCTAAGCTCTTTTATTAGATCCTTCGATGGTGTGCCACCTTTTCTGTTTAGGCAGCATTATTGTTTATCCTGAGGTACCCGGTTGGAAAAATTGAAGAACCTTGATTATGTTGTGGGAAGTGTTTAACTACATATTTTGGACTGGCTTCCCTGGCAAAAAATCATCCACAACTTGACTACATTTACAGTTTATGCCCGTTGTATACAGGGTGTGGAAGAAAAAGAATACGATTTTGAAAACTTGACCCAAGATCTGGGTCGACCTGAAGGGAGGAGACAGATTTGCCTACCCCAGAAAACCATAAGAGGAATCAGGTTGATGTTTTCCCAAATAATAAGAAATCACCTACCATAACCAGTTGAGGTTAACGAAAGGCATTGGACTCAAACCCAAATAGCCCATGAGTGTACCACATAAAAGTTCAGAAGAAAGAATTTGGAAACAACTAACAGTTTTTTTTTTGTTTTTTTTCAAATATGTTTTTATTGGAATTTATGCATGCCAGATTAACATTGCATCGTTAGAGACACGTTTCGCAGAAGGCTAGCAAGTAGTGTATTGCAACGAATAAGAGCAACAAAATAAAACCTGAACAAAACAGAAATTAGGCCCAACAGTGGGTGAGTCTTTGGGTCTCTAGGGGGGGGACAGCGGGGGAGCTATCCACAGGGGGAGGTGTCGGGGGAGCTGAATGTCTTAGGGTGACATTTCGAGTGGCGGGTGAGGGGATCTGGCTCAGCGTCGGTCTCCCCGACTCTCGGGGCATCGACCGGCATCGACCGGAGGGCTGAGTCTGTCCTAGATCTGTTTGCCGCCAGCCGCGATGGTTCCTGAACCGGCTTCCTCTGCTAAGTCTGAACCCCCATCCAGCAAAGGTTGGGGGGTTGTCTCGCTAGGCCCGGAAAACAACTAACAGTTTTTAAGACAACAAACACAAGACAACGGTTTACCCCTGATGAATGTCCAGTATTCAGTTGTGTAAGTTTTTTTGCTGGGTATAGCAAGAGAGGTTACTTGACCCTATTGAAAGGAAAAAAGGCCAAAGTGTGCAGAATCACACAGAGGATCACTGTGTAAACTAGGCGAACAAGACCTATGTGTAGTGTTTTTTACTTGTGGTGTTTTTTATGTGTTTTATGTAATGTAATCATTTTATGATTGTTTAAATAACTTTGAATAATAAAATTTGTAATTTTTTATGTGTGAGAATAAAACACAATTAATCGTGATTGCTTTGTGGTCCCCAGTCTTGTAGAGACACACTTTATTTAGACCTCCTTTTTGTAAAAACACACCTTTTCTGTCCGCATCTTTTCCCATTTGAGAATCTCGTTTCTCTTCCTTTTTAGTAGGGTTTCCCTTCCGGTCACCTTATCTGCAATTTGTATCTATATCAAGCAAAGGGGTGTCCGGTCAAAGGTTCAACAGCAAAATGATCGAATGACCAAAGGGTCAAGTCAATTTGACCGAAAACAAAAAGGTCGAATTTTTTTTTAAATTTATTTTTTTGTTGTTGTTGCTTTATTATAGGTGAAAAAGGTGTTTTAACACCAAAAACAGAGGTTTTGGGGGGGGGGCCCAAAAATTTTTTAATAAAATATAAAAATGTGACCCTTTTTTTCAGTCAAATTGACTCGACCCTTTTGTCATTCGATCATTTGCATTCGAACATTTGACCTAGAACCAAGCAAAGGTCCTTCCTTGCCATCACATTTCTTGTCAGTTGGCTTTCTACCAGTTGGGCCTCTTTTTACGTTGTTCTCTTTTCCTTACAGGGCTCAAAGCCTTAGATGTTTTCTTTTCATGTTGTTTAAGTTCAGTCATTTCATAGCCCACTGGGGCGAGTTTATCTCTCTTTTCCATGAGGGCTTCTTTAATCATTCGTGATTTCAAGTTTATTTGTTTGTTTGTTTGTTTAAAGTGTAAGATTACCAAATCGAGGGGCGTGGCTTTGGCGGCGATGTGTTGAGGAGGGAAGCTGGGGAGCTCCCGCATGATCCGCAGATAGATCCTGAACAGCTTGTAGAAACAGAGAGAAACCGGAATTAAATGAGGCAGAGTGGCGCATGAAGGTCCGAGGGGTGGGCAACTGAAATCCCGGAGAGAATCGGACCGGGGATCGACCAGAGAAGGCATTGAGATGACTGCCGTGAGAGCGCACAAAATGGCAGGCACGTCTGCATGAGCCGACGGAGGTGCCACATGGAACGATAAGAGAGGCGGCCAGCGAGGGACGCATTCCAGCACATGGGCGAGACACGACCACTGGGTGTCCTGCGTGGCGAGTATCTGGGGAGCCTGACACCACCTTGGGATAGCCTTTGGACAGGAGCGAAGAAGACGGCAGACACCACACCAAGCGGGACAAGCATTGGCTCCGGTGTGGAGCACCAGGGTGAAAGACTGCAAGCAGAGCAACTAGAGGGATCGCAAGTGGCGCTTGACCGAGGAAGGCTCTGCAGCCCCGAGCGGCGCATCAACCAGAGCGCCGGGAGAGCCACCCCCGCTGGACCGAAGGAACACATGGAGAAGGCGAGACCGGCTGAGGCGCGGCCACGTACCTGGATGCAGGGTGCACCCTGAGTGGTCAGAGTAGGACCTCGGAAAACAAGAAGGCATCAGGCAAAAATGCAGCATGGGCAGAGACACGGCAAGCTCGCCATCGGCTGCCCTGGGACCATAACGAGAGGCAGAGATTAGCAGGACAACGTTCGACAGATGGCCATCTGAGAGGACGGTCGCCCAGCCAGCAGAACTCGGATCAGGGTGAATGCAAAGGGCGGGAAGAGACAGGCAGAGACACACGGGCGGGCCGCGCATCGGAGGGGAGCCCGCAAGCAGCCGGCACGTGAGAGGCCACAACCCATCCAGTCGGGGGGTCCACGAGCAGAGCTGGCGAAAACACCAGAAGCCAGTGGCATTGGAGGAATGGCCGGCGGGGACCTATGTAACACAAGGCCATACCTTATACATGCCCAGGACCCATTCACCTAAATGGCCCGCGAGCAGAGCCTGGAGAAAGCACCAGAAACCAGTGACATTGGGGAAGGGGCTGGTGAGGATGGAATAACGCTAGGCCATAGCTGATACACACCCAGGACCGCAAAGGACACTGGTGCCAATTGAAGGTAGGCACACTGAGGCTAGCCCCCAACATATCAACCCGGGGGGCCGCAGAAGGGGCCAATGAGGAGAAGTGCATAACGCCGCGTGCGAGAGAAGCCCTCGGCCGACGGAGTGAACGGCAGCGGCCGCGCCGGGCGATCCGGCGCCTCCCGACCCCTGTGCAGGGAGAAGGTGACGACCGTGCAGGGGAGATGGAGAAGGAGCCTCAGACTGTGCCTACAACTGAAACGTTGGCACAAGTAAGTGCATTGGTGGGAGTCGACCCCAGGACTCACCAGCACCCCCACACCCAAGGTTGCACACCGGTGGTGGAGGGGGACGAGAGGAGCTGAGCCACAGAAACGCAGAAGTCCACCCGGCAACCCCAGAGAGACGGCCACAGCGTGACCGCCGGCGACATCAGCAGTTAATTAACATTACGGAGGAGGCCACAGCACGGGCATCTTAGAATAATCACCCACAAATAGGAGGGAGGGGATCCCTGCATCAGAGGCACAGACAAAGGAACAGATAGACAGTGGCCTAGGGGCGGCAGGAAGGAGGTGAGACTGGGGCCCCGACTGGGGCCCCGACGCAAGAGAAGGGACAACTCAAATACAGACATGTCGGAAAAGCAGACAGGGGGAAGGGGGAAACAAACCAGCATGGAGGCGTTTGCTGGGAAAATAGAGGCGCCCCAGGCAGAGGCCCAGGAGGCGGACACCAGCACGACGAAAGCGGCACAGGCCAAGAAGGGGAAAGAAGAGGGACGCATTTTGGAGGCCATAGCGGCACTGGAAACCTCACTGGAATTTAAGATGGATGCAGTGATAGTCGACTTGGGCCTCCTGCGGCAGGACGTGAGGAACCTGACAGAAAGGGTTGGCACGGCAGAACAGCAGTTACGGACAAACACAGTGAACAAAACCGCCACCCAGAGCCAAATGACGGAGGTGCTGGACCGACGACAAACCCTGGAGCAAAGGGCTGAGGATGCAGAAGGAAGGGCCAAACGTAAAAACATGGTTTATAGTGATTGCATCGAATGCCAAAGCATCGAATGCCTTAGCATCTAAAAAAGCAACAGAAAAAAAAGCATTGAATGCATTTTTTTTTCTTTTTTTTTATGGGGGGTCCCCTCCAACCTCAGTTTTTTTCCCCTTAAAAACCATTATAATTAAAATAAAACCATTACCTTTGAAAAAAATGCATTTGATGCATTTTTTTCGATGCATCTTTTTCGATGCTTTTGGCATTCAATGCTTTATATTCGATGCAATGACTGGATACCAACAACGTGCGCATAGTAGGACTGCCGGAGGGAGAAGAAGACAGAGATCCTACAGGATATATAGAGAATCTGCTGCTTCAGGAGCAGGGCGCAGGGAACCTATCCCAGGGGTTTGTGGTGGAAAGAGCGCACAGGGCCTTGACCAAGAAACCTCACCCAGGGGCGCACCCAAGGCCTATAATAGACAGAGAAAAAATCCTGGCATTCTCAAAGAGGGAGGGGTCATAACGAGGAACGATGCTAGAATAACCATGTATCCAGACTATACGGCGCAAGTGTAAAAGCGCAGAGCACAATTCTGGCCAACAAAGGATCGCCTCAGGGCAGCCAGGATGCGATTTATGCTGCTATTTGTGGCTAAACTAAAAGTGCTACATAACAGCGAGACATACTTTTTGAGACTACGACGGAGGCCCAAGAATGGATGGACCAGCAGGGGATCCCACAACTGAGAGACAGAGACGAGCGAGACAACAGAACCGCCCCCCCCGGTGACTCGGGGGGCAGCGCCCCGGATAAAAGCGTAACAGTTCAAGAAATAAACCAGCAGCTAGTTACCCCCCTGTACAGCCCCTGGAGCAGGCCGCCAAACTCTACGGAAGAGACCCCGCAGAAGAACAGAATTTAGGATGCCAGTTTCAAGGCACCATGCCGCAGCGAATGCACCCACGGGGGGAGGGGAGTACTTAGGAAGCGGTGGAGCCCGAGCAGTGGGGGGGAAGCTGGGCGTTTGTTTATAGTTGTAGGAGTTGTGTGGTTAGTTAGATTAAGAGAAGGCACTGGGAGAGCAAGCAACACAAAACGAGCAGGACACGGCAGTGGTGGAGTGAACGAGTAGATGGAACCGTGACCAAGCGCAGGGAGTCAGAGAAGCACACGGAAGATGAGGCCTGCACACGACAGCCACGAGAGAGAGATACCGGAGAGGGGAAGGACCAATACTGTTGCAATAGGTGGAGGAGCAGCAGGACAGACCCGGTAGCACCGGACATTGCACGGAAGCAGCCCACAAGTCCATGGGAACGCAGGGGACACAGAATACAACGAACACAGGGGCCAAGACGCACTAAACATACTTACATGGAATGTCAGGGGACTAAACGCATATGTTAAAAGGTTGAGGGTCTACACCTGGTTGAATAAGGCAAAAGTACACATAGCGATGCTACAGGAGATGCACCTGATGGCGGAGAAACAAGCTAATATAGCCAAGAAATGGGGAGGCCAGGTGTACAGCTCAACGTACTTGAACTATGCAAGGGGAGTACTCACATGGATCGCCCCAGGGTCCCCGTTTCAGCTTCTAAAGCAGGATAACGACAGGGAGGGCAGAGTCCTGATCATACAAGGAATGCTGGAGAACTAGGAGGTGTGTCTGGTAAACACGTACGCCCCTAACCACAACGCGACAGGGTTTTTTAGAACACTCATGCCCCGAATAGCCACATACAGAAATGTTGCAATCATTTGGGCGGGTGACTTTAACTGTACGCTGGACCCTCGGCTGGAAAGGTCGGACACCAAGCATAAGAAACCAGAGCTGCCGCCCAGAGCACTGCAGTGGATATTGGAGCAACTCAAGCTACAGGACATCTGGAGGAAGGTACATGGGGGCAGCAGGGCATACACGCACTACAGCGCCCACACGGGACATTCACCCAAATAGACTATCTGTTTACAGGCAAGGAGACACTGGGAGATTTTACTGGGGCACATATACACGCACAAACGCTATCTGACCACGCACTCCTAGGGGCAACATGGGCACACACATACAGGAGAGCCCCCATACCCACATGGAGACTGAGGGCGGAGGCACTGTTAGACAGGGAGTTCCAGGAACATATACAGGACACAATATATGATTATTCTGTGCATAATGTGGGGAGCGTAGATAGTACTGGGACGGTCTGGGAGGCATTCAAGGTGGTGGTAAGGGGGGCGGCAATCGGAAAGGCGGTGGGCTTCAGGGGGGAGATTCTGGCTGAAGTAGAGAGAACAGAAAGGGAGCTAGGAACAGTGGAAATAAGCGCAGGGGAGACGGGAACAGAACCGTGCGATCTCGCCGCCATGAGGCAGAAGTGCATGATGGGTTGGAAGAGGCTGGTGAAATTGGATTAGGGAAAATACATACAGCGATTACACGCAGAGGGGGACAAACCCGTCAGGCTCCTGCCATGGCTCACTAAGCGGGAGGGCAGGCGAGAACCGATAAATGCTATTAGAGACGAGCAGGGAGAGGAGATTAGGACCCAGGAAGGTATTAACAATGTTTTCTCGAGATTCTATGAGAAACTATATTCCCCGGTCCAGGAGGCGGAATAGGGAGATATAGCAGATGCCCTAGCAGAAATTGCATCCCCCCAACTAACGGAGGAACAAGCCCGACTGCTGGATGCGCCCCTCAAAGTGGAGGAACTGTCAGCGGTTATAGCCCACTCCTGACTGGCAAATCTCCAGGGCCCGATGGTTTACCAAGCAAATTCTATAAGAAATATAAGGATACTCTAGCCCAGAGATAGCTAGAGACGCTGGAAGAGGCGTATGAGAGAGGTAGACTCCCGAGCACCATGTCAGAATCAGTGATAGTACCGATACTAAAGCCAGGGAAACTGCCTATGGAGTGCGGGTCTTACAGACCAATCTCCTTGATAAACTCCAAGATCCTTACAGCGGCCTTAGCCAATCGGCTCAAACGGGTTATATCCATGCAGGTGCACTCAGACCAGACAGGTTATGTACCAGCAAGGAACACAAAGTGGAATCTTCGCAGACTCCATCATGTGATAGACAAAACAAACCAGGAAGAAGGGGAAAGTGCGGTTGCATCGTTGGACGCCATAAAGGCGTTCGACTCAGTGAAATGGGACTGGCTGATGGGTGTGCTGGCCCACTTTTGGATAGGGGAAGGGTACCTGTGTTGGATTAAGCTGTTATATCAAGACCCGAGGGCGAGGGTGAAAACAGGCAGACATGTCTCGGAGGAGTGGAGCATAGCACGAGGCATGAAGCAGGGATGCCCGCTGGCCCAATGTTATATATCCTGGCCATGGAACCATTTGCAGTCTTCCTCAGGGCGGAGTACAGAGACACAGGAATAGTGATAGATGGAGAGGTACACCAGATATCGATCTATGCAGACGACATGTTGCTTTATGTGCAGAACCCACAGACACACCTGCCGGATCTGCTTGAAGCCGTTGGAGCATTCAGTAGGCTATCTGGGATTACGGTTAACAAGGGGAAGTCATCGCTGTTCCCACTGGCAGGCTTGAGGGGGGAGGCACGGGACCGACTACCAGCTTTGGCATCGCATGGACCCCATGCACATTTAGATACCTTGGAGTGGACATATACCATGATTCTAAGGAGACACATAAGGGTAATACACAGGCGGCCCTAGACAAAATAGGGAAGGCAAAGCGGTTTTGGTGGACACTACCTTGGGGATGATGGGAAGGGCGGCCTTGCTAAAGATGATAGTCCTGCCCTGCCTTCTTTACTACTTCACAAACATTCCCTACAACATTCCCGGGACTTTTTTCAAGCAGCTACACACAATGGCAAGGGAGTTCTTGTGGTATGGAGGAAGAAACAGGGTGGCACTGGCTGCACTACAAAGGGACTACGAATGGGGGGGGGACAGGCTCCCGGACTTTGAGCGGTACTACTTGGTGGCCCAGGACCAGTTCGTGATGCAGTGGCTGGGCAGGGATATATCCATAGACTCAATATTATTCTGATCGTCATTGCAGCGACACTATCTGAGAGAGCTTCTGTGGATGGACGCAGCCTCGGCCAAAACTCTCCCCAATATAGTCAAGGTGGGCCCTGCCCCGCGGAAAAGAGCATGGAAGATTCAGGACATAAAAGACCCCTGCTCCAGGCAAATTCTGCTGGCGGGACTGATGGATGGCCGTATAGCGAACCTGCCAACATTCAGGATGCAGTGGGATGATAAGGGGATAGCCCAAATAGGCGATCTGTGGCGAGAGGGGCATTGGGTGGACTTTCAGACTCTGGTAGAGGAATATGGAGTACATAGGGGCCAATTCATGCTGTATAACAACATGTTCTGGACGATAAGGAAAAGGTGGGAGACCCTACCGGAGGAGGATGAGATGGGGGAGGCACTGGACTCATGGTACGATGTTTCTGAAGGGGGTCACACCGTGTCCAGGCTCTATGAACAACTACTGGGAGCCAACAATAGGAGGGATTTACAAGCACAAGCGAAATGGGAGGAGGAACTACATAGACCCTTCACAGATGAGGAATGGAATAGGGCACACAGATACCCAAAGAAAGTGTCTAGGAACGCAAGGTTCAGGCAGATAGAGCTCTACCTAACCCACAGAGCATACCTGACGCCAAAGAGAATGTCGAGAATGAGGGGCAACCAAATCCAGAGCTGCCCACGCTGCGCGGAGGAGTTGGCAGATATGGTACACATGTTCTGGTCATGCCCCAGAGTAACAAAGTTCTGGGGCGATATCAGAGAGAGAGTACAGAAGGGAGGCATCCAGATGCAGGAATGGTCGCGAGCCTCCTATTTGTTGGGACTGTTCCCGAGGGGAGATAAGCAGAGAACGCACTTGCCAAAAATGAAAGATCTGATAACAATACTGGCAAAACGCTGCATAGCAATGGCGTGGAACAAGAGCACGGGAACCTCGCCGAAGGGGTGGTGGGCGGATCTGAACTAATGGGCAACAGCCGAGACAGCGGTGTGGACAAGGGCGACACAGAGGGGAGAAGGCAACTGCGGTGCCAAAATACTAGTGTGGGGTGCACTCGTCCAGGCACTGCTTGGAAGTGATGAAAGAGTCAATGTGAGCGATGCAGATAGTCGGACCGAGACCTAATGGACGACAGGGGTGGCGGCGACAGTACGAACCAAGAGAAGCCGATAGAGGGGAGGCTGGCCCACTTGTAGTACCAGGGCGGAATGCATAAGAAGGTGCAGGAAGTGGTGCAGGGCGGCAAAGGGGGCCCTGCCATGAATTGAGAAACTAAGGCCAATAAGAACTCCAACAAAGTGCCAGAAGTTGTGTTGTGTGTTTTTTTGTGGTTATATAGTTGTTTGTAAAGTGTTGTGTTGAAAATACAAATAAAAAGTAAAAAAAAAAAGATTACTAAATCGAGCCTCCTTTCATTGGCAAATTCCACGATTAAGATTTCATCAGGCGAGATAAAGCGCAGGGCTGGAATCTGCCTGAAGAGAGTCATCACTTTTTCTCGATTTAATAGGACCTTCTTTGAATCTGACAAGATGTTCTCTAGCTTCACTTTGTAGCTTTTATCAGCTCTTTTTGCATCGTCCACTTTTTTCTTCCTCCTCGGAATGGGACTGCACCTTTTTTGCCTTTTTATCTCCTCGCTATTTTCATGTTTCTCTTTTATGTTCAGTTTATTTCCGGTTTCCTTTTCACAACCTTTCCTTTTTTCTTCTAATGTCCTAAACTCTTCAAGAATCCTCCTCTCTTCATTTCCGGACCCAACCTTACTTTTTTCCTTAAGAGCGTTTTCACCCCTATTTTCTTCCTTACTGCAATTTCTTTTATTTGTTCGGGGTGGTTTGACTTTGTTTCCTTCTGATGGTAATTCTCGTACCTGTTTTTCAATTTCTTGCCAATCCAATGGACTAACACTGTCCCACTCATCCACATCCTCATTTTTTTTAATGATTTCAATGAGGTCACCTAAGCAGGCGTCAGAGTCCAAATCCAAAGAGTCCTCTTCTTCTATACCATCATTCATCATACAGGAATCTTCAAGAACTAAGATTTCTTGGGCATTTTTCTCTATTGTCATTTCTCACCTGGACTTTTTGGCACATTGAGCCTCATTACGGGTTTGGTGGTAGCCATGCCTGTAACAAAGGCACGGCTGCCACCAAACCTGTGATTTTACCGGCACCCGTGAATGGGCAATTACTGGGTCATGCCGAGTTCGGCTGACCCAGTAATTCACCATTCGCGGGTGCCGGCAATGAGGGACTCCGCATCTCCATTCGGCCCCATAGGACTGAATGGGAATGGTGAGCTCGGATGCACCGGCACTGTTCATAACGGTGCCGGTGCATCCACGAGCTGTGCTCGCGGGTGCCGCACTGCCAGACAGGTCAGAGCTGGGGGCCGATCGAGACCCGCGAGCACAACTCGTAGTATGGCGGGACTGTTGTCATCGTATCGCCAGGGTCGTAAAGAGGCCCATTGTGTTACCTTCAATCTTGCTGGTGTTCTTATATTTCTTAGGAAAGCCCTTGATCCATTCGTCTTCTGTTTAGTTTCTTGGTTTTTAGATATGTTTTCCCTCTTATTGTCCTTCTGATTAGGTAGATTTCCATTTGTTCCATCAGACAGGGGTTTCCCTACTGTATTCGTGCTCTGGAAAATCGAGAAATTTGATTTGGCAATGTCCCCAGATGTTGCTGTGCTGAGATGGGTTTTAGGACATTTTAAACTCATTACAGGACTCGGCATGCCTAAGATTGAACAGTAGTTTATTCCAGGATAGAGGGGCCTGGACATCAAAAGTAGAGCTGCCAAAGGTTTTAAGATTATACCTAGGCTGAGAGAGTTTTAGCGGGTCATGGGACTGCATATTTCGGCCTGCTGGTGGGATAATGAGACGGTTCATGAGGTATTGAGGGGCTTCCTTGTGAACACATGAATATGTCAAAGAATTTAACTTATGCATGACCCGATGTTTGCCTGGCAGCCAGTGACGACTCCATCTGGCATCAGTAATGTGTTCCCTGCGGGACAACCCAAGGACAGCTCCAACGGCTCCATTCTGTGCAACCTGCAAGGTCTGCAAATTAGCCTTGGATGTCCCCACTAGCAGACCATTACAATAGTCTAAGCGGGAGTTAACTAACGCGGTGGCTAGAGTAGATCTGTTTTTTTAATGAAATGTAGGGCTGGATGTGGTTCAAGAGTTTAGAAATATATCCACATGAGGCCCGGACGCTAGCAACATGAGGCTACATGGAGAGATCTGCATCCAATATCACGCCCAAGATTTCACCTTGCTTGACACTTGCATTTGATTACCAGATATGGTGAAGCTCTTATATTCTATTGGATCTTTTTTAGTCTTTGCCCAGATGCTAAAATCAACAATTCTGTTTTTTCGGGGGTTAAGTGCGAGCGAGTTCGTTATCATCCAGTCATTATAAATGCGATTAATAGTATTAGAGTCGGTACTGTAACAGCCAGTCAACTCAACAATAATTTGTGTATTATCAGCATAGTTCGCAGACTAAACACCCAAACTATCAAGTAGGGTGAGCCGTGACATGATGTACACATTAAACAACAGTGGGAAAATTCATGACCCCTTGGGGACACCGCAGGCAGTCAGCATGGCTGCTGAACTAGCATTCTGTATGGCACCCTGGCACTCCTGGGACCAAGAAACGAGAGAATCTACTGAGCAGCCATATCGGAGCATTATTCCTGTTCACTTAACCTGGGGTGACCAACAAGGAGTGGTCAACCAGGTCAAAAGCTGCGGAAAGATCCAGCAGCAGAAGGAGAGCGGGCTTGCCAATGTCTATAATGCTAGCAATATAAGATTTGAGATCGGTCAGAGCCGTTTCTGTCCCGTGCCTCTGCTTATAACCTGATTGTTGCTGATTCAGGATACTGTTGTCTTTAATAAGGTCCAGAAGTTGTATATAAGGAACAGGATCCAGGATTTTTAAAAGAAAAGGCACATTTGTAATTGGACAGTAGTGTTTCGGCACATTAGGGCCCATGTTAAGGGCAGACAGAGCTAAGGGCTCCTGCAATTAACTTTGTTTTTGGTTTTATTCTTTGTCCCCTGTTAGCCCCTGTTAAGGGCAGACAGAACCCACGTTCCCTTTAATCACCTTTCTCTGAGTGTAGAAACGGTTGGCTTTCACGCGTGCACCATTTTCCATGTGCGCAACTGACTAACGAGTTGATCCCCTTTTTGGGCATGCACAGTTAGTGAGCTATCATCTCAGAAGGGAGTTTGGAAGGACATTTCCCCTTTAAAACCACTGCAACCCCTAACAAATACACGTAAAAGAGGCATTTTACAGTACGTTTGGCAAAGATATAGGCTAAAAAAATATACACTTTATATGTGATTATAAAGAGAGCTCATCAACCAGTCCCATACTTCATTATCTGTCACAGTACATAGTAAATGTTGTCCTGTGCAGAGGAAAATAAGTGCACGCAAAAAAAAAACATTGGATGTTCAGTATAAACAACCAGTTTAGCTGTGACCATTGATTTGCTGACAATTGCTCAGAGACAATGGAGAAAGTGTTTTTTGCCGTTGGAAAAACCACTGAGGTGTATTACAAAAAACAAATATTGCTTATCATGACTGATATTCAGACAGGATACAATATTTGCAGGTGGAATAATGGCAACTACAAAGAATGTGTCAGAAAACACGCCAATCGTAGTTCATGCGCCACTTTCATTAAGTAATTCAAGGGCCCGGAGAACACGCCCATCAAAATTGTGCATTGTCATTCTCCCAACAAGGGGGCGGCAGGCAACCACCTGAACAAGACCTTCAACTACAGTCATTTCCGGTTCCAGCGTTGCTGGAGCAAGGATCCAGCAGAACTTCCCCCCAATGTTCCATGGGAGTGGTCAGGGAGCAAAGTTTACCTCTGCCTTTGGGATGCTCAATTTCCACCTCATTGACTTACGGTTATGCAAAGATCCACTCTCCCAAAAGAGGTCCACATGCATTCGTCCTTGTGTCCAGGATAGGATGGTCCACAAATGAATCATAAACGGGTGGGAGACCACCTCTTTTATAGGCAGAAGTCCACATGTTGATTGGACAAAAGCAAGCGTGCTTTAAGGGGTTTAATACCTGTCCTGGTGACAAGTGGCCTTTGCCTTCTTGTATCATACCCAAATGGCTTTGTGCTAAAGGACGTGTAAGGAAGGGAGAAAAGGTACAGAGATAAACACGATGGTTGAATACTTCCCTGAATGTGCTGAGTCCAAATCCAAAGAGTCCTCTTCTTCTATACCATCATTCATCATACAGGAATCTTCAAGAACTAAGATTTCTTGGGCATTTTTCTCTATTGTCATTTCTCACCTGGACTTTTTGGCACATTGAGCCTCATTACGGGTTTGGTGGTAGCCATGCCTGTAACAAAGGCACGGCTGCCACCAAACCTGTGATTTTACCGGCACCCGTGAATGGGCAATTACTGGGTCATGCCGAGTTCGGCTGACCCAGTAATTCACCATTCGCGGGTGCCGGCAATGAGGGACTCCGCATCTCCATTCGGCCCCATAGGACTGAATGGGAATGGTGAGCTCGGATGCACCGGCACTGTTCATAACGGTGCCGGTGCATCCACGAGCTGTGCTCGCGGGTGCCGCACTGCCAGACAGGTCAGAGCTGGGGGCCGATCGAGACCCGCGAGCACAACTCGTAGTATGGCGGGACTGTTGTCATCGTATCGCCAGGGTCGTAAAGAGGCCCATTGTGTTACCTTCAATCTTGCTGGTGTTCTTATATTTCTTAGGAAAGCCCTTGATCCATTCGTCTTCTGTTTAGTTTCTTGGTTTTTAGATATGTTTTCCCTCTTATTGTCCTTCTGATTAGGTAGATTTCCATTTGTTCCATCAGACAGGGGTTTCCCTACTGTATTCGTGCTCTGGAAAATCGAGAAATTTGATTTGGCAATGTCCCCAGATGTTGCTGTGCTGAGATGGGTTTTAGGACATTTTAAACTCATTACAGGACTCGGCATGCCTAAGATTGAACAGTAGTTTATTCCAGGATAGAGGGGCCTGGACATCAAAAGTAGAGCTGCCAAAGGTTTTAAGATTATACCTAGGCTGAGAGAGTTTTAGCGGGTCATGGGACTGCATATTTCGGCCTGCTGGTGGGATAATGAGACGGTTCATGAGGTATTGAGGGGCTTCCTTGTGAACACATGAATATGTCAAAGAATTTAACTTATGCATGACCCGATGTTTGCCTGGCAGCCAGTGACGACTCCATCTGGCATCAGTAATGTGTTCCCTGCGGGACAACCCAAGGACAGCTCCAACGGCTCCATTCTGTGCAACCTGCAAGGTCTGCAAATTAGCCTTGGATGTCCCCACTAGCAGACCATTACAATAGTCTAAGCGGGAGTTAACTAACGCGGTGGCTAGAGTAGATCTGTTTTTTTAATGAAATGTAGGGCTGGATGTGGTTCAAGAGTTTAGAAATATATCCACATGAGGCCCGGACGCTAGCAACATGAGGCTACATGGAGAGATCTGCATCCAATATCACGCCCAAGATTTCACCTTGCTTGACACTTGCATTTGATTACCAGATATGGTGAAGCTCTTATATTCTATTGGATCTTTTTTAGTCTTTGCCCAGATGCTAAAATCAACAATTCTGTTTTTTCGGGGGTTAAGTGCGAGCGAGTTCGTTATCATCCAGTCATTATAAATGCGATTAATAGTATTAGAGTCGGTACTGTAACAGCCAGTCAACTCAACAATAATTTGTGTATTATCAGCATAGTTCGCAGACTAAACACCCAAACTATCAAGTAGGGTGAGCCGTGACATGATGTACACATTAAACAACAGTGGGAAAATTCATGACCCCTTGGGGACACCGCAGGCAGTCAGCATGGCTGCTGAACTAGCATTCTGTATGGCACCCTGGCACTCCTGGGACCAAGAAACGAGAGAATCTACTGAGCAGCCATATCGGAGCATTATTCCTGTTCACTTAACCTGGGGTGACCAACAAGGAGTGGTCAACCAGGTCAAAAGCTGCGGAAAGATCCAGCAGCAGAAGGAGAGCGGGCTTGCCAATGTCTATAATGCTAGCAATATAAGATTTGAGATCGGTCAGAGCCGTTTCTGTCCCGTGCCTCTGCTTATAACCTGATTGTTGCTGATTCAGGATACTGTTGTCTTTAATAAGGTCCAGAAGTTGTATATAAGGAACAGGATCCAGGATTTTTAAAAGAAAAGGCACATTTGTAATTGGACAGTAGTGTTTCGGCACATTAGGGCCCATGTTAAGGGCAGACAGAGCTAAGGGCTCCTGCAATTAACTTTGTTTTTGGTTTTATTCTTTGTCCCCTGTTAGCCCCTGTTAAGGGCAGACAGAACCCACGTTCCCTTTAATCACCTTTCTCTGAGTGTAGAAACGGTTGGCTTTCACGCGTGCACCATTTTCCATGTGCGCAACTGACTAACGAGTTGATCCCCTTTTTGGGCATGCACAGTTAGTGAGCTATCATCTCAGAAGGGAGTTTGGAAGGACATTTCCCCTTTAAAACCACTGCAACCCCTAACAAATACACGTAAAAGAGGCATTTTACAGTACGTTTGGCAAAGATATAGGCTAAAAAAATATACACTTTATATGTGATTATAAAGAGAGCTCATCAACCAGTCCCATACTTCATTATCTGTCACAGTACATAGTAAATGTTGTCCTGTGCAGAGGAAAATAAGTGCACGCAAAAAAAAAACATTGGATGTTCAGTATAAACAACCAGTTTAGCTGTGACCATTGATTTGCTGACAATTGCTCAGAGACAATGGAGAAAGTGTTTTTTGCCGTTGGAAAAACCACTGAGGTGTATTACAAAAAACAAATATTGCTTATCATGACTGATATTCAGACAGGATACAATATTTGCAGGTGGAATAATGGCAACTACAAAGAATGTGTCAGAAAACACGCCAATCGTAGTTCATGCGCCACTTTCATTAAGTAATTCAAGGGCCCGGAGAACACGCCCATCAAAATTGTGCATTGTCATTCTCCCAACAAGGGGGCGGCAGGCAACCACCTGAACAAGACCTTCAACTACAGTCATTTCCGGTTCCAGCGTTGCTGGAGCAAGGATCCAGCAGAACTTCCCCCCAATGTTCCATGGGAGTGGTCAGGGAGCAAAGTTTACCTCTGCCTTTGGGATGCTCAATTTCCACCTCATTGACTTACGGTTATGCAAAGATCCACTCTCCCAAAAGAGGTCCACATGCATTCGTCCTTGTGTCCAGGATAGGATGGTCCACAAATGAATCATAAACGGGTGGGAGACCACCTCTTTTATAGGCAGAAGTCCACATGTTGATTGGACAAAAGCAAGCGTGCTTTAAGGGGTTTAATACCTGTCCTGGTGACAAGTGGCCTTTGCCTTCTTGTATCATACCCAAATGGCTTTGTGCTAAAGGACGTGTAAGGAAGGGAGAAAAGGTACAGAGATAAACACGATGGTTGAATACTTCCCTGAATGTGCTGAGCCAGCTCTTACTGCACAAACCTTGCCCCTGCCATAGACCCATAACATGAAATGCCCATTGGAATGCAAAACCCTGGTGTGAGGCTAGTTATTGTGTTATAGGGTGTGACCTTTGATTCCTGTTTCTAAGGCCAGCTCCTGCTGAGGGTTCTGTCCTGCTGGAGAGAGGTGTTACTTGAACTCAAAAAGGATCAAAGAGAGGCAGGTCCCATTAGCTGTGGTCCTTCCGAGTGTTGTAGGGAGTCAGCGTAGGGTGAATACATCATGCAGCCTGTCCATGGATGGCCTGGGCTCCCAGTGTTGACACTTGTATGATACAGATCAGACACAGCTTTAATAATGATGTGAAATACTAGCTACCATAACAAAACTGAGGTATGGCTTATGTTTGTTTAAAGATTAAACTGCCACCAGGATGGTTATTCTTCATAATTGTGTAGTTTTTAAACCGAGGTGCACATTTAAATGCAGTCTCTGTCCTGAAGTGACTTTTCTATCAATCTAGCTGTCAAGCGGGCACCTGTGACCTTTGAACCTGCACTCAGCGACTAGGATACTGATGCAGCAAGGCACAGGCCTACACTATGCTTCTGTCATGGAGTTTGATGGCAATGGCCTCTGGCTTGAAGAGCAGCCTTTCTGAGATATAACTACCTGCATCCTTTCATTATTAATACAAATTTAAAAAAAGCTAAAGGTTTTGCATTCCTGCCAGAAGGCAATCCTTCACATTGGAAGCCTGCATGTGTGTGTTTGCATCAAGAAAAGCAGAGTTTAGTTTGCTATTCCACCCATTTGACTAGGTGCAGAAGTCATGCCTTTAACTAGTGGTCGCTGGTGTCTAGAGGGGAGAGCAGTATACTAAGTCCTGCCCATGGCTGCGCCTATGCTGATAGAGGTGGCAGAAGTAAAAATGTAGCCTGGGTGTGTTTTTGAGAGCACGGTAAAGATTGCTACCTTGGCTTGAGGATGCTGTTGTAAGAACCATGTTTTATGCTGATGACATAGGATAAGGCGCTCACAAAGGCGCGTCTCTGACTCAGATCAGATATCTTCTCCAGGCAAATGGGCTCCATTCAAGGGTGGGGCCAAGGATAAATTGCACCAGGAACGAGGCCCGGAGGGAAAGGCCTGTTCATCCATAGGTCTAGATGATTTAAGCTTTGAGGCCGGTCTAAATACTTCTCTTTAAACTGCAGCGATACCGTTTCCAAAGAATCGCTTCCTTGATGCGTGACCAAATGTTCCTTGGGCAACACGTTATGTTCTTTTGGTGTGTACTTATTATTCCTAAAAATAATTACATTTTCGAAAATTGCATTTTACATAATGGGATTCCAGACTAAGTTCCATTTCAAAATGTGATATTTGACCTTTGATGTTATTAATGAGGCACCACATTTATTTCATTTTATATTGACAGACACAAAAAAAAACAAATGGCAAGCTGTAATGTGAGCAATGGAAGAAAACAGTATTTTGGACAAGATTCTGACATGGCCGAAATGCATGCAGTGAAGAGAAAGAGGCTTGTTTACAAAGCCCCCTGAATGCTACGAAATGAGTAAAAACCTGGCACACAAGGGTGATGCCAAGTATAGCTCCCCCGCCCCTTTATTGTAACATCTTTGAGATTATTTGTTTCGTTTTTGCAAGCTGTGTCTGTTCCCATTGTACCCATGCCCGCCCAGCACACAACAACCACATGGTTCTATGACATCACAACATCACAACATGTTCAAGCTGTCGTAAATCAATGAATTTCTATTATTATTAAAGCAGGCGTATTCCATAGGAATCCATTGTAATCGTGTTTACACTTTTATTTGCACCATTTTGATTAACGTGTTTCTTTTATATGACGCCCTTGGGCTTTAAGGCACAATAAATAAATAAATAAATAAATCTATGCAAGGAAACAGGTGCTTTAGTCTGCAGAGAGCTGAAAATGTGCGTGTTAAGAGCGGATGCAGTGTCCCCAACAGGGAGGTGTACATTTTCACAGTGTTTCTCGACTACAAATGTGCAGACAACACAGGGTGCAATTGGCACTCCACCTCTGCGGCTGACAGTAGTGTATGTGTTTGTCCCTCTGCCAAGAACGGGCATGACGGAAAGAACACGCAGAGCCAGAGCTTGCATGTTTAGCATGTCAGGGGATCTGATTTGATGGATTTACAAACTCAGTTGAACATATGGCATACGTGTTTCAAACTTGATTAAGAGTGATTTGTAGTCAAACAGTAACAGTAAACATGCCAACAACCAGCACTACAAGTTCCAGAATGCAAACTTCAACCCAAGAATGGACCTACATCTGCCAAACGGAATGGTGCATGCTGGCTTGCATGAGTACAGGAATACAGGTGTACGGCACCTGCTGGAAGTTTCCTCGTTGGTACATGCCTATGCTAACTGTTAATTGAAGGAAAAGTTACATTACATACTGACCACAGTTGTGTCTTCATCGCTGCATTATGCACTGCAACAGTCTTGCATAAACTAAAGTCAGGTTAGACAACCTATTCATGTATTGCATTTTATTTTGGGCCTTCATGCAATGCAGACCTGGCCTCAGAAATTAATGGAATGCTGTACTTTGGAAGGGGTTGTAGCTCTGCAATATAAGCTTTCTGGAAGGAACAATCCTGACATCCTAGCATACCATGGAGTAGCTAACATGTACAGTTATAGAGGTGTGACAGGAGCTGAACCGGAGGGATCTTGGGATTGGTGGGTGTGCCAGAGGGTACATTAGTGCACGTGGAGATGATGTTTCTTGTAGAGGAGGTTCTTGCTGCATTCCCTGAATTGCACACGGGTGGAGACTAGTCTAATGCTAATGGATAAGAGGTTCACTCATTTGTGACATCATGGAGAGAAAATGCTTGTGTCCCGGTTCTTACCTTTTTTGCATTTCTGATGCTGCACTGTGCTGTCCACCAGGGGCCAGATTAATGAAACTTTGCACCGGTGCAAGTGCAAAGTTTGCACAATATTAGCACTACTGAAATCACAACTGAACAATGAGCAGTGTAGCATTCTGTTGGTGGTGTGTATGTGGAGGGTTCTGATATCCTCAATGGATTGAAGCATTTGAAATGGCTTGTGCAATTCATGATGTTGATAAAAGAGATTGGACTAAGTGTTTGTTAAGCAGAGTGCCTCAGACTGGATATGACTATGTGGAAGAAAGGGGTCAGTATGAGTGCATGAAGTCTGCTTTGATTGCCAAGTTTGGCAAAACACCTACCCAATACCTTAAACGGTTCAGGGATTTTAAGAAAAGAGAGAATGTGTCTTGGATTGACTGGATGAGTGCTGCACATATGCACATGATGGGGTGGATTGATGGGTACAAGGTGAAAACTTTTGTTGAATTCTCCCACCTTTGGATTTTTGAGCATTTTTCTGAAGCCTGTTCACCAGAGCTGCGTCAGTATGTTGCTGACCAGAACATTTTAGATCCCTTTAAGCTGGCCAGGCTGGCTGATGAGTGGGTCACCCACCGGGTGACCCCTAAGGACTCCAGTGGGAAGGACAAGGACAAAGAAAAGGGGACCTCTCAGAAGGCTGAGAAGTCCCAGAAGCAATCACAGTCAAGTAAACAAAAACCTTCCTCTCCTAAGACCCAAAGCCCTAGTGGGGATAAGTCCTATGTGGGTGGGAGTAAGAGTAGTGGTCCACCTACTGCAAAGCAGGCTCCCAGTGCTTCCAGTATTGTACCCCGCACTCCCGGCACTTGTTGGGACTGTGGGGTTCTGGATCACAAAAAGGGTGACCCCAAGTGTAAAGGTAAGGCACTTGGAATCTAGGCTGTCAGCCTGACCTACCCTTACCCCATGCCTTCCCTCCTCTACAGGAATCACATTCAGTGCTCCTGTAGAGATTTCCCTAGTGTCCCATGAGGGCCTGGGACCAGTATGCAGAAGTACTGGCTACTATTCCACAGAACACCTGCAGGTTTTTGAGAAATGTCCTCTTGAATGGCCTGCCTTCTACTGGCTTGAGAGACACTGGGGCAAGCATGACAGTGGTGGACAGGACCCTGCTCAAGCCAGGGGACTATGTAGGTGCTCCTCTGAGATCCACCAGATTAGATGGTGGGCCTCCCAAATTATCGCCTGTAGCCTTAGCCACACTCATGATTGGAGACACGACAGCAAAGCTTCCTGTCCTGGTTCAGGACAATGTCCCTGCTAACATTTTGTTAGGCAATGATCTAGTAGAGTTGGGGTTGATCTCTGATGGTCTCCCCATGACTGCTGCTGCCGTCACTAGGTCACAGGTGACACAGGGTCTGGCTGTGAGTCAGGTAACCGAGCCAAAGGTGAGGCCTAAGGCAAGAAGAAGGAAGAGCAAGAAGGCCGCCTCTACGAAAGGGACACCTTCCCTTCCTGCTGCTCCTACAGCACCCATTGGGATTCATGCTCCGGACAGGCTGGTTCCAGTGGAAATCCCAAACTCAACTCCTGAGGGAGAAGAGGCAGAAGACCCTCCTGCGGGAGAGGTGCTCAACCCAGAGGACCACTCCGACCTTCAATGCCTGTTGGCTGAAGGGGGACCCTCCCGTGCGGACTTCTGTAAGGGTCAGAGAGAGTGCCACTCTCTCGAGGATCTGAGGAAACAGGGCCTGTCCCAGGCACAGGGAGAAGTGCCTAGGACATTCTGTATATATTGGGAGGGTGAGCTCCTTGTTAGTGAACCCACTAAGCCTGAACCTGGTGCCCTCAGGAGGTTGGTGGTATACCAGGTTTACAGGCCCTTCCTGCTGCAGTTGGCTCATGAGGTGCCCTTGGCTGGTCATCTTGGGACAGAGAAGACAAAGCAAAGGATCTCTGCCCATTTCTACTGGCCCCGGATGGGAGTAGAAGTCCCACTGCAAGACCTGTCCAACTTGTCAGTTGTCTGGCAAGTCTGGAGGCAGTGTCATAGCCCCACTGCAGCCACTGCCAGTGGTTGGCACACCATTTGAGAGGGTGGGCATCAACATTGTCGGCCCCCTTAACCCTCCCACTTCAGGTGGACATTGGTTCATCCTGGTCTTGGTAGATCATGCCACCAGGTACCCTGAGGCTTACCCCTTAGGGCTATTACTGGTAAGGTGGTTGCCAGGGCTCTCCTGGGCATTTTCACCCGTGTTGGATTCCCTAAGGAGGTTGTGCCTGACAGAGGATCCAACTTCATGTCGAGTTACATGAAAACCATGTGGAAAGAGTGTGGGGTTACCTACACGTTCTCTACCTCTTACCATCCCCAGACCAATGTTCTGGTTGAGAGATTTAACAAAACTCTCAAGGGCATGCTAGGTGCTTTGGAAGAGCCCCTAAGTAGGAAATGGGATCTCTTCCTGGTATGCCTGCTGTTTGTTTATAGAGAGGCACCTCAAGAGGATGTTGGTTTCAGCCCCTTTGAGTTACTCTTTGGACACCCCGTGAGGGGGGCCCTTGCCCTGATCAGAGAAGGTTTGGAAGCCACTCCTCCAAGCAAGTGGGAGACTATGTGTTAGTCCTCAGACGGAGGATGACACAGATGATGGGTCAGGCGACAGCAAATCTCAAGGCCAGTCAGAAATTTAACAAGTACTGGCATGACCTTAAAGCCTTGCAAGTGGATTGGAGTCCAGGACAGGCGATCCTTGTGATGGAGCCTAAAAGCCTAGAGCTTTGGCAGATAAGTGGACTGGACCCTTCAGGATAATCTCCAAGATGGGCAAAGTCAACTAACTGGTTGACATGGGAGTCCCTGGGGTAGCCCCTTAGGTATTCCATGTTAACAGGATCAAGCCTTTCCATAAGCGAGCCGAAGTCTCATGTCTCTTGCTGGCATCAGAGCAAGAAGAGGATGAGAGTGAGCCCCTTCCTGATTTTCTGCATAGTGACCCTCAGGATGGCTCAGTGGAGGGAGTGCATCTCTCTCCAGATCTGACGACAGAGCAGCAGAGGGCCTGCAGGGCTTTCTCCGGCAGTATGTCTCTCTGTTCTCACTGACACCAGGCCTTACACCGTGGTGTAGGCACGGAATTGACACTGGTGACAGTGTGCCTATCAAAAGCAGCTGCTACCGTATGTCAGATACAATTAAGAACCACATCCAGGCTGAGGTCGCCAAGATGTTGGATATGGGTGTTATTGAACCCTCAAGCAGTCCATGGTCCAGTCCAGTGGTCCTTGTCACCAAGGCAAGCTCCCAGGCAGGTACCAGGGATTGTAGGTTCTGTGTGGACTACAGAGGGGTCAATGCCATCACCAAGACTGACGAGCACCCATTGCTCAGGGCTGATGAACTCTTGGACACCATAGGTGCTGCCAAATTTGTGAGCACCTTTGACCTTACCTCAGGCTATTGGCAAATAGCTCTGACGGACCATGCCAAGGAAAATACTGCATTCTCAACACCTGAGGGGCACTACCAGTTTAGAGTCATGCCTTTTGGGTTGAAGAATGCACCTGCCACTTTTCAACGTTTAGTCAATCATGCACTCAGTGGACTGGAGGCCGTTTGTATGGCCTACTTAGACGACATCGTCGTCTACAATTCCACTTGGGAGGATCATTTGACTCACTTGGATACAGTGTTTTAGGCCTTGAAAAGAGCTAACCTCACTGTCAAGGCCACCAAGTCCCAGATAGCTATGGGGAAAGTCACATATTTTGGTCATGAGGTAGGAGAGGGTCAAATCCAACCACTCCCCAGTAAAGTACAGGATGTACACTACTGGGAGACTCCCACTACTCAAATCCAGGTGAGAGCCTTTTTGGGCCTCACTGAGTATTATCATAACTTCATGGTGGACTATGGAACCATAGCTTCCCCTCTGACAGCTTCGACTTCGCCCAAACAACCAAGGAAGGTTAATTGGACAGAAGACTGTCAGAGGGCCTTTGTTGGCCTGAAAGAAAGTCTGTGTAGGGCACCTGTGTTGTGCGCACCTGACTTCAGCAAACCCTTTATTGTTCAGACGGATGCCTGCGACACCGGAATTGGAGCTATCTTGTCCCAGTTAGATGACAAAGGGAGGGAACATCCAATCATATTCATCAGTAGACAACTCAAGGGTAGAGAAATTAGGTGGGCTACTGTTAAAAAGGAATGTTTCAGTATAGTTTGGAGCCTTTGGCATTTTAGTCCGTACCTTACGGGGTCTACCTTCAAGGACCAAACAGACCATAAACCCCTGAAGTGGATTATGTAGATGAAGGGTGAAACCCCAAAACTGCTGAGGTGGTCCATTAGCCTGCAAGGGCTAGACTTCACCATAGAGCATAGACCAGGGAAGAGTCATGATAATGCAGATGGCCTTTCCAGAAGGTATGTTGACCGTCTGCATGAGAGCGTCAATCTCGTGGGAGATTAGACCACCCTAACCTGAGTCTGGGGGGGGGGGTGTCTGTGATGCTGGAAATGCATTGTCCTGTAGTCCTTTTTCATATGCGTTCTATATTGTTTTCTGCCCGGGAGTCCATGTGGGACTCCTGGCAGTGCAGCTCTTCCTATTTTTGGTTTGGTGTACAGACCCTTGTGATGCCCTTATAGCACCCATGAGTGGGGGTACAACCCTGTGCCCCTAGTGTATGTTTTGAGCACATGTGTGTGACACACAGAGCAGGGTATGGGCTGGTGGCAGATCCATGCTGAATTTGACAGGTGCTCTGACTATCCTCCATTTTGGGATATCCAGGCTCTGCTATTGGAATCAGTTGATTCTTGATAGGAAACAAGATGGCCCATGTGGCCTCTTGCTTTCTATTACCTGTTACCTTGTTTTTCACAAAGTCCTGGGAAGCCCTGCCTCTGTCCCTTCCCCCTGACTGGCTGTTGGGTGGAAGTTCCATATATGGTATTGTGCGAAAGTCCAGGCCAGACTGGCTGGAGCCTTCCCAGTCACTTTATGTTGTGGATACACCCTTGGGGTGGCATCTAGGTGAATGGAGTGGATGGCCAATATGCACTTCTTGTTATGGGTGCCTAGTTTCCGGTATGTGACACAAAGACTGAGACAACCCTGCCCCAAACTGGTATGAATGCAGTGTGTAGTACTGAATGGCTGGGTGCTTGTCCCAATACACATTCCTTGTTTTGAGTGTCTGAGAGGGAGGAGAATGGCCTGAATGCACTGTAAGCCTGATTGGCTGTCTGACTGCTGAATGCCCTTCTGAGTGAATGGTTGCCTGAGTGTGACCCACCAGAATGAATGAGAGATAGAAAAGTATATCTGGGGGCCTCTCACTGCTAGAAATTGTTCAGAAGCTGAAGTTGATACTTGGTGCTTATCCTTGAAGCCCAGCTGGAAGAAGAAGACTTGCTGCTGCATTTGCTTCTACCCGATCCAAAAGCTGTCGAGTTTGTCGAGGACTGATCCGAGAGAGGACCTGGTTAGGAGACCACTTCCCAAGATTCTAGGGACCATCGGCCACCGCTAACCTTCGCCGAAGCTCCCTGGAAGTCAGACCCTCAACAGGCTGCCGACCGGAGACGGGGACCGCTGAGGAGAATGAAGAGAAGCACCGGACAATCCATCCACCGTCGTCGACCAGGGTTGGCAGGTTTGCTATAATCGCTAGAGGCCCGTCGAAGTCGTGTTGCCCCGAAGTGGGGACCGCTTGATGCCGTACTACTGACGACCCGAGCCGCACCGCTCCATTGATTAAGACTCTCGAATCCAAGGACTCTCTCGCCAGCACTGCCAACCTCTTTGTCCCGCCGGAGAAAGTTGAGGCCGGCTACGCGGCAAGGAGAATTCACCACTGGGTTTCCCGCCACCCGAAGACCGCAGAGACGCCAGACGACTCGACGCCCTTGCTGGGCCAAAGTTCTTCTTAGACTCTTTGCGGTAACGGTCTGTCAATGCCAGGTGCACCGCACACTTCATTTTTGCAGGATGTCCTCGACCCATCGTCGACGAGCACCGTTAGGACCGAAGCAGCTACCTCAATGCCATCAAACTTTTCATCGAGGATCATCGACGCCAAGTTCACCTTCTTCGAGGACTATCGACGATCCGTGGCTCTTGCCGTAAAGGGAGTCACTCAAGAAGGATCCATCAATGCCTCTTCGAGGAACTCTGCTATTCCAGGTACATTGGGGTGGTAGAAATACTTTAGAAGGAAATAAGACTCATTGAAAAATATATGGACTGGGCTTGTATTATATCTTTCTTTTACAGGTTGCCCAGGTGGGGGGATCTCCACACAGAGCTGTGTCTAGTGGTAGGGGTCAGTATTCTGCATATTGGTCTAACCAACTGTTTTCCTCCTAAGTCTATTGTTGGTTCACTTTATTAATTGATTTGTGTGACATTTGACCAAAGTACAGTTGATGCACTTTAATGAAATCTGAGAGTAATTGTGGTACCATGTAGAACTGTGTATATATTTGCCATTGTAGATTAACGGTGCACAAAGTGAGTTATTGTGATTGTGTTTATAACCTTGAACCTTAATTATATAAAGACTGTGTTTTAACTAATACAGTGTGTGGAAATTCCTTTGTGGGGGCTTGTGGACTACACTGTACTTAAGAACCAGCCTGCATTACATCCTGAGAGCTAGGCCTTGATTGCTTGCCCACGTTTTACCAAATAGAGAACCTTGGCTGGGGTCCTCTGTGCCTCTTCTCTGCCATATAGAGATCAGGAGTACAGACACCCCCTCCAGTCTTTACACTCTGAACACAGAGTAGGAGGCAAATTATTCCAATGATGGGGAACAAGATAATTAAAAGCGCCCTTACGGGCTCTCATGAGCGTACACCACGGAGCATGTAGCAGATTGCTTTGAATGGATCTAAGAACCCGAGCAGGTACATACCAACCAAGTCTCTGCTTCAAGTAAACTGGGCTCCTGCCAAATAATGATTTATGTCCAATGGGGAGCAGTCTATACTGATTACGATCCCTCACTGGCAGCCAGTGAAGAGCCCTTCTGGCCTCAGTAACATGGGTCCACTGTTTCAGACGAGCTACTATCTTAACAGCATTTTTCTGTGCAACTTGTAGTTTGGATCGGTTGTCTTGAGAAATGCCAACAAGTAGGCTGCCACAAAAGTCGATTCTGGCTCCTACGACGGCCCAGGCCAGTGTAGCAAATTTGTTTTCTGCAATAAAAGGCAGAATCTGGCTGAGCAGCCTCAAAGAGGAAGATATATAGTTCACGTGGTCCTACATGGATAGTGTAAAATCAAAATAAACACCAAGAGTCTTGACTTTGGGGAGTACATCAATTATACAGCTAGCAAAGGAAAAGCCTTCATACAATGGCACTTTAATTTTATACATGTGTTAAATGTAATGCTTTTGGCTAACACATCTAGCGATTTGCATATAAATACAGAATAAAACAAACAGCAATAAAACATACATTTCAATTCATATATATCCATATTACACTTAAAATACATCCGTTAGAAACTACATCTAATTTCCTCAGCATCCAAGTACATATACCTTACGAGCAAACATGTAAAGATTATAACACATACAGGTAACCACATTTCCAGCAATCTCGGGTTGCCATCCCATACACATATGCCTAAAAGAGAATTATATCACTTTAGGCAATATCTTATCCCAGATATGACAAAATTGGTCTGTTCCTATACTTTCAATAGACACACAAAATCTATGATAGTTATCTAGATACTATCTCTGGGCAAACCTAAAACTAGTCAATAAATGGCAGCTTGTTTACATTTCTCAACTGCATAATCGTCACAACCTGTGTTCACGAGGTATAACCATCCATGCCCCAGTATATTCCAGGACCAGTAATAGGTTTAGTAATAGATACAAAATAAAGCACCTCCATTTTTGAATGCATATAAGTAACTGCACGGTCTTGATGGTATAAACCCCTTAGTCGTAAATTCTCGGTATTGTCTTTTTGATACCAGGCTATCAACAGTCTACACAATCCCACTTGCGCGACTTAATCTTGAGATCATGGATGAAATGACCAGGACGATCAATATCAGCCATCTCTAACCCATCTCTGTTCATTAGATGACCTTGGACCGTATATACCAAGGAAAGTTGTGCCACATTCCTCAATCGGAATCGTGAGTTTTCTGCAAAAATAGACAGTATACTGACTGGAGGGTCAGTCTGCTCCAATTGTTTTATGTTCATTAATGGTTTGCATCAGGCAAGCTCCCATCTTGCATGAATGGACATAACTCCCAGCTCCAGTCTTAGAGCTCCCACAGGAACTCCAACTGGGAGATTCAATAGAAAGCTTACTATTTTGCCTTCTAGGATGTCAAGCCATCCCATCTGCTTCTCCGTAAGGGTTTCCAGCCCATACAATATACATGGTACAATTGACTTTATGTAGACCTCTAGGAGGCCCTCTACAGATTCACCTCTGACTCTGTTTATATACCCTTTCACTTTTTGCCACCTATGGATGGCTTTCAAGGTTATGTACATCTTGTATTGTATAGGCTTGGAAAACAGTTTAAGGGCAATCCTAACTATAAGTAGTTATCCACTACTTCCAGCTTATCATCCCCATTGCGCCATCGATACCTAGAGGCCCAACAGCCTTTGCCCTTTTGGCATATCAGCCTCCATTTCAATGTGCTGATTTCCTGTTTCATTTTGTAAGGATATTTGGCGTGTTACAGCACTTAGCGGATGCGTGTGAAAGCAATGAGGATAGGGACAATCTGAGGGAGATATTTATGGAGTTTAAGGATGTATTTGCAAAAGATGCTTATGATTGTGGTTTAACTGATTTACATGTGGCTACACTACCAGAAGGGTGTAGCAGAAATCCAGTGTTTGTACGCCAGTATAGACTATACCGCTGGCATGTTTAGAATCATTGGCAGAGATTATTAAAAATTTGGAATCGCGGGGAATCATCAGGCCCATTCATAGCACATCCAATAAACCTATTTTAGGTGTGTTAAAGCAAAATGGTCAATGGCGGCTATGTGCAGACTTGAGAGAGTTAAATAAAAGAGTACCAGTATCTAGATGGACACTGCCATTCATTGATCAGGGCCTAGCTCAGGTACATGTTTCAAATTTATTTACCACATTAGATCTCACCTCTGGATATTGGTGCGTGCCATTGGCAGAGGAGATACAACATTTATTTTCCTTTACATTTGACAGGACTCAATACGCCTGGCTTAGAGCTCCGTTCGGGTACATCAATAGTGGGAGTGAATTTGGCATATTTTTGAGAAAGGCCATGCCGGATGCAGCGGAAAGAGGAACAATAGTTTACTTGGACGATGTCCTGATAAAAAATGAAAGCCTGAAAAGCCATTTTGATGAAATAAGACATGTACTTGGCCAATTGCAGAAAGCAGACGCCAAAGTATCTTTGCAAAAAGCACAATGGTGCAAGAAAAAAGTGAACTTTCTAAGGCATGAAGTGACTGAACATGGGCTAAATCCACAAAAGAAGAAAATAGAGGCCATACAAAGATTAAAAGATCCTAAAAATGTGAAAGGAGTAAAAAGTTTATTAGGGATGACAGGCTATAACAGAAAGTTCATTGAAAATTATGCAGAAATCACTCAACCATTGACTAAACTGCTTAAACTGAATACTCCCTGGAAATGGGTAAAAGAGCAGTCTGATGCAGTGGCTAAATTAAAGGAATGTCTTGTAAAGGCACAATGTTTAGCATACCCCATAAAGGACAGGGATTTCTTTATAGAAATAGGTTTTTCTGAACATTGTATGTCAGCAGTGTTATCGCAAAAACACGATTTGAATCACAAAACCATTGCCTATGCAAGTAAGGCATTTTCCCAAGTTGAAATGAAATTTAATTAATGTGAAAAGGCCCTATTAACCACTGTGTGGGCGTTACAACATTTCCGCCCCATTGTTCAGGGAGAAAAGGTGATTATTGAAACAAATCATCAACCTTTGCAATTTTTAGAGAGTAAAAGAATTAGATCAGGTAATCTAGCGCAGTCCAGAATCACTTCATGGACGCTGGCATTACAAGGTTTTCCCGTAGAAGTGAGATATGGACAAAATAAAAAGAACCCAATTGCTCAAGGGTTAGCTGACTTACATGACTGCGCAGCTGAACAAATACCAAATGAAATGGAAGTGGAAACTAGTTTGCAGGAATTTGAACAATCACCACACAAAGCTTTTGATGAAAAAACATGCAAGGATTTGCCAACTGTATATGTGGATGGTTGTGCTTTTCACATTGAAAATGACAGTAATAAACAATTAGTGGCAGGAATAGGAAATGTCTGGTTGAAATGTGAAGGCGTCCCCAGTATAGGGATGAGGATTGGAGCTAGGAGCAGTCAGGTGGCGGAATTGGCAGCCGTTTATAAAGCAATTGCTACTGCAGTTGATAAAAAGTTCAGTGAAATTGTCCTGGTGACTGATTCTGACTATGCACGGAATAGCTTTGTGGAGTATTTGCCTGGTTGGAAAGCAAGAGGCATGGTTACATACAACAAAAAGCCACTTAAACATGGAAAAATGATACAAGCCATAGAGAAATTGGTGTCAGAGAATAATTTAACAATATACTGGAGAAAAATTTGTGGGCATTTAAAAACACCAGGAGAGGATAAGGAGGGAAATGATAAGGCAGACCACCTGGGTAAGATTGGGGCTGTGATGGGAGAATTGCTACCTATTGATTATTTAATGGGTGAAATACAAATTGATGCAGTAACACGTTCTAAAGCACCAAAGGAGGTAGTTCAACCAGTGGTACAGTGGAGTCATGACACGCCAGATCAAGATTTGATTGAGGCACAAAAGAATGATCGAATTTTGGGAATCTATTATAATCATTTGATAGATCCTGAACAAAATCCTTTAACAGAAAATGATTGTATGGGAAAAGAAGAGTTGAGGGTGCTATTGAAGAACAAAACACGAATTAGATTACAGGATGGACTCATGATTAGAGAGTCCATAACAGGACAAATACAGTGGGTGGTACCCCTTTCATTCAGAGGTCTAATGCTACACCATGCATATGATGCCATACCTGCAGGCCATAGAGGTTCACAAAAAACATTAGAAATACTAAAAGATTATGCTTACTGGCCACATATGTCCCAAGATGTGGAATTATATACTAGAGGATGTCTAGTATGCGCCCACTTTAAACCTGCTTCACCAATGCATAGAGCACCATTGATGAAAAGAGGCCTAACTCTCCCATGGTCAGATTTGCAAATAGACTATGTAGGTCCTTTAAAAAGGTCGAGCAGGGGAAACCGTTATATTTTAAGTGTGGTATGTTTGATGTCGAAGTGGATTGAATGCATGCCTGCACCAGATTGTAGTGCGCAAACAGCAGCCACATTGCTGGTGAACCATGTGTTCACAAGGTTTGGGTTGCCACAAAGAATTGAGTCAGACAGAGGAAGTAATTTCACAAGTGCTCTAATGAGTAAGGTATGGCAAATACTAGGTGTGAAAAGGAAACTACATATAGTATATCGGGCAGCGTCTTCAGGTACAGTTGAAAGGAGCAATAGGTCTGTTGTGGATATTTTAAAGAAATTCGTGGCAGAAGCAGGTTCCAGCTGGGATTTACGTTTACCGTTGGTTTTGATGGCAATCAGATCAACTCCTGCCAAAGCAACAGGTGTTAGCCCCCATGAGGTCTTGACTGGTAGGAAAATGGTGTTACCACAACACCTACTATACAGAACACATGAGCAGACACTTGTGAGTGCATCCACATTTCATGAATATATTGATGAACTGAGGAGGCATTTGCAACATGCATTTTCTTTTGTGCAGAGAAATCTGGAAAGGGCTGCTGACAGTGCTAAAACATACTATGATAAAAGAACATCATTGAGAGAATACAGTGTTGGGGATCAGGTGTACAAGTTTCATTTTGGAAAAAGTAAACCGAAAAATTCTAAATTTCTAGCAGCCTGGCAGGGGCCATTTCGAATTATAGATAAGGTCTCTCCTGTAGTTTATAAAATTTTGAAAAATGAAGGTGAAACGGCAATAGAGCAGTTCGTCCATGTAAATCAAATCAAACCATGCCATCCCAGACATGGGATCAGGCAGCTTGAGCATGTAGAAACAGATAAAGTCCCTTGAACACAAAAATAGAAAATAAATGGGTACAAACAGGAGGCAGTGACAGAGAAGTTAAAAAGTAGATTGTTATAATGGCACATAAACACTGTAATATATGTAAAAATATATAATATAAAATAAGTAAATAAATAAATAAATATATATAATGGAAGCTCATGGTTGGTGTGCAGAGAGAAAATGTATTAAATATTGAATGCTGTTTTATATATGCTTGTTTTCTTTTTAACTTGTGTTTAATTTCAGGAAAAAAAAAAAGAAACAAAATGTTTTTACCAAGCATGTTTTATTTTTGGCAAAAGGGTGAAGTTAGTTTTGTGCTATGTACTTAATTTGTTTCTTTCTATTTGGTTTAGAAAATTAACATTATTTGGTCGGAGGTTCCGGGATCAGAGGCCACGGGAGACGATGGAGTTCTGGAGTCCCCTGGATGAAGACCAAAAGATGCCTGCCTCCAGGTGGAGGTGAAGACAAGATAACCAGAATGCCAGAAAAGATGACTCCTATGGATCCAAGATTGCCAAGATGAAAGTGTACTCGAATGAACCAAATGACATCGCTGGTCGGGACAAATCAGAGGCAGACAAGAGTCCTGACATATGGAGTTCCACGTATTTATTATTTTAATTATTTATTTGAATTTGTTATATTAATTATTTGTTTTAGTTAGTTGTTTTATTTTATTGTTTTTAATTGACTTGTAAAATCGAAACTTAGAGTAATGCCACTTCCACTGAGAAGGCAAATGTAGAACATTTTGTAAACTAATGAACTCAGATGAATACTGTGTTGATTTCAACTTTTTCATTGATGCACATGAATATTCATTTTGTTGGATTGCTATATTGTGAAAAGAAGAAAAAGAACAAGTTGTTTTTAGGAATTGGCTTGGATCGTAGCCAAGTTCTAAAAACAAAAGGAGGGTATGTAAGGATATTTGGTGTGTTACAGCACAGAGTACAGCACTACTGCACAGGTAGCATTTTATTTTGATGCAGCACCACCACATGGGTGTGGTGCATTGCTATATGTGTTGCCAGAGTAACATGGACATATAAGTAAAGACAGGCTATTCAGTCAAAAACGATTTTTACATATAAGATGCAAATCTATTTTTACAGTTAAAAGCACACATGTGCACATTCAAAATGCACACTATTTTTCACCTGAAATGCCTATGTTGCAAGAGACACATTTGAAAATTAATAACTAACCTTATTAATAACTAACCTGACTAATAAAACTTCATTTAACATAACCCACTAATAAAAATGTGTCTCCACTGCAGAATTAGGCCTACTCTGAAAGTGAACTTTTAAACGCACATTCATTTTTTTTTCTCTGCTGCTCTGTCCACATAACTGCAGGAAGCAAAGAGCTCGAAGGAACAGGAAATCAGTTTGTTATAATTTTTACTGTAGAAATGAGCCATTGTGTAGTGAGGGAGGAGATGACATGATTGATTCTGATTGGAGCAGCATCATAGCAAGCATCATGCTAGAGGCTGGGATTAGAGTTTCTGCTGGGGAAGCTTGAGGAGAGGGGGAGTTCAATCGAGATCATGCAGAGCTGGTAGAAGGACCTGTTTCCTGGCTGAGGCATTCCTGCTGCAAAAGCTGAGAATTTCAGGCAATAACCCCGGTTTGAGAACGGCAGACGCTTGTTTTCACTGGGGTTAATCTTCAAGGGAGCCAAATTCAGAAAGAGAATAGCCGGAGAAAACTCATGCTGAACAGATAAGGTAATTACAGAAGCGTGTGGGACCTGTGCGAAAGTGTGCGAAACTGTTCAGTCAGTGTATTCGAGGGAGTCCCAGTCCCTTATCTGCATATTTAATGTTACCAATTGAATATATTCTCGCAGCTCTCTGTTCATTTTATCACAAATAATGTTGTACCATTTCATTTATTTCTGTAAAAAAAGGTTAAACTGTGTTTAAAGGAAATTTCTATAATACAAAAATATCTGAAAACAGATTGCTAGTGTGTATTATTTCTCTCTTTCATTTTGCATGGGAAAAGGTTTAAATGTGGGTAGATTTTTAAACAGTGCAATTGTCATTTTAAAACAGATGTGTGCATGATTCTATTCAGTATGGACAGTTGTGAGTGACTGTTTGTAGCATAGCTTGTTGGAGGTACATGAGCCAACGGGAAGAGAGACTCTCTGGACATAGTTCCATACCGTATATAAGGTAGTGGAAATTACCACAAAAATACCACAATAGCCCATGGTGGCACACAACACTAACACTGAAAATGTGGTATCCCTAAAATGTAGGCCTGAGGTCTCTCTAGTGATCAAGAACAATCTAGATAAAAACAAGGGATGTTGGATATTGGGGCCACAAATAAACCAACCACGCAAATTACCGCGCACATCATCTAAATAGGTCTGAATTCTGAAATAATGCAATGTATTATTGTTATGTGTGACCCAATATGAATACAGAGAGTGATTATTGCTAAAGGTATTTTGGCGGTAAGAAAATACCGCAAAGCCCCAAATATCCACAAAATACCCAACAATTTTCATTTAAATCAAATAATATACAATTCTCTTGGTGACAGCACACTGTCTCATTGGAATCATAAGGGTACACAGACTGAATTTTGAACATCCCTTTGGGTTGAGAATCCAAATACTTTGGCAACACACCCTTTGCATTTATATATCTCTCAGGGATATTTCCAATCACCATATTGTGGAAATCTGCAGTATAATGTGATTTTTATAATGCCATTCCTAGCACAGAATTCTCTTCAAAATGAACATTTTGACATCCTTTATTATCCACCATGATTTTGACGGACCCCTCCCCAATATCTACCAATGGGGTATATTCATAGTCCAGCCTTGCTGTTTCATGGACTCATTCAAGCACACAAATGCTTCATAATCCTTCATTTGCTGTCAATGTTTGCGCTTTAGTGTTATAGCAACCTGCCTGGTGAATGCAGGAATCGTAATATCCTTCTTCACCTGTAGTTCAATTGCATATGGCCCCAATTGTGCACAATGATAAGCCTTTCTTTTGTCTTCAAATTCGGGCGCAGGCCCGCCTCGCTGGGACCATACTTTTTGGTTAAGCAAATCTAACACCATACACTTCCTGTGCATGATATCACTGCCCAGGTAAAAATCATGTTGTGTTCCACTCACTATCCACACATTGTGGTAGAAGGTTTTTTGTCCAACAGGTGGAGGTGAAGACAAGATAACCAGAATGCCAGAAAAGATGACTCCTATGGATCCAAGATTTCCAAGATGAAAGTGTACTCGAATGAACCAAATGACATCGCTGGTCGGGACAAATCAGAGGCAGACAAGAGTCCTGACATATGGAGTTCCACGTATTTATTATTTTAATTATTTATTTGAATTTGTTATATTAATTATTTGTTTTAGTTAGTTGTTTTATTTTATTGTTTTTAATTGACTTGTAAAATCGAAACTTAGAGTAATGCCACTTCCACTGAGAAGGCAAATGTAGAACATTTTGTAAACTAATGAACTCAGATGAATACTGTGTTGATTTCAACTTTTTCATTGATGCACATGAATATTCATTTTGTTGGATTGCTATATTGTGAAAAGAAGAAAAAGAACAAGTTGTTTTTAGGAATTGGCTTGGATCGTAGCCAAGTTCTAAAAACAAAAGGAGGGTATGTAAGGATATTTGGTGTGTTACAGCACAGAGTACAGCACTACTGCACAGGTAGCATTTTATTTTGATACAGCACCACCACATGGGTGTGGTGTATTGCTATATGTGTTGCCAGAGTAACATGGACATATAAGTAAAGACAGGCTATTCAGTCAAAAACGATTTTTACATATAAGATGCAAATCTATTTTTACAGTTAAAAGCACACATGTGCACATTCAAAATGCACACTATTTTTCACCTGAAATGCCTATGTTGCAAGAGACACATTTGAAAATTAATAACTAACCTTATTAATAACTAACCTGACTAATAAAACTTCATTTAACATAACCCACTAATAAAAATGTGTCTCCACTGCAGAATTAGGCCTACTCTGAAAGTGAACTTTTAAACGCACATTCATTTTTTTTTCTCTGCTGCTCTGTCCACATAACTGCAGGAAGCAAAGAGCTCGAAGGAACAGGAAATCAGTTTGTTATAATTTTTACTGTAGAAATGAGCCATTGTGTAGTGAGGGAGGAGATGACATGATTGATTCTGATTGGAGCAGCATCATAGCAAGTATCATGCTAGAGGCTGGGATTAGAGTTTCTGCTGGGGAAGCTTGAGGAGAGGGGGAGTTCAATCGAGATCATGCAGAGCTGGTAGAAGGACCTGTTTCCTGGCTGAGGCATTCCTGCTGCAAAAGCTGAGAATTTCAGGCAATAACCCCGGTTTGAGAACGGCAGACGCTTGTTTTCACTGGGGTTAATCTTCAAGGGAGCCAAATTCAGAAAGAGAATAGCCGGAGAAAACTCATGCTGAACAGATAAGGTAATTACAGAAGCGTGTGGGACCTGTGCGAAAGTGTGCGAAACTGTTCAGTCAGTGTATTCGAGGGAGTCCCAGTCCCTTATCAGCATATTTAATGTTACCAATTGAATATATTCTCGCAGCTCTCTGTTCATTTTATCACAAATAATGTTGTACCATTTCATTTATTTCTGTAAAAAAAGGTTAAACTGTGTTTAAAGGAAATTTCTATAATACAAAAATATCTGAAAACAGATTGCTAGTGTGTATTATTTCTCTCTTTCATTTTGCATGGGAAAAGGTTTAAATGTGGGTAGATTTTTAAACAGTGCAATTGTCATTTTAAAACAGATGTGTGCATGATTCTATTCAGTATGGACAGTTGTGAGTGACTGTTTGTAGCATAGCTTGTTGGAGGTACATGAGCCAACGGGAAGAGAGACTCTCTGGACATAGTTCCATACCGTATATAAGGTAGTGGAAATTACCACAAAAATACCACAATAGCCCATGGTGGCACACAACACTAACACTGAAAATGTGGTATCCCTAAAATGTAGGCCTGAGGTCTCTCTAGTGATCAAGAACAATCTAGATAAAAACAAGGGATGTTGGATATTGGGGCCACAAATAAACCAACCACGCAAATTACCGCGCACATCATCTAAATAGGTCTGAATTCTGAAATAATGCAATGTATTATTGTTATGTGTGACCCAATATGAATACAGAGAGTGATTATTGCTAAAGGTATTTTGGCGGTAAGAAAATACCGCAAAGCCCCAAATATCCACAAAATACCCAACAATTTTCATTTAAATCAAATAATATACAATTCTCTTGGTGACAGCACACTGTCTCATTGGAATCATAAGGGTACACAGACTGAATTTTGAACATCCCTTTGGGTTGAGAATCCAAATACTCTGGCAACACACCCTTTGCATTTATATATCTCTCAGGGATATTTCCAATCACCATATTGTGGAAATCTGCAGTATAATGTGATTTTTGTAATGCCATTCCTAGCACAGAATTCTCTTCAAAATGAACATTTTGACATCCTTTATTATCCACCATGATTTTGACGGACCCCTACCCAATATCTACCAATGGGGTATATTCATAGTCCAGCCTTGCTGTTTCATGGACTCATTCAAGCACACAAATGCTTCATAATCCTTCATTTGCTGTCAATGTTTGCGCTTTAGTGTTATAGCAACCTGCCTGGTGAATGCAGGAATCGTAATATCCTTCTTCACCTGTAGTTCAATTGCATATGGCCCCAATTGTGCACAATGATAAGCCTTTCTTTTGTCTTCAAATTCGGGCGCAGGCCCGCCTCGCTGGGACCATACTTTTTGGTTAAGCAAATCTAACACCATACACTTCCTGTGCATGATATCACTGCCCAGGTAAAAATCATGTTGTGTTCCACTCACTATCCACACATTGTGGTAGAAGGTTTTTTGTCCAACAATAAACTTTAGCATGCACCTTCCTGCAATTCGATTTTCAAAATGTTTATTGTCCAATCCAGAGATGTATTGGTTTTTCATATTAAACTTTGGAATCTCCTCCCTTTCCATCAATCTCTGCAGTAGTTTCTCATGAACAAAACTCCTTTCCTGTTCAAGTGCCAAAGTGGCTTTTATCACTTTGGAATGGCCATTTATACCAATATGAATCCATGGCTGCTCATCTTCCATATGTATTTCAGCAAGAGTGGTGATGTGTTTTTCTGTGTCTGCTTTAGGGATGGTGTTTTGTTTGCACTTCTTTTCTTTTAAATAGAAGCGCAATGTGTGTTCATCTATTTCAGTTTGCCATTTATTCCTGGGATCCAAATAAATATGCACTGATTGTTTTTCTTTTTCACTTTGCCTTTTGTCCTGACACATCAGGATGACGGTGACACTAGGCACACAGCTATTCTGGAGATACACTCCCACTGCATCATTTGATTTAGCAACAGTATGGCACTCGTTTAGACTGCTGTTTTGTGACTTTATTTTCTTAGGCCTTAATGGTTTTTTGGTTAAAGGCCACAGAACCCCATTTACCCCATTAATGAGAGGAGACAATCTTTTCAGGCAATCTGTTCCCATCAAGAATGGAATTTCACAAATAGATGTGATCAATACTTCCGGTTTCATTCTGTGTTTTCCTATCTTTATGTGAACTTCAGTGACACCTCCAATAGGTACCTCCTCACCGTTAAAGTTATGCACTGGGCCTTCACTTTGTCTCACTTTGATCTGATTATGTGGAGATCTTCCTTCATTGATACTTTTTACCAATTCTCTGGACATAATTGTGGCCTGTGCACCTGTGTCAATCATTGCAAATGTATTGCACTTCTCTTCCACAGTAATGGGAGAATAGTACCTGTCCTCAACTTCCTCCAATACACACAAAAAGTGCAGATTTTTACTGATTTCAGGACTCACTTTTCTCAGACCCTTCTCACTCTTGGCTAAGCACATCGGTAAATGAAAGGACATTTTTCCCTCCTTTTTTTCCATTTCCTTTTGATACACTTTGCCTATCTCTCCATGTTCAGAGGTCATTTGGAGTGTGGCCACTGTTTGCCCTTCTGTCCGGGGATCATCAGAGTTCACACTGCAATTCTCCAACTGAATATGTTTATAAACATCACATGATAGGTTGTCATTTTCTAATCCTGGACATTCATTGGTATTTGGCATGATATCAGCCTTTTTAATTTCTTCAAAAATATGTGGTTGAAAGAACTCTTCAGGTGACTGATCTGTACCCTCCTTTTTGGTACTTATTTTTCCTGCCTGCATTTTATTAGCATCTTGATTGTCTAGGGAGGGTGTTCTAACATTCACATCTACTCCCTCATCAATTATTTTATCAGTGCATAAATTGTCTTTCTTAACTCTGTCTCTTTGTTCCTTTGGAACTTTATGTTTTTCCCCTTTTCCTTTTTCATTTGTACAGACTTCCAAGTTTGATTCAACGCTATGTTAAACCAAACCTCTTTTTTAGATGTGTTCGAAACTTCTGTCTCACGTTCGTTTGCAGGTATTTTTGTGTTTAAATTATCAAGCAGCTCAGGACCATTATGCAAAACCGGCTCATGGGAATCTGACTTTTTATCATTGCAGGTGTCATGAATACTTAGTCACTTATTATCAGAAGCCACTAGTCTCTATGACCTTCTGCCCCTTCATTTGATGACTGTTTTTGAACTGTACAGAGTTTTCCTATTTGTTCAGCCAACATTTTTATTTGGGCCTCGAGACACTGGAACCTTTCCATTTCTCTAGAATCTTCTTTTTGCGGCCTAGATTGGTATTGGTTGTTCTCCCCCTGGTTAAATCTATTCTGATATCTCTCATGAGAGTGATTCCTATTTGAATTGTTTCTGAACTCTTGATTCATGTGGGGCGGGGAGCGGTGTGTACCTATTCTTTGGTTGTAATCCCCTGGTAGCGGTGATTGATTATATTGACGTGGAGCATAGTTCATATTCTGCCTCATGTTCTGTCTCTCATTTTGTGAGTACTGTTCCCTATGCAGATTCCCATTTTCAATAAATCGATCCACATACCATGGTCTGTCCTGGTTGCCATATATCATGGTGTTGGGGTCCAATCTGCTCTGTGTCCTCAATGTCTGGTAGGGACTATTACTTCTTTAATCTTGATTTTGTCTCTGTTTGTTGTTCATTCCTGACATATCGGGCTGATATCCTACCCGGGGTCTGTCTCCTAGGTACCTTGGACTAATGTAACTCTCTCTATTACTAGGATCATTTGACTGAAACATCAGTGCCGAGGGCGGCAACCTCTGTGGAGTACCCCTCTGTTCGGGTGTCATATTATTTTTGCCTGGACTTTGAGCGGACTTAAGTGACATTTTAGCCGACATGATCTCCATTACTGTTGCCGAGGATTCTTTACATTTTGATCTTGTTTCTTTCATTTTATCACCCTCTCTACCCTGACAGTAGAGCACTTCATACAGTTTGGTACTTTGGTGCACAATCCATTCAAGGGACTTCTCACGATCAAACTCGTGGACTAACTATGATATAATGTCTTTCTGCAAACCATAAAAATAGGCAGTTTTAAACTCATTGGAATTGGGATTAAAAGATACAACAAAACGAGAAAAGGTTCTTTTTAAGTCTTGAAGAAATTGGCGTGGTGATGTATTTGGCCCAGCTGTGATCGTATATGCAGCTTTTATCACCTCCTGTAATGACTGAAAGGAGAAAAATGACACCTAACCTCTTTTTCAAATTCTGCCCATGACATGTTCTTCTGTTCATTCAATCCTCTGATGCTACTCGCTGTGGGAGCATCCAGAGTTAAGTGGAAGTAAGTATTGTCTGTATTGTTCGTTGGGTATGTTTAGGGCTTTAAATATATTGTGCACCGCTTCTAAGTGGTCCTCTATACAGCACTCCCCTCCTTTTTTAAAAGGTTTTATCAGGGGCTTGATTGACTTAATTATTTTGATAGGGCTACTTGGCGCTATATTTGGAATTGCATTACTTTGTGGTTCAACCCTTGTCTCAGGTGTATGGGATTGGTGGTATCCCCCAATGGGTGAGTCAAAGCCCCCAAAGGCGCTACAACCAAGTCCAGACACCGGCACAGCCACCGGGACGCTATTTCCCCGTGTAGAAATGGAGTTTACCTCAATCCCATTGAATGTGGTGCCCTGTCGCTTGTCCTGAGACCTGAAATCTCATATCTGCTGTTCCAAATCTTTGCACTTAGTCGGTCTGCTTCTTTACGCAAGTAAGTGATTTCATCACCCATTTTATTAATCACATTTTGCATATTGCTCAGCTGCATTTGACATTCATTAAACTCTTTGTCCCGCTTGTCCCTTTCTTGAAACATTTTAGCTATCTCTTGTTCAAGAGTCTGGAGCTCACCTTCTTTCTCTAGATTCTCTCTTTGTAAAACTTGTATTTCTAAAATAGCCTCCTCTTTATTTTGTCTAACGTGATCTACCAACCCTTTCAGGTGTTTTAATTTTTGTTCACTGACCTCAAACTGTTTTCTCCTTTGAGACAATTGAGTGTCGAATTCTTTACACTTCGATTGCATGTCTTTGTGACATACCTCCAGTTCTGCTCTTAACTTTTTCTCCTGTTCACTAGTTCCATCTTATTCGACTTTTAGTCTGCTAATTAGCTTAGCATCATGTTCTTGCATTCGCAGAGACCTATTTAAAATGAACCACGTTTTGGAACAGAGCCGTATCAAACAATCTTTCTCTGAATGTTTGTCAGCAGCATTAAATAATCTCAGAAGACAGACCTGAATTATGCTACCCTCTTCAGAAATGCTGTCCAGATGCTGTCCAGTGGTTCTTTCTGAACTTCCCCATAGATACGGTTATGCCATTCTGTGGCATCATTTGATGACCATGTTCCATGTGCATATAATTTTTTCTCTAAATATTTCACCAACTCTGGGAATGTGGCATCAATTTGAGACATTCTGAGATTCACTTTCAGTGTCGCACTGCTCTCACAAAATGAGTTCCTTTTAATGCACGTATGGCGGTGTGGAATACACTTGCCACGGCCAGTTGTTGCTCTACAGTCTGTTCCCACAGGGCCAACACACCATTTATGTAGGAGGTTTTGTCTTTTTGGGGCAAATTCAGAATTTGGTGGTATATTCTTACTGTGATATTTTGGAGGTAAACTGGCGGTAAACTGGCTTTACCATTAGAGGTAGCTCAGTATTACCCTATTTTTGTGATAATATAGTGTTAGCTTGTAATGGTGGTAATTTTTAGTGGTATCTTGCTTTTGTGGTATTTTCAGAATTACCTTATTTCTGTGGTATAGTGGTGAGCATATCTTTTTTTATACTACCGCCTCATCATAAAAAAAAAAAATTCCTCTCTATTAGAATATATCTTAGTCGCCTATAGAGAACCCCCCAGATCTATCACATTTTCAGGGAGCACAGTGAGTTTATTCAGAATTCCACCTATTGTATGTGGCTTGTATTACTGGCTTCTTTAAACCCAGTAACGTATGTGTCTCATCTGACACTGCCTTCTTTTCTGCATGCAAAGAAGGACTCATTCACACCCACACACGCCCTTCGGTCTTGCTTATATGTATACATTTACTCTTCCCATAGGGTAAATGAGGAAGCAAAATTCTTTACCACATTGGTATAACATTCTAGTTACCCATTGACTCTTTCCCCTAACACATTGAACATGGGAGACGTAAAACAAAACCAATAAATTGTTCCAGCTTTGCTTTTTGTTATAATATTTTTATGTTATACACAATTCAGCTTACCAACAGCGAGCATAACCTAGTCTCCTAAAACAAAACACAGTGAAGAGAACAAGCATATAGCAACATGTAAGAAATACAAATCTGGTATTCAATTCTTTTTAGAATAAATGCATCAAAAAGATGTCCAAAAAAAACACATCGCAAAATAACTCAGTGTGCTTGATTTTTTAGCCAGTGCAAACATGCTTAGAGAAACATGACATTTTCTTTTTTGAAAGTTACCTCCCTACACTGTCTTTCACATCTCATACATGCCCACGCTCCTCATCTTTGACTGACTCACCAAAATAAGCGAATTCTGAAGCACTTGTCACCGGAGCCTTATCTATGCAAACCTCCCTCGCGCAATGGGAACACAGCCTTGTACTGCCTCGAAATGCTTCAAAGTCAGGCAGCTCTCCCACTCTCTTTTTATCTTTAAGACTGCACCCACAGATCTCTCATCCCTGGAAGTCACTGTTCGCACTCAAGTCCCAAGCAGCTCTGAACTCTTCATCTCACTTTGCCCATTAAAAAAACTCTCCCTGTCTATCAACTGACATCAGCTGGCTGTGCCACCTCTCTTTCCCTACCAATCATAGTGCAAGAATGTTTTGTAAAAAAACTCTTTCTGTTCCAGAACAATGAAAGCTTCAGTCATATGTATCCATTCGCCTTCCTGTTTCTCCACTTCAGAAAAAATGGAATGCATCTCACTGTGCTCGCGAACTGCATTACAATGTTAGAGGGAGTGGGGCAGTTATTATATTAGTAATATAGTTAGTATATGGTTAGTTAATTATGTATGTCTAATGCAGTTTTACGCTCATGAAAACATCCAAATTGTCACTTCTGCACTTTAAAATGACTGGCAAGTTCTAAAACATTTTGCTAAATGCTTAAAAAAAATAATAATGTTTGCTGAAAAACTGTGCCTGGCACCCATTTCGAAATGGCTGCATTTCCATACTGCATACTGCATACTGCCAATAAACTAAATGCTTTTAAAAATAATGCCTGCTGAAAAACTCTGCCTGGCACCTATTTCGAAATAGCTGCATTTCCAAGCTGTATACTGCATACTGCCAAAAAAAATCCCCAAATATATCCTTTCACCCTGTATCTGTAAAACCTTAGTTTTACTCTGGTTGATCCTTAATTGATTCACCTCCCCATAGTTAGCACGTACGGCCATGGATCGCTGAAGTCCCACCGGTGTATAGTCCAACAGAACCGCTTTGTCTACGTAAGCGATCCATGGAATTACAGTCACACCAATTTGCGAAGGGAAGCTGCCACACCTGCTCAGTGCCTCACCAATGTCTGCAACATAGAGGTTGAACAAGAGGGGTGCCAAAACACACCCCTGCTTGACTCCTAGATTTGCAGACATTGGCGCAGTAACTGTTCCTTCCTATGAAAGTCTCACACAGACTGTGGTATCAGTGTCGAGGATCTTAATAAAGTACAGCAAATGTTTGTTGATACCCCAACCTTCCAATATAGTCCACAAAATTCATCTCACAACACAATCGAAGGCTGCTGTGTAATCAACAAAACACAAGTACAATGCCCCATCCAAACCCCTGAGCACATCTGTTGCCAAAAGATGGAGTGCCCACATAGCCTGAGTGGTAGAGTAGCCCTTCCTAAAACCAAGCTGTAGAGGCCTCAATAGCCGTATTTCTTCCACCCAACTTGATAACAATCGGAGCAAAATGGTAGCAAAGATCTTGCTACTAGTATCCAACATTGATAGCAGTCTATAGTTGCATGCCTTGCTGCAATCTCATTTCTTATAAACTGGTATCAATGTGGAATTATGCCAACTCATAGGTATGGCCCCACAAGTGAGGATATCAACATATATAGCATTTAGATAGGTCCCCCAATAACGAGGGTTATACCTCAGGACATTAGCCATGCCATCAGCACCTGGAGCTCGAGATGGTTTCAATTTAGTGAGTATTTTGAATATTTCATCCTCACTGGTGTTAGGGAGAATTATCTGTTTAGGCTGAATTTCAAAACCTAGTGAGTCCCCCAGCAGCTTTGCTGGATTTCTGGAGTTTGTTTTTTTCCATCCTGCCAAGAGTGAGACTCTTTTCCTCCCACTCTTGGACATGTATGTGTGTAATTCCTTTGAATGTCAATGTGTTGTATGGGCTATGGGGTCTTTTACTCCATAGGGTCTCATATGTTTTTCTATGTGTGTTACACCGCACCCTACGTGCCGTAACACTGGGGCGTCCTAGCGGACCTCCACCATAGACTCCATACCCGGGGACTGACTACTGTCTCCCCGGGCATGTAAAGTCACCATTGGCTTTACTACACCTAAATTTACTAACAGAACTAGTACAAACCATCTTATTGTGGACGTACTAGTAGGGGTAATTCGATTACTCCTGGATCTGTTACTCGAGGGGGCACTGTCCCGTCCCCCCTCGTCGAGTTTTGGCTGGTGGCAGTGGAAACTACTTGTTATGTCCGACACCGAACATAACCCTATGGGATTCGTCCCATTGTTGGAGATTGATACTTTTCCTTGTTAATCTCTAACGTACCACCGGTCTACTTATCTTAAATAAGTTTATCGGATGGTATTTTCTGCAAGAACTCAGTTTATAAAATGGCGTCTGTGTTCGTCTCTGTGACTCCTAAACCAAAGGTTGAGCCCTTTGTTCCACTTTTGGTGGGCCTCTGTACAGAGACCCTCCAAAGTGGTGCCAATCTGTCTGGGTTACCACAGGGGTGTGGGAGGGGGTTTAGGCACCCTGGACCGAGTTGCCTTGCCAACTCCGGTCGCACTCTGGAGTGATTGGCCCAAGTGGTGAGCCTCCCCGCTCACCACTTAGCGAGTGTTGATTGACAGCTAGGCTGAATGAATGGGGGTTTTCTGCATAAATGCAGGGCTTTTGGGACTGGATCTTCAGAAGTCGCCACAGGACCTAAGAATCCGACGAGGGTAACGCTGAGCCGACCTGCACGACGACAACTCCGGTGGAGCCCTGCGGAACCGACTCACCACTTCCCGACGACAGAGGAGATCTCCCTGCCGGAGAGTCTCTTGCCCTGACTGGTGGGAACAACCAGTCCCCTCTGCTTCTTATTCGCCTCAGGACGCAGTGGTCGAATTGCCCGTGCAGAGCACCTCGGCAACCGGATAGCCACTACCCCTGTACCACGACCAAAAGGTGGTGCCTTGTGATGGAGCAGTCCGCGGCTGGTCTCTTCCCTGGTGGTGCACCAGACTTCACTTTTCTTCGACGACGAGGTCATCTCTACTCTTGGCAAAGACCCGATGTGCATCCACCACTAGGAATAACTGCCCCCGCCGGAGCTGCCCTCCACAACAAGGTACCGTGTCCGCGGGGCTTCCCTTTAGATCGGTTAGAGTGAGTTGTCTTAATCCGCTCCTTTCCGTTGGGTCGCCTCCAAGCTTTTTTCATTTATTGTTCTGAACTGGTTCAATTTGCCGATAACAATTTGCTACAAGGACTGGAATGCTTCTCCACTAGAGACTTTTTGGGACATATTGCCTTGCCTCTCTCCGAGTGGGCCTGGCCTCTGAACTTTACGCTCTATTGTGATTCCTGCCTTCCTGCCTTGCATTTTACCCGTGAAGTATTGAACTGTGTTGATTTCGTAACCTGCCTATCTTTTTCTCTCCCGTCCTAACTAATATTAGAGTGCCATCTAGGTTGTGGTATACAGCTCTGTCTGTAAATAAGTGGTGCCGGTAGAGCCTAGACTTGTCGAAATATTGCTAGGGGGATTGATTGTTTCTTCTTCGTAGAGTAATTGTGTTTGATTTGTTTGCCGTGAAAGTGCCATAGTGTTTTTGATAGATGTTTCGTTATAAATAAATACCTTAATTTCTTTACACTAAGCCTCGTTGCGTGTTTGCTTGTCTTGCTGTGAAGAATTGCCCTATTTTGTATACTCCACATACTGCTCAACTCTTCTTGAGGGAAGTCTGACTGCTCAGCCACAGCTACCAAGTGAATCTGTGTGGTACAGACTGCTACCAAGTGGGTTCACCACCAAACACCTGTAGTCCTAAATCTTTTGCAGTGGTCCCAGAAGGAACTGCACAGGTTTCCGCCTAACAACTGGTCTGTACCATACAATCATCTTGCTAGGGGAATATTAGTCTGGGATCTCTCGCTAATGCCGAGTCATCCCAGTATAATTTCCTCACATGTTTAAACCAGTCCAATTTGCTGACACCACACATCTCTTTTGGAGTAGATTTTGCAAGATGTGTGCGGAACAGGATACCAGGTGACCCAACCAGGATATACCTTTTTTTGGCCAAAAAACAAGTTACTGGTCTAGGGGGCGTGGTAGCCATTATTTGTAAAGAGAATCTGGGTTTTTATGAAGTTAAAGGGGGCTGCGCATGATGTGACTTATTGCATACCAAAATCACCCCTAACCACAATAGTAATGTTCATTTCATACTACTTTATAGACCTCCAGGTGAAATGCCTTTGTTTAACGAAGACATTATCCACCTGCTGTCCTCTATGCAGAAAATTAATATTGCCATCATTCTTTTAGGCAATTTGAATTTATGGAAGAGAGACCCTAGAGATAAGAGAGCTCTTGATCTGGAGTAATTATTCAATAATATGAATATTCTGGTTCACAATTCCTATCCAACACATATTAAGGGTAATACCCTTGATTGCCTCACCAGTGAGAATATAACTTTAACAGAGGTAACTACTACTTCGTGCGTATGGTCTGACCACGTTTTTATCACTGGTTGGGTACAACTTCCAGAACCCCGTTGTTATAGACATGAGGCACTTCATAAAGTCTCCGGGAGAAACTATCGAAATATTAAATTACCTAATCTGGTTGGGTGTTTGAACAATTTAGGGCCCGATTCATTGAAACCAGCGCAGAAAAGACACAAGCGCTGTGCGCCGAGGAGGAGCGCGCACCACGCGATAAAGAAACAATTGTGTGGCACGCGTATTAATGGATTTCCTGAGGCTTCACTAGCCGTGGCGCAAGGAACATCAAGTAGCGCCAGTAATGCCCCCATCATGCCCCAGCCCGCAGTAAAAAGCAAGTAAAATGCCAAACACAGCGCAAGCCCCCGCGCCATCCCTGGACCAGCTTACAGCCCCCCCAGACAAATCGTGTGAAAGCTCGGTGCAGACCGGGTACGCGCTGAGTATCGCCATGATTCGGCTGGGGTGCGGAAGGGGTATGCGCTAAGTTTCCACGTAATTTGGCTGGGGTGCAGACAGTTTACGCACTGAGTTTCCACGCGATTTCGCTGGGGTGCGGACGGGGAACACATTGAGTCTCCACGCAATTTGGCTGGGGTGTGGACAGGGTACGCCCTGAGTAACCACGTGATTTGGCTGGGGTGCGTCCGGGGTACGTGCTGAGTTTTCACGTGATTTGGCTGGGGTGCGTCCGGGGTACACACTGAGTCCCCACATGATTTGGCTGGGGTGCGGATGGGGTACGCACTGAGTATCCACACGATTTGGCTGGGGTGTGTCCAGGGTGCGGCCGAAACACGCACAAATCCACTGGAAGCTGACCCCTCCTGACGGGACAGCTACACCCCATCCCCCATCAGGCCTGACCACACACCCTCCAGGCATCCCACACCACATGGGACACAACCATCACCTGTGACCACACCCTGCAGGCAGCCCACATCACAAGGGATCCCCCTTAGCCCCATCACTCACGACCACACCCCACAGGCAGCCCACACCACATGGTACACCCCCATCACCTGTGACCACACCCCACAGGCAGCCCACACCACATGGGACCCCCCATCACCTGTGAACACACCCCGCAGGCAACCCACACCACATGGGACACCCCCATCACCCATGACTACACCCCGCAGGCAGCCCACACCACATGGGACCCCCCATTACACGTGACCACACCCCGCAGGAATCCCACACCACAAGGGATCCACCCCAGCCCCCATCATCCATGACCACACCCCACAGGCAGCCCACACCACAAGGGACCCCCCATCACCCGTGACCACACCCCGCAGGCAGCCCACACCACATGGGACAACACCACCACCCGTGACCACAGCCCACAGACAGCCCACACCACATGGGACCCCCCACAACCCCATCACCTGTGATCACACCCTGTAGGCAGCCACACCCCGCAGGCAGCCCACACCACATGGGACACCCCCATCACCCGTGACCACACCCCACAGGCAGCCCACACCACATGGGACAGCCCCATCACCCATAACCACACTCCACAGGCTGTTACGCTCACCTGGTCTCTTCGGAGACATTGGGGCACGGTTGGAGCCCTCCCTGGACTTGGCTCCCTTGGATCGGGTCTCTCCCCCAGCTGCTGCGAAGTCAACTGCTCTGGATGCTGGTACTGCCCCTGAGGGAATATGAGAGGCAATGAGAATGGTGCAGTGGTATCGTGATTTCCCTCGAACCCTTCGTTCCAGGACGAGATGAGCAAGCGTTTGCCCATGTAAGCTCACCTGGTTTCTCGTAATTATGAGCTCTCCGTCCTGCTTCTTATTAGCAGCGGTGCCTTGGGTGGAGCTTGTAGCTTCACTGGTCCGTGGGTGTGGCGGCCCAGGCCGTTGCGACCAACCACTTAGAAGGTAAGTGTTCTTTGCAATGATTATTGTTTGAGTTCTTATTACAGTGTCTTTTTGCTGTGATTATAGTTCGTAATTCTTGCAATGTCTTTTCTCTCCACTATAGATGTGAAGATGGCTACATGGAGTTGCGGTGTTTAGAGCGAGTCCAATGATGCCCAAGAGGATAATGAAGCCTTAAAAGTAGCTGGTAAGTTGGCTTTCAGGGTTGTATGCTAGGCTCAGGTGTGGTGCGGCCAAACGTTAGTTATTTATGCAACTTCCTTGTGTGTTCTTTTCTCTTGCAGGGAAGGCCTGGCGGCTCTGAGCGTAGAACGACTGTTAGAAGGAAAGACCGCGGTTGCAGGATGGAGGTTCTGTGAAGATGAAGAATGGAAGATAAGCTCCCGCGTAGCTGGACATCCGGAACAGGTGAGGAAGAGCTCCAACTCCGATGACTATGGAATCAGGTAAGATGCGATGCGCTGCAGGCGATGGAGTGCAGGAGACAGGTAAGATGCGCTTTGAGCGATGGTGTAGCTGGAGTCAGGTAAGGTGCGCTTTCAGCGTTGGTGTAGCTGGAGTCAGGTAAGGTGCGCTTTCAGCGATGGTGTAGCTGGATGCATGAGGATGCGCGTTCAGCGATGGTGTAGCTGTAGTCAGAAGGATGTGCATTGAGGTGCTGAGCTGGAAAACAGGTAAGGACGGCGGTAAGCATTACGCTGCTGAAGGCAAACTAACGCAAAGCGTCAGTATGCGGGCGGGTTGGCCTTAAATAGGCTGGCCCCTGCCCCTCCCTTTGGCCTGCCTTGTGGCTCCACCTTGCCACTCTCAGAGGTTCTTGCACGTGCTTCCCAATGTTCCTGTATGGCCACGCCCAGCCTTTATGCACGTGCCTTAGGCACAAAGTGTGCAAGGCACACTTTTTCATGAGCCTGGTGCCATAGGCACCAGGACCGGGTCCATTTGGACCCTGTGGGTGATAAAGACATAGGCCCTTGTCCAGTGGCCATGACACAGGCAGCCCACCCCACAAGAGACACCCCCACCACCCTTGACTACACCCCGCAGGCAGCCCACACCACAAGGGAACCGCCCAGCCCCCATCACACGTGACCACATCCCGCAGGCAGCACACACCACAAGGGACCCCATCACTCGTCACAGCAACCTGCAGGCAGGCCCCGTGTCATGGGACACCCCCACCCCCATTACGGCAACCTGCAGGCAGACCCCGTATACTGGACACCACCTGCATGCCGGATGCTGACATAGTGACACACGTACACTCCATCGATGGCGGGCCTGTGAAATTGCATGCCATGTATTGACACCAAAAAAGCCATACACCTGGCCCACACGCATCAGTGTCCAGAGCGGCCCTGCATGCCATGTGACAAAGTAATGATAAAAAAACACAAATACACACACCGTGACATAATTCAAAGCACCCTCAATTTGTGTCACATTAAGAGAAATGTGCCTGCCGTATCATGGCATGAGCCTCAATGAGCACACATTACATGAACCTATTACCTCATAAACACACGAGTGACCCTCCCATGTGTGGGGGACATGACATCCAATGAAATCACATGTCATTCGCAATGCACATGTACACAAGTGTGCAAAGGGCCAAAGAGGGGGAACTGAGTAAAGACAGACACTAGAAATGTGTCTGGTAAGGTGACAATGAGATTGTGCCTGTGCCTGGGAAGTGTTGAAAGATGAAATGTGGTTGCGGAGTCGGCAGTTCTGCACATGTGAAGGACACCAAGAAAAACACCCAAAACGACAACAAAATTAATCTGGCCTGCCGGTGTCAATTCCAAGCCTAAGTAAAAGCAAGAGTTGCAAACTGTCGGTAGGTGTCTGTTGGCATACATAAAAACAGTCTAAAGATTGTGTGCATGCCTATGAGCCAGTGCCGGTGTGAAAGTGGCATGCGAGGGGACCTTATGACAAGTTCAGAGGGTACACAGCTGACTATAGCAGATTTCCACAGGACCTCATCATGGCAGAGGAGTACCAAAAGCACAACCACCGAGGAATGACTCAAGACATGATTGTGTACATGGCAAACATACTGTTACCTAACAACGTATACTGCAGCATTGGTCTGTCCATGTGTCAAACCCTAGCAATAGGAAAATAGGAATAGCAAAGCAGGATTTCCAACTACACGAGATACAATTAAATTAGCACAAAGACATGATTGTGAGGGCACTTACACTGCATCAAGCAAATCCTGTTCCAAAATCCAAAATTTTCAAAATGACACACTACCATCACTCACCCAATCCACCGCCCTCCTAAAAACACTGAGGACCAAAACACAAATATGCTGCACATGTGAAATCAAAGACCACCACACGGTGCACACTGTCTCCAACCCCAACCTTAACACCCATCCACTGGTCATGCACACCGGGACATGACCCATGCGAATGGATGTCAAACATGACACATACATGCTTTTGTGCACACACATGAACCACATTGGTCATCATCAGGGACACAGAAGAGTAAGGAAGCGTCAAATTTGCACAAAATCCGAGCCCAAACACCACTTGTAGTAGAAATAAGAAAATATATTAAAGTATGAAATTCACAATCATTTCCTGAAAATAAATAAAATGTGCATGAAATAACCAAAGAAATGTAAGCATGTGCAAATGAAAAAAACAGAGGTCACACCAAAATATCTGTCAAACTCAAAAATGTGGTCCATGGCCTTAAATGACTCTCAAAATTAAAACCAAAATTAAAAGAAATCCATTCCATCATGGTGAACACAAAAGGATCCAAAAATATGAAAACTATGTACAAGTATAAGAGGTCCATTGTCCCAAATGCATAACAAAAACAATCCACGAAATGACAAACCATAAAATAACTATAAACAGTCCAATAACTAAAAATAAATGAAAATTAAACTTACACATAAATAACTATACAATGGCAGCGGGCTAGTCCTTCTCCTCACCATGCTCCCTCATAGTCTCGGCCAGGGCATCATCAAACACTGCGTCCACTACCCCCAGGCAGGCCTCTGCTTCCCCCTTGAGGGCTTGCAGGGACTCCAACATGCTCCGCTCAAACTACCTGCAAGTCTCCTCAAGGACCTCAGCCGACCTCTCTGCCCGACGCAGTGAATTCTCCGCCCTGGCCATGGTGAGTCTTGCCCCCCGTGCCCGCTTCCGCTCTGCCCTGATCTGCTGGCCCAAAGGCTCCCACACGCAAGACATTCTTTGTGTAAGGTCCACATTTGCCTCCTTCCTGATGGCCGATACCTGCCTTCCAGCGATTGAATGCGCCAAGTCCTGTAGCCTCCTACTCCCAGCCTGCTGCTGCCAAAGAGCCCGGTGCCTGCGCCTCAAGGACAGCGTCCGGGATGATGACAAACCCCGGGGCTGTCATGCACGTGCCCTGCTCCTGGGTGCTTGCTCTTCCTCCATTGCCACAGCTGCTGTTGCCGAATGGATCTGCGTGGTGACCACCTCGGCTGATCCAACTTTGACTCCCGACTCTGGCAGGGATGTGATCTCCACCAGACTGGCCGCCGGGGTTGGGACAGGTACACAGGGGGCCCTGGTGACATCTGGGCCGGAAGAAGGCAGGGAGGACAACTGGCGCACAGAGGAGGAAGATGAGGAGGGGGTTGCAGAAGTGGCCAGCACACGCATCCAGATTGAGACCAGGAAACGTGTTAGCCAGTTCATGAGACATACAGCCTCCTTGTGATGACGTGCAAGCCCCAGATTGGAAGCCTGCACATCATGATATGTTATGTTACTTGGCATTTATATAGTGCTCTATATATAATTGGTATGACCTCAAAGCGCTGGTAGGTTGAACGCCCTCGGAAACCGTAGTTCTGGTCAGTAGAGAGAGATAGTGTTGTAGGGTGAGTGGGTGCACCAGATATGTGTGCAGCTGAGGTAATTGCCGGATGGTAGATGCATCCTAGCGTTAGGTGTGGTGTTGAAGATATCAGTTGGATGTGTGCAGTCTGGTGGGTGGACACCCAGATTGGGATATGGCTGCATTCAGCCTGAAGGATGCATATGTGAGCAACTAGGCCGGAATGTGCTCGGCTATCCACGTTTTATTAGGGTGATGAGGTGTTCACTGGGTCGTATTAATCAGGGGTATAGCTGTGATATGATGGTTATCTTTAAAGCGCCCGGTACCAGGCACGTGAACAGGATGGCAGGGAAAAGAGTGACACACGGACACAGAGACAGGGGGTTGGGCTTACAGCAACAGGAGGGGGGATACAGATATATAGCAACAGCATGGGGAACAGGAAAGCAGGGTACACAGTGATACACGTGTGTGGCATGTTAACATTTACATTCGCATTTCTATCCAGATGCGATTCAGGCCAATGTTCATAGCTCCACCCAAGTGTGGGACATGCCAACATTTGCATTTCTATCTAGAAGTGACTCAGGCTAACGTTCACAATCCTGTCAGGGTCTGGCGCAGGTCAACGTTCACAATCCTAACTGAGTGCGGCATTGCCGACACTCAGAATCCCATCCGGGCTCGGCGCAGGCCAATGTTCACAACTCCAACCAAGTGCGGCACTGGTAACATTCACAATCTAGTATGGGTCAGGCGCATGCTAATGCTCACAAATCTAATAGTGCAGCATTGCCAGCCTTCACAATCTTATCCAGGAGTGATGCAGGCTACTGTTTACAAGTCTAACTAGGTATGTCATTGATAAAATTCACAATCCTGTCTGAATCTGGCGTAGGCTAGTGTTCACAAATCTATTAGTCCGGTATTGCTAGCATTCACAATTCTGTCACGAAGTGACGCAGGCTACTGTTTACAGTTTTAACCAAGTGCAGCATTGCTAACACTCACAATCTATTATGGGTCTGGCGTAGGCTAATGTTCACAATTCTAATGAAGTGTGGCATTGGTAACATTCACAATCCCATCTATTATGGTGACAGGAGTGGGTACACGGATATATAACAGCATGGGAGACAAGAAAGCAGAGTACGGCAGTGACAGATGGGTACGGTGGGCACATATGGTGACAGGAGGGTTGGATGATACATTGGCATACATAGCGACTTCACAGGAACAGGATGGCAGGGAGCTCAGCAACACATGGGCAGGCAGTGACAGGGGGCTGGGATTACAGTGATAGGGAAGGACATAGGGATGCATAACAACCGGCTAGGAATAAGAATGCAGGGTACACAGAGACAAGTGCACGGGGCACACGGGAGATAGAGGGTTGGGTAATTTCATTCATTCCATCCATTAGTCCATTTGATTACTGCATCCATCCATTTCTTCTTTTTCTTCATCAATTCATTCAAGAAACCATCCATTCAATCGATGCATCAATCCATTTCTTTTTCTTCTTCTGTTCACTCAATTTATCCATTCAGTCAGTGCATCCATCCGTTTCTTTTATTTCTTCTTCCATTCATTCCATTCATTCGTTCCATCCATCCAATGCCTTCCATCAGTTCTATCGCTTCCATTCTATCCATCCCGTCTATCTATTGCATCCATTCCGTCCAATCCATCAGTCAATTCCATATACATACATTCCAATCATTCCATCAATTTCATCAATCAATTCCATTTAAATACATTCTATGAATTCTGCGTGCATCCATACTCCACATTCCGTCCATTTATTCGACATGCGTCCATCCGTTCCATCCTTTCCATCATTCCTTCCATCCATTCCGTCTATCCATCCATTCCGTCTATCCATCCGTTCCATCCATCAGTCTTATCCATCCCCTCCATCCATTCCATATCATCCATCCATATCATCCATCCATTTCATCCATCTATCCCATTTATTCCATCCATCCATTCCATCCATCCATCCCATCCATTTTGTCCATTTTGTTCATTCCGTCCATTCCATCCAAGCATTACATGTATCTCTTCCATCCCTTCCTTCCTTCCATTCCATCCATTATCTCTATTCCATCCATTCCATTACATCCATCCATTCCATCTATTCCATCCATTCCAACCATTCCATCTATTTCATCCATTCCATCTATTTCATCCATTCCATCAATTCCGTCCATTCCATCCATTCCGTCCATTCCGTCCATTCCATCCATGCATTCCATGCATCTCTTCCATCTTTCCATTCCATCCTTTATATCAATTTCATCCATTTCATTTGTTACATCCATTTCATCCATTCCATCTATACCATACCATCCATTCATTCCATCCATACCATACCATACATTCCATTCCATTCATCCATTCCATCTATCCATTCCATCTATCATTCCATTACATCTATCCATTCCATTCCATCCATTCTATTCCATCTGTCTGTTTCATCCATCTGTTTCATCCATCCACATCCATCCAACCGTTCCTTCTAATTCCATCCACGCCATCCTATCTATACATTCCATATACATATATTCCATCCATTCTATCTGTTGCATTCATCAGTTCCCTATGCATATTTTCCAATAATTCCACATGCGTCCATGCCATCAATTCCATCCATTCGTTCGGCATGCGTCTGTCCATTCCATCTATCCCTTCTATCCGTCCATCTTTTTTAAATCAATTACATCTTTCCATTCCGTCCATCAACCAATCCATCGATTCCTTCCGTCCATCTGCCTTTCCATCTATTCTGTCCATCCATTCCGTTCCATCTATTCAATCCATCCATCCATCCATCATTCTATCCATCCACCCATCCATTCCATCCATCGGTTCTATAAATTGCATCTATTCACTCTATTTCATCCATTCTATCCATTCCATATACATATCTTCCATCCATTCCACAAGCATCCGTGCTGTACATTTGATCCATTTATTTCACATGCATCTGTTCATTTTACATGTGTCCATCCGTTCCATTCATTCCATCCTTTTTATCTATTCCATCTGTTCATTCCATCCGTCATTCTTACATTCATCTCTTCATCCGTCCACAACATCCATTCTACTGATACATTTCATCAGTCCGTTCCCTCCATCATTCCATTAATCCATCCATCCTATCCTGTGGGTGGGATCATAAGTCATTGTTCAGTGTTCACAATGGTTGTCTATAGCCAAATCAGAGGGTGTATTCATTGAAACATGGTAGTGAGTCCCAATGTGTATTTAGTCATTGGGTTGTTGGGGTGCAGACATATCTTTAAGGTTGTTGATGGTGTTATGGAAAGAGCCATGTTTTTAGTAATTTGCGGAATGTCCTATAGTCTTGGGTTTGTCGGATGTGCGGTGGAAGCAAGTTCCACAGAGTCGGGGCAAATGCTGAGAAGGAGGATCCTCCGATCCTGACGGAGTTAGTGGTTGGAATCACTAAAAGGGGGACAGAGCTTGCTCTTAGGGTGCGGGGTGGGAGGTAAGCTTTTAACTTATCCTGCAGGTAAAGAGGGCCGGTATCGTGCACTGCACGATGAGTGATGCACATGGTCTTGAAAGTGGCCCTTCGTCCGAGTGGGTGCCAGTGGTGGGTTTTGAGAGCTGGAGAGTTGTGGTCTCTTTGACCCAGGGCGAGGAGCAGTTTAGAAGCAGCGTTTTGAGCTCTTTGGAGTTTATTCAGGCGGTAAGCCGGGAGTCCTAGGTAAAGGGATTCAGCATAGTCCAGTCTTGACATTACAATAGGCACAACTGCGGCAAGTCTGTTTGGGAACGAGGGGTAGGGAACAATGCGCCTGAGAATTAGTCCAAACTGTCATGATGCACTAAACAGAGCAGTTTGGCTATAATTTTAGGAGTCACGTTGGTGGTATAAAAAGTTAAGGTTAGACACATTAGCACTCAAAAGGACTGTATTGAGTACAATTACTGAAAATATATGGGTTTTATATAAAGTTGGGCATTCATGTATCATCTAAAAATAGGCAAGTACTACATCTTAGGCAAGAAGAGACAGTACACACCTTACAGTAAGGAGTTGTTAAAGTGAGTATACATTAATTACCTTAGGTTAGGGTTTTAAGTGATTGAATGGTTAAGAATTCACAAAAGTCATAAAATGGAAGGTAAGGAATTAGAAATGTGTAAAGCATCTCTAGGACTCTCACATAACTACCTATACAAGTAAACAGCACAATATTATAGTTAAGTAATACTTTAAAGTACTTGCCTCTGTTTGTAGAGATGAACAGGACACCGTATGTGGGCACCTTGTGGTTAAACTTAAATTAACAAATGATCAGAGTTTCTGTGGTTGTGAAATAGGCAATGTCCAACCTGGTGAGGGATGTAGGGCACTACCAGGCAAGTTTCAGGGCCAGTTTAGACAACAAGAAGCCTAGAAGCAGGCTGCAGAAGTGGAGCATAAGCACAGTTGCAGTCAGTGTCACAGTCAAACGGGGGATGGGAGGGTTGAAAGGAACTAGAAGCAAGACTGCAGGTAAAGCCTCAAGACCCTGTGTGACAAAACAACTATTGCTCTGCAGGAGTAGGGGGATGAGTAGTGGGTAAACCAGCATTGTTCCAACTTATAAAGGTGAAAGAGACAGCCCAACCAGAAAACCTCATCTGCCTTTTGTGGTAGCGCAGGCCAATGGCAGGTAATACACTTCAGGAGGGGGGGTGGGCTGATTTCAATAGCAATCCAAATAACTTAGGTACAATAGTCTGAAATATTCAGTTGGTACTTTCCATGCACTTTACATCTAATAATTTTACATATGTCATGGCAGGGACTCCCTGACATGCCATCCCATCTATAAGGGGCAGTGGAAGCAAGTGGACCTCATTGGCCACTTGAGTGGCAGCCATATACTTTCTAGTGACATCATCCAGAGTTCTCACAGCTATATTTCCATTGATGCCAATCTGTATAACCTCCCTTATATCACTAGAACCATTATCCTTGATTCCCTTGTGCACTTGTGCTGAAGGAGTCTCAGTCCTATAGACCGAGTCACCCCCTGACTTTACCCTCGAAATCTCTCGAGCTGCCGCCGAAACCTCTCTCGGATACAACACAATGGGGGAGTCGAATTCCTTAACACCAGCTTACCACCGAGGAGGTCGAGCAATTGCACGGCCACACGGCCCAGCAAAGAACGGCTTGGGTTGTCGCGCCAACGCTGTCCGCCTGCTGGCAAACAAAAAAGCTGGAGAACTACAACTCAGCTGGGAGTTGTAGTTCGTCCAGAAAAAAACAGGAAATGCTAGCAGCACATAAACTTTACTGGCACCACGTTAAATGTTGAAAATAAAAACGGTTTTACAGCTATGTTTTTAAGGATTACTGGCGTTGAGCCAGGAGTTTGTGTGCTTTTGGTTCTTGACAAGTGTTAAGTTGAGGAACGCAGTGACAGGACAATGATGCAGTGCTGTTTAGCAGTGGTGACGACTTGTGGGTAAAAGACACTGGGGATGGTGGGTAATGTCAGGTTGTCAGCACTGGAAGACTCAGCAGCCTCAGGTGCTGAGAAGCGGAGACTGGAGTTTGGTGGCTAGCAGGCTCTGCGACTCGGTAGCCTCAGCTCCTGAGAAGAGGAGACTGGGGTTAGCAGGCTCTGCTGGCTATACACAGTGTCTGGGTTCTGCAGCAGCGTCTGCTTGGAACTAAAAGAATATAGTGACCTGTCCGCCTCATGATACCGGCTAGCACCAGTTCCACGCGGTCCCGAATGGCAACATCAGCAGGTATTGGTGTTTCCGTTTGGGTGGAAACATTCGCCACCTGCGGATGGGTCCTGCCTGGGACATGCCCGCAGGTGCATACTGGTGCAGTCACAGTACCAGGGGCAGGGGCAGGATCAGTCACAGGCCGCTCCACAGCGACCTGTAGTGCCTCCTGCCCCCGAGTCTGGACTGCAACAGTCACACACACATTATCACCCCCGCCAGGCCTCGTAGGCTGGGCTCATGCGGCCTCCACCTCCGCCAACCTGGATGCCTCCCCACTGTCTTCCGCATCGGATTGCCCCTGTGCTACCTCACCTGTCCCTCCCACTGCCGAGGAGCCCACTACCGACTTCACCCTCTTGGGCCTTTGTCTTGTACGCGGCACCAGTCTCCTCGCTCCCCCGAAGATGATATGAGCTGGGAGCGTGACTGGGCCTTTCGTCTGTGCCGGGTGGAGGCATCCCTGCTGCCTTGCTCTACAGCGCCTTCTGAGCCCTCTTCTTCCATCGTCGCTGTGGATAGGGAGACATAGAACACAAACATCAGGGTACGGAACATATGTATGTTTTGCACAAAGCAAATGTACAGGAGTGACACTGTCAAAGGTCACAACCATCATCACCGTCCACAACACACAGGTTTGTGCAATTAACACACATGCGCAATCATGTCTGGCAATCTCAACAGACAATCACATCCTTGGACAAGGCGCTGTCAGCTCCTCAAAATTGTGCATTCACCTCACATGCACCATGTGACATACACATCTCATTCACACACATCAGCTGACAGTCACGAAGCAGGCCATGGAGCTATCACGTCAGAGTGTACTAGAGTACTGAAACAGACAGGAACTCCATACAATCCGGAAACCAAATGGAGTATAAAGCTAAAGCAAAAACAGAGGGGTGTTCCTTTGTAGATAATATTTCAAGAGATTACTTAAAGACAACCAGTAATTAACTGGACTGAGTCTTGCAATGAAAAAATCATATAGTTTTATAGAAGTGTGATACCTATTATAGTGTTTTGGTACAGTATGTGATTATTAACGTACATGCAGCAAGAGAAATAAATCTAGTAAACATTGCAAAACTGTGTTCTGTAGTTTCAATGGTTAAGAATCAAACAGAAAAGGAACACATTTCATCACAAAAGTTATTTATTTTCTAAAAAATTTATGAATGTTGAATAACTAGAGAATGATCATAAAGATTTGCAATTAGACACATAGAAAATGCATTTATAAAAAGGTGAAAAACTGTGTCATATACATACAAGTAAGGAGCTGATAAGTTGAAAAAGAAATTGCACACAATTTGTTGAAAGAAATAAATGCAGCTAAAGAAATTGAACTAGCGTCAAAAAATATATGAATCAATCAAAAAGGCACATCTATTTATAGTGCTAATAGTAGTCAGCAAACTGAATTTAACCACAAAGCATCAAACATTCGCTAAACTAAATGCAACTGACTATCCCTGGCTAAACTATTGCTAGTGACACCAGTGTGTCATTGCGAATAGTCAACAAAGACACTGGGCCTCATTACGAGGTTGGAGGTAGCCTTGCTACCTCCATACCGACACGAAAATCCAGCACCCGCGAATGGGCAATTACTAGGGTATTCCGGCCCCGCCGGACCCGGTAATTACCGTTTCGCGGGTGCCAGTATATTCCCATTTCTGCCCCATAGGGCTCAATGGGAATGGAGATGCCTGTAGCACCGGCACCGTCATAACGGTGCCGGTGCTACAGGCTTGCTGTGCTCGCGGGTGCCTTTCATTCCGCCAGGGCAGACCTGGCGGAATGAAAGGCACCCGCGAGCACAACTCGGAGTTTGCCGGTCCGGTAACAACGGTACTGGCAAGCATACCTGTACCGTTGTTACCGGACCGGCCACCTCGTAATGAGGCCCTTAAAGTGTATATACATCAGGGAAAACGGACCACAATTTGGCTCAGAACCAAACACAAATCTATGACATGTGTGGCAGATAAAATGCATTGTGCAGGGAACTGGAGCAGAGTGGTGAACAGACTCCACACAAAGATGGAGGCATGGATTGAGTGGGAGTTATTTGTTAAAGCACAAGACAGCTAAGAAATGTATTGTTGCATTTTGCGGAGACACAAAGTGGCTTGGATCTTATTTTATATTGCTTACCTGTAAACCTAATTAAAACATAGAGCCAAAAAGGGCCCTGTATGTTTTATTAATTATCTTGAAGCCTGAATTGGAAGAATTAGGTTGAGGAATGTTAGCATTTTGGATTCAAGTTTTTTCTGAAGTGGAATTGATGTAAAGCACTCGGGCCTCATTACAAGTATGATGAGCGGGGAAGAATTGATGCTAACTGAATTAAGACCAATACTCCCGCTCCGCCATCCTACGAGTATGGCCCTGGAGTGGAGGATTTACCTCCAGCATCGTGCTGGCGGTAAATCCTCCAACTCTCCTCTGAACAATTTTCAGAAATCGGCGGAATTACCACTTCAGTCATTCCACCCAAAAAGCCATGTAGCCAAGCGATCTATGTACACATGCTGCCCAGTGCATGGCGCTCCTACATGGCTCCTACATGGGTGGATTAGATGCCGCGAACCAGGCCTCAGCGCTCACTGTAGCGAAACCGCTGTGGCAGCCCTAGACCACCAGGAACTTACAATAGAACTACAACAACTCTTAAGAACTGAACTAACTTTAAGGAGAACTGAACACGGACCCCAACATGAACTCTGACACTGCAGAGTAGGCTGGAATTGTTGCGGCATGGCAGCCCCGTGGAGAGGAAAGGTGTGGGGGCTAACCCCATTTTTGAAAGCTTCTGGAATTCTAAATGTTAATAATGGTGCCGGTGGATCCAACATGCTGTGCTCGTGGGTGCCGCTCTGCCCGCCAGGTCCATCCTGGCGGGCAGACAGGCACCTGCGAGCACAACTCGTAGTATGGCGGTACGGTAGCAACGGTGCCGGTAGCTTACTGGCACCCTTGTTACTGTACCACCATACTTGTCATGAGGCCCAATGCACTCCAAGGAAGGAGAATATGGTTTTGACCCAAAACCTGAACAATAAAACAATCCCAAATAGGCCAAATAATCAACCCAGCCTTTACAAGGAAAGCAAAGGTTTATTACATGCAAAAAGTATCAGACGGTCTCGTAGCACTGAAGTAACACAGGTACATTGTTGCGATAATACATTGCTTTAAATATTCCTTACCTTTGTCTGATGTGCAGCCCTCTGTCAGAGCCTGATCAAAGTGTGAATAGAGAGGTCAACTCTGATTGGATAATACAATGACCCTCCTCATTATACCAGACACTGTGGCATGCACAGACAACCCCCTGCCTTTGTAGATAAATGTATTGGCATCACCTCTTACTGCTCCCATCCCAAATCATCATACAGTCTAGCACGTCTCCCCAATTATCTCTCTGGGAGCCCAGGTACCCATGAATGATGTGATCGGTGGCACCTATCTTAAGTTTGAATTTCGATTATTTATTGGTCCCTAGAGCGCAACACCTGCAGTTCAAATAGGATGAATGCTCTTTGAGTGAGGGCAGTAGTGCTCTAAATCTTCACCAGGCCTCTTGGCATCACAGAACCATCCCTACCCTTCCTCCCTGGACCCAACATTCCTTTCCCAGTTCTTCTGACCTCTGCAGCTGCACCCAATTGACTGTTATCGGCACAGAACGGCTGCCTATGGACTTAGCAGCATAACTTCTCTCTGAGGAATGGAAAGGGGGACTTATCTCTGGATCAACTGGATAGAGCCGCAGCGACACGTTAAGCCTGTTCCTCGTTCGCATCCTGTAATGTGCCCTGAAATCTAACATGGCGGAACTCCTGCTACCTTAGCCCCTGGACCTCGCCTCAACCACAACACTTCTCTGACTCCCTCTCACATGCCTACCTACATCAGCTACCTACTAGCACATCTCTTAAAACATAACATTGTATACTATCGCTCAACATAAAATGCATCACCTGTGTTTACCCTCTGCAACCGCAACGTGAATACATGGTTGCTCTTTAGTATTTCAATATGGTGCTTCCAATATGTGTCAAAGCTAACTAGAACTGAATACCTGTGCAATCTGCGTACCCAACGGAGGCCTGCCGGCACTAGAACGCCTGCTACTAAATCCTGCACAGCCTAAATCTCTTCAACTGCCTAGGACATTGCACTTGCATGGCAACACTTTTTTATTAAATGTGTACATGATGTGGATTATTTGAATTAAATGTTTTTTTGGTTTAGGATTTTGGGCAGTTACCCAACATCCTTATTAATTTTGACTCTTTTTTAGTTTCCTTGAATTTAATTCATGAATTTTACATTTTCTTTGTATGGAAAATAATGTTTTTCTATGTTGCTAACTTAATTTAAAGAATCGTTAAATATTGTATTTGAGAAAAATATTCATATTGCTAATTGCTAAATGTTTTAAATGTTTGATGTATATGGTTTTATTAAATCAGTGCAATGAAAAAGAATAAAAGGGCTATTATTAAACCTCTATTATTCTGCTTTTCTGCTTCATATGCACGGTCTCCTGCATGAAAATGAACTGGCCACGCATTGATCCAGGTCAGTCCCTCCCTGGCTCGGCCTGCCCCATGCCTGGAGCTGATGACCTTTGCCCTTTGTAGAATAGTTTGCCACTTTAACGTGCAGGCTTCTCTGTGTGGTAATAGTGTGAAACATGGCACATGTGGCTATCATGTTACAGCTCATCACTGGTGTGTCCAGCAGGGCCCCTCCACTCTTGTAGAGCCAACGGAACCCATCTTTGGTATCCCGGATGTCTTTGCCACTACACACCCTGTCCTTCATAGGGCGGCCTTGTACCTTTGCTGTTTCACAGTACTGGGGCTCAGGCATGAGTTCCATGTATGTATGTCCTATGCCTTGTCACCTGTTCATAGCCGGTGGGTTGGGGGGTTGTCATTAGGTGTGTGTGTGGTTCTCGTCTGTTTCATGCCATAGTAACAGTATGCGCGACTAGCACCAAACCATCCTCGAGATCTCTGCATTCGAGTCATGCATGGATGTCACAGTGCCTGAAAATGCTGGAATCATGGGTGCCACCATGGTACAGTGCTACAGTGTACATGGTCATGTCTTGCACACTGTGGGTGTGAATTTCCTACCTGCTCATGCAGAGGTGTGCACTGGGGGGGGAATGGGGTGCAAGATCTGGGCACCATCCACTGCACCTATGACATTAGGGAATTTGGTGGTTACAAAGTGATCTTTTTTCAGACACTGCAGCTTTGTAGCAGCCTCCCAAATAGAGGCGTCAGATACAGAGGCCATGAGAAATAAAGCTATCCGTTCAGTTTTGGAAATTATGTAACAAAAGGGAATCAAATCCACAAACATGCAGAGACAGCTAGCAATATGCCAACGCCTCTGAAATAAAGGTAGGACTAAAGTGTAGTCATTGGATAAAATCAGAAGTGGGGTGCTTAACTTCTAAATCATAAACACTTTGGGCCTCATTACGAGTTGCCGGTAAATCGGCCTCATCACCGCCAAACTCAATTACTGTTACTGCCGATTAGTCCCGCGGAGTTACCATAGGATTACAAGTGGGGGTAATCCCCCATTGTTTGGAGTCCATAAGACTCCATGGAGATTTTTGGCAAATTTTCCACCACCAGAATGACAGCACAGTAAATCCAGTGATTTTTTCAGTGATTTTTCAACCACTGGATTTACTGCGTGGTCGTACCACCCAAAATTATTATTTGGCGGGGCCAAACTTGCAATGAGGTCCTCTATTTTGCCAACTTTTGCGCCATACAAATAAATGACTCTGCCACTCTTATAAAAGAGAGACAACAGCATTATTCAAAACACTGTAAAATAGTATTCAAGTCTGGCAATCTGATTGACCTGTGGTTATATATTGACACCTACTTTGGCTGCAGAATATGGAGTTAAGCTGATTTAGTTGCTCGGCCTAATTTACTTTGGGGGCTACTTGTGTATGAGTCTTGATCACCCCCACCCCATACTCCTTTCTGTCTGTCCACTGCCACCCTTCGCCCAATTGCACTTTGAAGTGACTTCTTTCAATGTATTGCAATACAAAACACCACCAACACAAATAAAGATAAAATACATGGTAATATGCCCGAGTTACATATTGAAATATGATAAGGATCTGTAACTACTGTATATTGTAAAGTAGGAGATTGATTTTGATTGTACATGTAGGATAAGTGCATAAAAGCGAACAGAAACAAGGTTCGAGGGCAGTCGTTAACTGCCCTCGAACAGTCGTTAACTGCCTGCTGCTTATAAAACACTAGGTGGCAGCGTTGGCCAAGATTTTTGGGAAGTTTGTAACGTCCAAGTTACTTTGTACTTTTTGTGCTGTTTTTGTCAGGTGTTGGGCTTTTAAATATTTACATACATATTCCCACATGGAAGCCCTAGTGACTGATCTGGCAGCTGACTTCACAGTAGTGCTTTTATTCAAGCAGTCAACATACATGTCAGCACTCGTAGTCCTTGTACGGGACCCTGGTATCATTCGACCTCGAGGTTAAACTTTGCTGATGCCAAGCTCTAGCAAGATTTGCCCTGGCCATGCTTATGGTTTGTGGCGCCTGCTGCGTCACGCCCGCGCATTCACGTCAACCTGTCACGCCTGCACATACACGTCCATCTGTCACGCCCGCGCATTCACTTCAACCTGTCACGCCCGCACATACACATCCATCTGTCACGCCCGCGCATTCACTTCAACCTGTCACGCCTGCGCAACACGTCCATCTGTCACACCTACACATACACGTCCATCTGTCACGCCTGCGCATATACGTCCATCTGTCACACCTTCGCATACCCGTCAACCTGTCACGACTGCGCATACACGTCCATCTGTCACACCTGCACATACACGTCCATCTGTCACGCCTGCACATACACGTCCATCTGTCACGCCTGCGCATAAACGTCCATCTGTCACACCTACGCATACACGTCAACCTGTCACGACTGCGCATACACGTCCATCTGTCACACCTGCACATACACGTCCATCTGTCACACCTGCACATACACGTCCATCTGTCACGCCTGCGCATATACGTCCATCTGTCACGCCTGCGCATACACGTCCATCTGTCACGCCTGCACATACACGTCCATCTGTCACACCTACGCATACACGTCAACCTGTCACGACTGCGCATACACGTCCATCTGTCACGCCTGCGCATACACGTCCATCTGTCACACCTACGCATACACGTCAACCTGTCACGACTGCGCATACACGTCCATCTGTCACGCCTGCGCATACACATCCATCTGTCAAGCCTGCACATACACGTCCATCTGTCACACCTGCACATACACGTCCATCTGTCACGCCTGCGCATATACGTCCATCTGTCACGCCTGCGCATACACGTCCATCTGTCACACCTACGCATACACGTCAACCTGTCACGACTGCGCATACACGTCCATCTGTCACGCCTGCACATACACGTCCATCTGTCACACCTGCATATACACGTCCATCTGTCACACCTGCACATACACGTCCATCTGTCACGCCTGCGCATATACGTCCATCTGTCACACCTGCACATACACGTCCATCTGTCACGCCTGCGCATACACGTCAACCTGTCACGCCTGCGCATATAGGTCCATCTGTCACACCTGCACATACACGTCCATCTGTCACACCTGCACATACAGGTCAACCTGTCACGCCTGCGCATATACGTCCATCTGTCACGCCTGCGCATACACGTCAACCTGTCACGCCTGCGCATACACGTCCATCTGTCACGCCTGCGCATACACGTCCATCTGTCATGCCTGCGCATACACGTCCATCTGTCACACCTGCACATACACATCCATCTGTCACGCCTGCACATACACGTCCATCTGTCACGCCTGCGCATACACGTCCATCTGTCACGCCCGCGCATACACGTCCATCTGTCACGCCTGCGCATACACGTCAACTTGTCACGCCTGTGCATACTCGTCCATCTGTTACACCTGTGCATACACGTCAACCTGTCACGCCTGAGCATACACGTCCATCTGTCATGCCTGCGCATACACGTCAACTTGTCACGCCTGTGCATACTCGTCCATCTGTCACACCTGAGCATACACGTCAACCTGTCATGCCTGCGCATACACGTCAACCTGTCACGCCTGCGCATACACATCAACTTGTCACGCCTGTGCATACTCGTCCATCTGTCACGCCTGCGCATACACGTCAACCTGTCACACCTGTGCATACTCGTCCATCTGTCACACCTGAGCATACACGTCAACCTGTCATGCCTGCGCATACACATCAACTTGTCACGCCTGCGCATACACGTCCATCTGTCACGCCTGCGCATACACGTCAACCTGTCACGCCTGCGCATACACGTCAACCTGTCATGCCTGCGCGTACACGTCCATCTGTCACGCCTGCGCATACATGTCAACCTGTCATGCCTGCGCATACACGTCAACCTGTCATGCCTGCGCATACACGTCCATCTGTCACGCCTGCGCATACATGTCAACCTGTCATGCCTGCGCATACACGTCAACCTGTCATGCCTGCGCATACACGTCCATCTGTCACGCCTGCGCAAACACGTCCATCTGTCACGCCTGCGCATACATGTCAACCTGTCATGCCTGCGCATACACGTCAACCTGTCACGCCTGAGCATACACGTCCATCTGTCACACCTGTGCATACACGTCCACCTGTCTCATATTTAGTAGATGCAGTCCTGGATTTTCTTCACTTTCTGGCGCTTGTAATACTACTTTTATGAAAAGAAAAGAAACAGAACTGAATTACCATCTCTCAAATGTAATTTGCTCTGTATGCGTGTCCCCTGGGTGGGCACCAGAAGTTGAACTGGGGAAACAATATGGCAACCCCAGTCATCTGTCTACAGTGCTACCATCAAATGGGCCCTAGGAGGGCCCGAGGAACCGTGCATTGGCCCGATTAATGCCGAGCCATCTGCAGACGAAACGCGTTGGCAATGCCAACAGCTCGGGCTTCCGTGTAAGCATGGGAAGGTCACTCGCCCAGGGGTGGACTGGCCTATAGGGAATTCTGGAAATTTCCTGGTAGGCCTCTGCACCCTGGGCCTCTTTTGTGTGGCAACCCATTTTATTTCCAATTTTCCTCATCGGAAAAGGGTTGGGCTTGCTTGAAATCTGTAATATGAGGCCACTTTGAACATTATTTGCAGTACCTGTTTTGGTTCCCAGCCCACCCCTGCGCTCACCAGGCACTGCATAGTGGAATAAACAGGCCATAGATGGTAGCAGATGCACAATGGTGCGAGTACCTGGGCATCCAATAACAGTGCCTGGCAAAGGCCTAATAATGGGATAAAACTGTTGGCTTTGTCAGTAGTTATTCTTAAAAGGACTTCAGGGAAGGACATGCTGAGTGCTTATACATCGAGTGGCTGAACTCCAACTAAATCATTAACTCTTGGAAGAATGCTTTGACAAAACCCTGGCAGGCACTTCGAGTACATAGTTTGATGGTAAGGTTTGATTAAAGCAAGCTCAGAGAGTTCCCATGAGGAGGTGTCTAGGGTGGTGACGGGCAGGAACTGGGTGGGAATATCCTTAGCATAGCCCTGGACAGTTAATGGGTGAGCAAATAAAACAACACCTAAAAGGTTTGTCCTCCTCATATGCCATTTCTCCCTATCTGTAGTCTTAATTCTTTATTTATTATTTAATGTGTTTCGTTCAGACCGAACCTTTCACATAAATAATCATAAAAAACATTTTGAAACTCTTCCAACACATCACAAAACAGATTTTGTTATAAAATACAAATTCATAATTAAATAACATTTATAAATTACATTTGCACTAAAACGCTAATATATCCTTTACCATAATACTTTATGATTTGATATCGCAAGTGTAACTGTAAATTGCTACCTCTCATTTCATATTTGAATCTAATTTCTACATGCTGTCATATCCTTGGAAGCTTTCAAAGCTGGACTTAAGACACTTCTGTTCTGCTAAACTGGGACTTTATCTCTGACTTGATGAGAATCTGCTTCTCGATCTTCTGTTTCTCCAAATTTATGACTTTGGTTTTTATGTTTTTTGTATCGTATGTTGTTGTTGGCGCCACTATTCCTCCGTACCTGTCTTTGGCGCTTTATATATAAATAAATAAATACATAAATACATAAATACGTAACTAAATAAATGTAATGTGCAAGCAGGGGTTCTCTGAATTCAGGTAATATGTCCAGAAATCACTGCTTTTTACTGTGTCATGGTTTCAGACACATTTTTTCTAAATTGCACATAAAGAGTGTGCCTAAACCTTACATTCCGTCAGAATGTGCTTTACAGTTTCAGGGATATGCCTCAGTTTGCAGATTCAACAAGTTTGCTTTTCACAAGGTATTTTCAGTGGAGGGCCTCTAGTGGTTAATGGGGACAACTGATTTGTCTGCAGAAGGAGAATACATCTCCTCACTGCCAGGGACAGACGTTCAAATGTTGCAGTGTTCTTATAGGTCTGTACTACCCTAGTGATGACCTGATACATTTTCAGCGAGGCAAGATGTCCAGAATGTTTGTTCCATTCACAGATGTTAATTTTCTTCTTGAAAATCTGTTTGAGCTGATGATATTCTGAACTCCATTCTAGTTGTCATTCAAGGGTCTCTCACACAACTTCTCGTTCTGTTCTTTAAAATCACTATACCCGTTCACTGCATCATACTTCATGAGCGCCCCCATTAGTTTTCATAGAGGACATTTGGGATTTCGTATAGCTTTTAAATGAAGTGTCCCCATCTTCTTGAGGGCCTGGCCATGCAAAGAGATCAGCCCGAATTCTAATCTGATTATCTCCACTGGAACAGATTGTTAAAGACACATTTTCCTCCAGAAAGCTTTTTATTTTTGTATTTCTCATTGTGATATTGGTTGTACAAAGACAACCTTACACAAACATGAGGATAGCAATTACAAGTTTACAATGAATGACCAATTCATTACGAAATTAATTGCAAAAAATGACAGTTCCAATTCATTATACAACTATAAAATGACAAAAGTTTAAAAATCTCAGAAACACCTGCCAATTCCCAGACTCAAAACGTTGCTTAAGTGATTGCAGGCTGCAATGGTTTAGTGAAGTTCTAACCTGTACAGACCCTCACTAACATTCACACATCAAACCCAAACCAACCGAAAAAAAGCTATCACACATAATTGCATCTCCAAAATATATTTATATTCAAATTAGTGTTTTCATTGTATGTGTAGTTACATTCCATAAACAATTCATTTTTGGAAAAGAATAGCACCTTACATATTACAGAAATCAATTCTAAGCTTGCAACCAAATGTCACATCAACTCACCAACACGTGTTTCGCATACACCCCACATTTATATCCACGTGCATGTTTGTCCATTGCACCCTGAGCACACCCTGGTCTGTCCACAGCTTTGCATTGCTCATGACTTCCAATCTCTAGAGAGGAGCCACTTCTAGTTCACATACGAAATTGGAAAGTGTTGACTACAAAGCGCACTGTATTTAGATTGCTTAAGAAAAAGGGAATTTATAATCTGGTACAAGCAATGATGAGTTTCCGATTATGAGAGATATTCAGTTGTGTCACGGATCTATGGGAAGGAGAGGAAAAGAGGAATACCTCTGAGGAGGTGAAGTGGTAGTTTGACTTCTTAGCGAAGTCAGAGATGTGAGGAGAAAAGGAAAGCATGGAGTGGAAGATGACACTGAGGTTCTTAACCTTACAGGTGGGAGCAGGAAGAGGGCCAAGGGAGACTGGCCAGAGAGTGACAGGAAAGGAAGGTGCAGGAGTGCCGATGAGGAGGATCTCTGTCTTACTGGCATTGAGGCAGTGGTTGTTGGTGGCACTCCACTCCTGGATGGCAGACAGACAGTGAGAGGTGAGAGAGGGAGAAGAAGTGGCCGAGGGGAGCCTGAAATCAAGCTGAGTGTCATCTGCATAACACTGAAAGGTGGAGCAGAGAGCAGCAATGCGGTGGGCAAGAAGTGCCAGATATTGGTTGAAAAGCCAGGGAGAGAGGTTAGACCCATGGGGAACACCACAAGTGGAGAGTGAGATATAGGAAAGGAAGGACCTAAGTTGGACCTGGGAGTGTCGGTTGGAGAGGAAAGAGGTCAACCAGGCCAGTGCCTGATCAGTGATACCCAGGTTATCACGGAGGCGGTTGAGTAGGATGGCATGGTTGACTGTGTCAAAGGCAGAAGAGAGATCGAGTAGGATGAGGACAGTGGGGAGATTAGTATCAAGGTTGGAGAGCAGGTATTCACAGATGTTCAGGAGAGCAGTTTCTGTGTTTTTGGCTGCTCTGATGCCAGAGTGATCGTCATGGAGACAACCAACAGAATCAGTGTGGAGGTTAAGCTGGATGATGGACAGCTTTTCCAGGAGTTTGCCAAGGAAAGGAGTGATCGAGATCAGGCAAAAGTTAGCCGGGCAGGAGGGGTCGGCTGTGGTGGGTTTCTTGAGAAGAGGGTGCACAAGAGAGTGCTGCAGAGTGGAGGAGAAGGTTCCAGTGGTGAAGGAGTGGCTGCAGAAGTCATCCAGGGCAGGAGCAAGGATGTCAATATGGTCCTTGATGGTTTCGGACGAACAGGGAAGAACATGTTTTGATGAGACTTTCATAGATCGGACTTGACTAGAAATCCTGTCAGGGGAGAACAGAGGAAAGGAAGAGAAAGAGGGAGGAGAGGCAGCTACAAGGGGGCCGGAGGTACCGGAGAGAGAAGCGGGTGGAGGAGGAAAGGACGAGAGCGTGGACAGGATGTCCTGGGTTTTAGAGATGAAATGAGAAGCCAGTGCCATGCATAGGGCCTGGGAGGGGACAGGAGAAGTAGAGACTGCAGCAGGATTGGCCAGCTTCTTGCAGATTTTAAAGAGTTCGGCCGAGTTGTTAGATGCTGCAGAGACGCGGTCTTGGATAGGGCTCTGTTCTTAGCACAGACCGAGAGCCAGTATTGCCTTTGGAGCAGGCAGCAGGCCAGTTTGTCAGAGGATGCACAAGACGCCCCGCCATTTCCTCTCGGCCACCCTACACTTGTGTTTAAGGGTGACAAGGTCAGACTCGTACCAAGTGTTGCATTTGGCTTTGGGCTTCAAGCAGATCCTTATGACGGGGCAAGAACATAGAGAGTTTTAGAGATAGCAGAGTGGTGCTTGGAAAGGGCAGTGTCGGTGTGAGAGTCAACCAGAGGTGGAGGAAGGAGAGAGAAAGTGGCAGCGAAAGCCTCAACTGACACACGCTTCATGGGCCGGATAACCGAGAATGTAGGTGGCAGTGCTGGAGATGGCTTGGCCTGCAGGGTAGAGAGGGCAAGATTGGAGGAAAGGAGAAATTGATCGCTCCAGGAGAGAGGAGTGGTGGGAGGGTTAGAGAGGGGGAGGTCAGAGGAGATGAGAACGTCGAGAGTGTGCCCTGCAGTGTGAGTCGGGCCAGAGGGAACAATAGAAAAAGAGAGTCGAAGAGGTCGCGAAAGAGTCCAGAGGAGGGACAGGAAGCATCCAGGTGGATGTTGAGGTCACCAAGGAGGAGGAGTTGAGTGGTCAAGGCCAGGAGGGAGGAGGAGAGGTCAGCCCACTTGGAGAGGAAAGAGGTAGTCTGACCAGGTGGCCGATAGATTCTAGCAATGATGATAGTGGCCAGGAGAGAGAGAGAGAGTTTGCAGACAAGGCATTCGAAGGAGCAATAGGCCGACATAGGAATCACAGAGGCAGGGATCCATTCCGGGAAGATCCGGGCTAAACCCCCACCAGGACGGTTGGATCTAAGTGCGGAGAGGATCTTGTACCCATCTGAGAGGAGAGTGTCAAAGCTTGTGACAGAGCTGGCCGTGAGCCTCGTCTCGGTGAGACTGAGGACATCGAGGTTGAGTTCTTCCAGCGGGCGGCAGATGTCAGAGGAGTGTTTGACAGCCAAACATAGTTGAGAGTGGCAATATGGAGAAGGTTGCCAACCTTGAAAGACTTCCCGGGAGGGGTACAAATCAGAGATAAGCCCCGTGGAGGTGTAGAAGGAGCCTGAGGGGGGCAGAAGATGGAGGAGGAGAGGGCAAGGTAGCCAAGGAGGAGGAATATAACTATAAAAATTATGAAATCACTAATATGAATATAAATATATTTTGGAGATGCACTTATGTGCGATAGGTTTTTTACGGTTGGCGCACATTGGTTTAGGTTTCATGTGTGATAGATACGTAATGACCCAACAAAGACGTTCTCAGGTTTTGCAGCCAGAGACAATTGACAAGTTTGTGTAGTACATCATTGACTTTGCATAGTTCAGAGCTCCCAGTCACATCCATTGACCCCCCTGCCCCCGACCCCCCGATCTTACCCTGCGGATCTCCCTGATAGGCACCAAGTTCAACCTGTATCTCAAAAACTGAGAATGCCAATAAATGTTAGGACATTTTTTGAGATATGTAGCAATGACACTCAGGGGTTTGTCCGACAGTGAGAGGCTTTTTTACAATTTGAAGGTTTTTGCCTTTGATATCGTTTTCCTCCAGTCTCGCTCAGAGTTTTTTTTTAACATAACCTGGGTGACTAAGCAAATCCTCCAAAGCTGACTCACTGTCCATCTTGATATCATCAGCACACCATTTAAAAATAATTAACAGCAAATAGTTCATCCATGTCATCGCGTTGCTCAGATCAGCATACAGAGCCCCTGGAAAGGATCCTTTAGCTTACGATATAAAGCCAGGATCTTCCAGGCTAAAAAAACATTGCAATAAAACTAAGCTTAATTCACATCACAGGGCATTGATTGGTAGACAAACTGGGAGACTAAGAGCTTTTTTCCAAATTCCTGCCTCCACTAAACTTCTAGCAAGATGACTAATGTCCATGCCATACAAAAGTGCAGGTAAAACTTTAAATTGATAAAAGTCGATCAATGTGGTAATAGAGAAACAACTATATTTCTTGGAAAGCCTCTTCATTTGCACTGTGAATTGTCCTGCCTGAGCCATCATTTGATTATAAATTTGGCCTTTATTAGGGGAGACTTCCATGTGAAAACCCAGATACTCGTCACTGGGTCTAGAGCTTGAGTACTCACTTTCCACGAAAAACCCATCAGTTTCCTTCTTTTTTTTGTAAAGTGGATGATGTTAGACTTTTTCTTATTTATTACATGTTCATTTGCCTGAGAGTTCTGCATCACAATCTCCAACAGTCGCTGAAAACACAACTGGGTTCGACCCAGCAAGATAACATCATTGGCGTACATGAGGTAAGTCAATGAAAAAATAGAAATACGGGGAGGGGCGAAACTAGCCTGCTGCAAGCAATCACCCAGGTGTGAGAGGTAGAGCCCCCCCTTGTGTAAGAACACCAAAATAGATAGCAGAGTGGGAGACTAAGCCAATCCCTTAGCTTAGCCCATAATAGTGAACGATTTACCGAGCCGAATGCTTGCGAGTAATCAATCGTTGTCACATACACATGGGTGGCACCAGCCTCCGAACTATACTGCTGTAAACAAGCGATGATGAAACCATTAAGAGTAGTCAACAATCCCAGTTCAAACGTTTTCAAGCTACCCGATAGGGAAGGCCAGGCCTTGAGTTCTCTTAACACCAAAGTAGCAAAAACCTTACTGTCACAGTCTAGCAGGGAAATCGAATGGTTTAGAGGGTTAGATCAATCCACTTTCTTACAGATGGGAATAAACACAGATCTTTCCAGATTGCTGGCAGAGTTGTTGTGGCTATTACTAATGTAAATAAGATGAAAATAATCATCCCATTTGCTAACCATCTTTGTGTACTTTCTCAGATCAGTAATTCTCCTTGCAACTTGATTTCCTCTGTGGTTAACTATACTTGTCAGGCTCCACAGCAGCATTTACACTAAATTTAGTAGTAAACTTGTTATGATCACTCGGTAAGGTGTCAATAACGTTGACTTCTCTACAGACATCAAACAGGGATGATGACATTACAATGTAGTCAATCGAAGAATGCTTCTACCCCCATTTCCAAGTTGGATGTGCTGGCACATCGCCCTCTACTGCCCCATTTGCCACCTTTAAGTCCATTTGACTGAAAACCTCCAGCCACTTTTTACGATCCACAAAAGTTCTCATCTTCAATTTCTCTTGAGTTTCCTTTGGGGTAAGCCCCTCGATCATTCTAGGCACACGTTCTGAATTGAGATCCCCTGACAGCAAACTATGTTGACCCTCACCCTCTCCCAAGAAAGTATCACATACTTCATAAAGTTTAGACAAAACAGTGGCAGGTTGGAGCCAAGGGGATTTGTGCATATGCTAACTAAAAGTATTGTGGCAGTCAGTATAGAGTTTTTTAGTGTTAAACCCTAATCATATAGTGCCTCCTTATTATGAATATTGGCCTTAGCCCATTCGCATTACACGGAAAACCGTGTTGCAAAGTTCCGATTTTTGGTTTAACTTTGCCGCCATTTTAAGACTTATCCGCCATTTGGATTTCAACTCATGTTCCATGTTCTAAAATGGTGGACTGTGTTTTCGTCTTGCATGGAAATGTAAAACTGTGTAATCCTTTGCATAATATTGTAACATCTGTCATGTGAACTAGGCACGAACTAGGCATGAACTCTAGCCCGTGAAACATTAACGTGAAGAGAGGCTGGACAATATTGTATTAATTGTAAAAATATGCTTGTGTTTAGGTGTCCAGTACTCTCTCTGCTCACTGTGTCGGCTGGTACACACTGCGAGGTGTTGGGAGCCAGATAGCTATCTGTTTTGCTTTGTAAACTGTACAGTAATTAAAGATATTTGTATCTTTTCAGCCCGTGATTGGTGTATTTCTTTCGTGGTACTCAGCCTCGATAGTTCTTTTTTCTTTCAGATGGCACCCGAATAGGGACCCTCAAGATTGATGCCACCTTGTTGAAGAGAAGATGCGGCTATCGGACCGGGATCGGACGGTAAGAAAAAGGGGTCCCCTTTTGTATGAGACGCGATACCTCAACAGTGCTGCATGATCCGATCCCTGGACGGTGAGCACGCAGTCCGAGACAGCATCTTGACGAGGGTCCACATATCGAGACGGGCAGTTTTGCCGAAATCACCAACCACAAGGGTCCTTTGTCCTTTGTAATCCGATCAGACCTCCTTAGTCCTTTGAAATCAGGTGAGTCGTGCCCCGATTCCTAAGTATCCTGATATTTGGTTGCAGTTATGTACTCACAAGCACAAACGACGCCAGGTAACACCAGTAATCTAACATGCCTGGGAAATTGTCTGCCTGTTTCAAGGGATTATTCCGCAGAGACAGACAATCTTTGGAATTTGGCAGACCGGCGCCACAGGAGGGGTCCCCGGCATGTACTATGTACTGTAAGTACGGCATTGGTAGTATACTATTCAATGATATTTGGCACAGACGAACTAGACATGCTTCTGAATTTCGGTGGCCAGTCAATGGTAGCTTTGAGATTGCCTGAATAGAGTATTTAGAGTCCATATTGTTAAAGAAAAAAGCTAGACCTGCAGCATTTGATGTAATTCAGAATTGGAAAAAAGAAGCTATGCAGCAACTTAAGAGTAAAGAGAAGCATGTACGTCGTCATACATCAAATTCAGAAAAGGCATTATTGTATGATCAACAAGAACGGTCAGAGTCTGTTAGAAACATGGATAGGGCTTTTCAACTTGGTGTACAGAAAATATATCCGTCTAAAGATTTTCATGTCTCAGATGAACTAATTTATAAACTCTTAAATTAACGTAGGCCTGGTGCCACTGCACCACCTCCTTATGTACCTATTCCTGCTGTCTTACCTCTTCCCGCTGTTGTACCTCATCCCGGGTGTAATTCCTGTTCTTCCCGTTGCTCCTCCGCCACCAGCTGTTGCTCCTTTTCCTATTGTTGTTTCTCCTTCTGTATCTCCACCTTTACCGACTATTGCTGTTCCAGTGATTCCGTCTTTGTTGCGAGCAGTAGTATCTCCACTACTTGTTGTACAGGATTTGTCTACTCTCTCTTTCCCAAGCGGTTCTGCTCCGCTTGTAGCTGATGAAGGGGCGAGTGCTGAATAATAAGTAGTGAGTCGTAGTACGGTTTCTAAAGATAAGAAGAGAGATTTGAATGCATGAGCTAAGCAATGTATAGAGAAAGGTGAAAAATCAACTGTCTTAGCTACACTTCTTGATCTAGAAAGTATTACTGAACAGAATGTTTTTATCAAGGGGAAGAATTTGACGTACATGGATGTCCCATAAGGGTTGAGGGATTTGAATGTTTTAGCCTATTCAAGGTATACTGTGGAGAAAGTAAATGAGCATGTCGAGAGGGTTTTTGAGTTAAGAAGGGAGTTAGAACAGTTACAGAATGATATAACAGATGGTGATAGATTGGACGGTTTGTATGTGCAGAAACGGCTCCTTCGTCCTTGTAAGTCAGCGAGTGAAGAGACGCGAATTTGCACAAGGGATGCGCTTAGATGGATTTCGGATGTGTCGATATCTCCCATAGAAGTATATGATACGTATAGTCAGTATACTCCAGAAATGCAGAAGAAAGTGTTATAGGTAATGGTAGAATACCTGCAGGATGAGTATATAAAGAAAAATATTTGTTGTCCTGCAAAACTGATGATTATTTATAAGAGAGCCATAGCGCCTTTTGCTGCTTCCACCACTTTAGCACTCGATCTGGCTTTATTGCTTAACAAACTTTCGGAGTCGCCTACTTCTCAGTTGCCTATGCGAGAGGTTCCTCCGACATTTTTCCCTAAAGTTGAAATTCCAGCTAATGCCGCAGCAGGTATAGCAGCCACTACTATTGAAGCTCACTATGTATCACAATTTGTTCATGTTCCGTTCTCCAGACAGGAAGTGAATACTATTAGGCAGTCAATTCCAGACATTAGGAAAAATCCAACAGGGTTTTACAAAGAAATAGAATCTGTCTTGCATTTGTCAGTTTTCACTCTGGGTGATATAGACTTGTTGTTTCCTGTGATGCTACCTGCTGATTTATGGAAACAGATTAGGACTGTAGACGATCAAGCAGGGCTGGGTGACACATGGGTTAACTTGGTACGGTTAGACGGAGAAAGGAAAGCTGGTGAGAGACCACCGCAGGTGATAGTGACTTTGCCAGATAGAATAGTAGCAAAATTAAAAACTTTGGTTCCCGAGAAAAGGATTTTTTAGGACAAACTCACTGCTTGTACCCAACGGAAATCTGAAGGTGCTACCGAATTCTTTAATCGGTTCGAACAAGTATTTTCGGATTTTAGTGGACAGGATTTAAGCACTGAGTCAGGGAAAAGGTTGTTTGTGGATACATTTGTGCGTGGATTGTTGCCTGATATCCAGTCACAAATGATGACTTCTGAAAGTGATTGGCAAGCTAAATCACAATCCGAAGTATTGCATATCGCTCATTATTACGAAAATAGAGTCAATAGAGAATTGAAAAGAAAAAGGGAGACCTGAAAACTAAAGTATTGTTGCAACAGATAGAGGAACTAGAGGTGGGAGTACACAGTTTTGAGGTAAGTTACTTCTGGAAAGTAATGCGCAGTTGGGGTCCTGTACACGTTAACCAATGTGTTACGCTCACCTGATCTCCACAGGGGTGCCGAACGGAGCGGGATGATCTGGTGATGAGTGGTGTCTTGTACTCCCCTCCAATATGAAAGCAGGCTTGCCTAGAAAGGTAAATCACAGGTTACCCAACCATGTGGATGAGGGCGACTCCCGCCTCGCGTGGCGTCCTCTTGCACCCCCCCGCTATATCTCACCTTTGAGTTACGAATAGCGGGCGCTCCGTCCTGCCACTGTTCACAGGGGTGCGTCGTAGTTCTAGGATTTAGTTACTTCACTGATCCTATTGAAAGTACCAGACAACTGTGACTCTATGGTAAGTCTTATTCCAAAGATATGGATAGCTAAGAGTTAAAGTTGCAAAAGTTCACTCTGTACCTTTCTTTACAGATTCCCTCTTCATGCATACGATGGAGCGAGGTTCTTGGTAGCTGGCTTCCCAAGGTAAGATTTGCGCCAGTGCTATGCAAAAGTCTTTCCACCCGATACTGTTTTTCTGCACAACTAACCTGCTGCTTTTATATTCTGCAGGTGCGGAATCTCCTGAACAAAGGCTGCGTGATGAAGAATTGTGAGCCCGTGAGGATTGCTGCCTTCAGGTGAGAGCTGCCTCGTGCAGGATTATAAGTCAGAATTAGGCCTTCCCACTGCTCTGCTAACCTGATGTCTTCTTTCTGTTTTACAGATTCGGCAGTCCCGGAGCGGCGATCGGAAGATGAAGCGGAGATCGAGTAATGACGTTCCGATGGTTCGCTGGTAAGTATTAGTGCAGCGCTGAACTGCGATGAAGAGCGTGTGGTCTGCAAGGCTAATCTGATGTTCTTTCCTTTTCATTTCTGAAGAAGCGTGGACTCCCGAGCGGCTGTGATGAAGAGACTGGTAAGTATCTTGTCTGCTCTTCTTTCTCACTCTTCTTTGCAGGTAACTCGAGACAACTGGACGGGCGTGGCTGATGGCTGGCCTGGAGCTGCAGACACAGTGAGCGTTATGCTGCAGGAGTGCAGAATAACACGAAGCGTGTTCTGCATGAAGGGTGTGGCTTATATAGTCTTCTGAAAGTAGTTCTCAGGTAAAGTAGTTCCAGCAACCACACCCAAGCAAATAGTCCCACGGCAAATAATCCCTTCACCCTGCCTCATATTGGTTCGCACGTGCCTCTCTGGGTCTGAAACGTGCCATGTTGGTGATGGCAGTATGAGCCTGGTGCCAACGGCGCCATGACTGAGTCCAGGAAACCCCTGCAAGATTCCTTGGGGCCTTTAAGGCCCCCATGGGACCCAGCGCCTTGGGCAGGGTGGTCTGTACCTGATGTTTGGGGGTACGGACTGTGACAGCACTCCTCCTCAAGGCCCCTCCCAAGGGGGTTTGTCCCACTGGTCCGGGTTTGGTAGGGTGGTTTTGATGGAAACGGTTCACTAGGCGTGGTGCATGAGCAAAGTCACTTGGTTCCCATGCCCTTTCTTGGGGACCATAGCCTTTCCAATCTACTAGGTAGAAAAGTTTTGATCTGACCCACTTTGAGTCTATAATGTCTTTGACCTCAAATTCTGGTTCCCCATTTACCAAAACAGGTTTTGGAGGTTTCGTTATCCGAGTTCCTGGTTGTACTGGTTTCAACAGCGAGACGTGAAATACGGGATGGACTCACATGTTCGGGGGTAACTCCAGTTTTACTGCCACAGGGTTGATGATGGCCTTGATGGTGTATGGTCCCAAATACCTGGGGTTAAACGTGTGGGTTCCTTTTAGTGCTATATGTCTGGAGGCTAACCAAACCTCATCTCCAATCTGGTATTTCGGAGCTTCACTCCTATGTTGATCTGCAAATTTCCTGAACCTCTCCTTAGCTTGCCTCAGATGTTCTGTTGCTCTTTTGAAAGCTCTGGTGATGGCTGCATGTAGGCTGCTTACGGCAGGCATTTCTAAATGTTGAGGTGGGTCGAGTTCTGAGGTTCGTGGATACATTCCATAAATTGTATAGAATGGAGTTTGCCCCGTATTGGAATGCAAAGAGTTATTGTAGGCAGACTCAGTAATCCATACGATGTCTTTCCAATTGCTTTCAGTTTGATGTAACATGCACCTTAGGTATTGTTCCAGAGTTTGGTTGGTTCTTTCGGTTTGACCGTCTGTTTGGGGATGGTGGCTGGTCGAAAGTCTTACGTCAATCTGGGCCCACTGACAACATTTTCTCCAAAATTGAGAGATAAACTGACTGCCCCGATCTGAGACTAAGACGGAGGGGAATCCATGTATCCGAACAATTTGTTCTAGGAATTCTTTCGCCAAGATTGAAGTGGAGGGAAACCTTTTAAGGGAATGAAATGGGCCATTTTAGAAAACAGGTCCAGCACCACTAATATGGTGATGAAACCATTACAGGGGGGCAGATCCGTGATGAAATCAAGAGACAACGTATGCCAGGGTGTAGGTGGTACATCTAGAGGCTGAAGTAGACCGGGTGGTTTCTTTTTCTGGGCCTTGTTCTGAGCACAAATGCCGCACGAAAGCACAAATTGTTTGATATCCTTATGCCATGTCGGCCACCAAAAATGTCTCTTGATCTTGGCTTTGGTTTTTGCAATTCCAGGGTGACCTTCTACCAATGACTCATGATAATTTGAGATGACCTGTTTTTGAAGCTCCTTACTAGGCAAGTAGAGACGTCCTTGGAAATAAGGTAAATGATTGACAACTGACCGGTGTTCACTTTTGGTCGACCAGTCTTGTAAGGCATTGGAATCGAGGAGGCATGGAATTTCCTTGTGGATGTCGTCCAGGGTCAATGTGGTAGTGATTCCAAGGATTCTCCCTCCTGGGATGATGGGTACCGGATCCGGATTTGAATATGCTTCTTCCATCCCTATGCAAGACAGCGCATCAGCTTTGCCGTTTCGGCAACCAGGTCGGTAAGTGATCACGAAATCGTATTCTGCAAAAAATAATGCCCATCGGAGCTGACGAGAAGACTGAGCCTTGGCCGACTTTAGGTATTGTAAATTTCGGTGATCTGTAATCACAGTAATGGTGTGTCTGGCCCCTAAGAGATAATGCCGCCAAGCCTTCAATGCTGCCTTCATGGCCAGCAGCTCTTTATCGGTTACGGCATAGTTCAGTTCTGGTGCTGTGAATTTCCGTGACCAAAAGGCCAATGGATGAAGTTGACCTGTCTCCGGATCTTTCTGGGAAAGAACTGCTCCCATCGCCAAACTAGAAGCATCAGTTTCTACTATGTATGGGAGATCCGGGCGAGGGTGTTTTAGGACTGGAGCTGAGGTGAATTTTCCTTTTAAGTCTTGGAAGGCCTTTTCCGCTTCGTCCGACCAATGGAAGCATTTGTTCTTTCGTAATAAGGATGTGATGCGATGCACCAATTGCGAAAAGCCGGGGATGAATCTGCGATAGAAGTTTGCAAATCCAAGCATACTCTGAACTCCTTTAATTGAAGTTGGAGAGGGCCATTTGAGGATAGCGTCCACCTTCCTTAGTCCATACGAACACCACATGGAGTTAGAACGAAACCAAGAAACTCGACCTTTGTAACGTGGAAGAAACATTTTTCCAATTTAGCATACAACTTATGTTGCCAGAGTTTTTCAAGTACGGCGCGGACGTGTTTCACATGATCCTGCTTAGAAGCGGAGTACACTAGGATATCGTCAATATATACGACATCACAAACATCAATCAGCTCTCGAAGGACATCATTCATAAAATATTGAAAGGCTGCTGGGGCATTACAAAGCCCAAAGGGCATCACTTGATATTCGAAGAGCCCATACTTAGTGCGGAAGGTGGTCTTCCATTCGTCCCCCTTTTTAACTCTTACGAGATGGTACGCCCCTCTAAGATCCAACTGATTGTAAATTTGAGCTTCTTTTACTTGGTCCAGCAGTTCCAGGATTAGAGGCAGGGGATATCGGTTTTTAATTGTCACCTGGTTTAATGCATGGTAGTCTATACAAGTCCTTAGATCTCCTTCCTTTTTGGGGACGAAGAATAAGGGTGAAGCTGCTGGAGATTTGGATGGACGAATGAAGACGTTAGCCAGGTACTGGTCCAGATATTGTTTTAGGTGAAGATTTTCAAGTTCCGTGAGTGTGTAGATTCTACTGCATGGGATCTGAGCTCCAGGTATTAAGTCGATCTGGCAATCATACATTCTATGGGGTGGTAAGGTATTGGCTTGGTCCTTCTGAAAGACATCCTGAAAGTCCTGGTATTCCTGAGGTAGTCGGTTTGTCGGACTTGTGACTGTTGCAATTGCCTTGGATTCTTCTGGGTAGCAGGTGTGAACACAATTTGCGAAGGTCAACCTCTTCTCTCGCCAGTCTATACAAGGATTATGTGTTTCTAACCATGGCATACCCAGGATCACTTGAAATTGGGGGGCCTTAATTAAGTCAAACACAATGGTTTCTCGATGTCCGTCTTGGCACAACAGTGTCATCTCCCTTGTTGAGTGCGTTACAGGACCAGAAGAGATCTCTGTTCCGTCGACGGTGGTGACCAGATCAGTTGTTGCCTTTGGGCAAAGAGATAGACTCATCCTTGAAGCCAATTCCTGATCCATATAGTTACCTATAGCTCCACTGTCGATGTAAACCCTGACCGCGTGCATACGAGACGGGTGCTGGTGACTGATGAGGATGATTGGCAAGGCTAGATGTGAGGTCTGGGTACCCTTCTTGTCGGTCGACAAGTGGACCTCTACACTTGCCGGGCAGCGTAGTTTTCCAACTCAGGTTCAGTGCTAACCTTGTCAGCAACCCCGACTGCTTTCTTGGGTGGTTTCACTGGACAGTCTCGGAGGAAATGGCCTGTCGTGCCGCAATATAGGCACAATTGTTGTTGTCTTCTCCTATCCCTTTCGGAATTAGATAGCGGTCCTCGCACACCTCCGATTTGCATGGGTTCCGACGTGTCTGTAGTCTTGGCGGTGGTATCTTTAGGACGCACAAACACTCGACTCTCAAATCTAGTTCGATCAGCTTTCCGGTTCTGCAGTCTATGATCTAGTTGTACCACTAGGTCAATGTATTCTGAACAATCTTGAGGTGGGTTGACCACTTGAGCCAAGACATCTTTTAGCTCACCTCTCAACCCACGATGAAATAACGTGACCCTTTTTTCCTCCGGCCAACTGGTTTCCACCACTAGTCTGTTAAAGATCGCAATATAAGTTAACACGTCTTGGTTCCCCTGACGAAGAGAGAGCAGTTCGTTATCCAAGGCTTGACCTTGGGAGTGCCGAGCAAACAACTTCTCCATATTCTGCTGAAACCCCTGAAACTCTCGAAGAAGGGGGTCGTCTTGATTCACTAGCGGTATGGATCAATCATCTGCACTCCCACTGAGGTATGAAAGAATAAAGGCCACCTTAGCTTGGTCATTCGGAAAGGCCCCTGGTCTGCATAGGAAGTGTAGACAGCACTGGTTCATAAAAACCGCAAACCGCTTAGGATCGCCAGCAAAGCATTCTGGTGGAGCCAAAGGTATGGGTCTTGGAAGGACCACTTGCACTGGATTACTGGACTGGGTTGGGACTGAAGCTCCCATTGTTGGCAACGGTGTGTGGCCAGCCTGAGCCTGGAGTAGTTGCCAGGCTAAATCATCGGTGCGCTCTTTCGCCACAATCAGTTCTCTTCGTAAAGCGTTAGTCTCTTGTCTAGCCGAGTGCACCTCTGCTATGAGTTCACCTAAAAGCTGGGCTAATCGGTTTGTCTCTGAGGTTTAAACGGCGCACAGGTAGAGGTTTGTATGTAGGCTTCACGTTCTGTTACGCTCACCTGATCTCCACAGGGGTGTCGAACGGAGCTGGATGATCTGGTGGTGAGTGGTGTCGTGGTGTCTTGTACTCCCCTCCGATACGAAAGCAGGCTTGCCTAGAAAGGTAAATCACAGGTTACCCAACCATGTGGATGAGGGCGCCTCCCCCCTCCCGTGGCGTCTTCTTGCACCTCCCGCTATATCTCACCTTTGAGTTAAGAATAGCTGGCTCTCCGTCCTGCCACTTTTCGCAGGGGTGCGTCGTAGTTCTAGGATCTAGTTACTTCACTGATCCTATTGAAAGTTCCAGACAACTGTGACTCTATGCTAAGTCTTATTCCAAAGATATTCATTACAAATCACCCGGTATGGAAACAACGGTGGCGGTAAACCCGCCGCCACCGTTGTTTCCATGCCGGGCGATCACAACTCCTGCAGGCGGGAGGTGATGTTCCCGCCAGGTCTGACCTGGCGGGATTAACACCGCCCGCCTGCAGGCGGACGAGGAAACACCGGCAGCATTACGAGATGCTGCCGGTGTTTCCATGATCCCCATTCCCATTGATTCCCATAGGACTCAATGGGAATGGGGATTAACACCATTGAGCCTCCGTGATTCCCGGAAAACCGGGGTTGTAATACCCCGGTAATTCCGGGAATCACGGAGGCGGAATGGTAATACGAGTCCGGCGGTAACCAGGGGGTTATACCGCCGCGGTTAGCGCCGGACTCGTAATGAGGCCCAAGGATAGCTAAGAGTTCAAGTTGCAAAAGTTCCCTCTGTACCTTTCTTTAGTTCTAGTTACTTCACTGATCCTATTGAAAGTACCAGAAAACTGTGACTCTATGGTAAGTCTTATTCCAAAGATATGGATAGCTAAGAGTTAAAGTTGCAAAAGTTCACTCTGTACCTTTCTTTACAGATTCCCTCTTCATGCATACGATGGAGCGAGGTTCTTGGTAGCTGGCTTCCCAAGGTAAGATTTGCGTCAGTGCTATGCAAAAGTCTTTCCACCCGATACTGTTTTTCTGCACAACTAACAAAGGCTGCATGATGAAGAATTGTGAGCCCGTGAGGATTGCTGCCTTCAGGTGAGAGCTGCCTCGTGCAGTATTATAAATCAGAATGAGGCCTTCCCACTGCACTGCTAACCTGATGTCTTCTTTCTTTTTTACAGATGCGGCAGTCCCAGAGCGGCGATCGGAAGATGAAGAGGAGATCGAGTGATGACGTACCGATGGTTCGCTGGTAAGTATTAGTGCAGCGCTGAACTGAGATGAAGAGCGTGTGGTCTGCAAGGCTAATCTGATGTTCTTTCCTTTTCAGTTCTGAAGAAGTGTGGACTCCCGAGCGGCCGCGATGAAGAGACTGGTAAGTATCTTGTTCTGCTCTTCTTTCTCACTCTTCTTTGCAGGTAACTCGAGACAACTGGACGGGCAAGGCTGATCTGGAGCTGCAGACACGGTGAGCGTTACGCTGCAGGAGTGCAGAATAAAGCGAAGCATGTTCTGTATGAAGGGTGTGGCTTATATAGTCTTCTGAAAGTAGTTCTCAGGTAAAGTAGTTCCAGCAACCACACCCAAGCAAATAGCCCCATGGCAAATAATCCCTTCACCCTGCCTCATATTGGTTCGCACGTGCCTCTCTGGGTCTGAAACTTGCCAACGGCGCCAGGCCCGAGTCCAGGAAGCCCCTGCAAGATTCCTTGGGGCCTTCAAGGCCCCCATGGGACCCAACGCCTTGGGCAGGGTGGTCTGTACCTGATGTTTGGGGGTATGGACCGTGACACAATGGGCTTATTGCAGACAAGAGGGTTATTGGCGAGCACAATGCCCAATCCTTTAGCAGAGGTCGAATAACACATATGGTGTCATGGGTAGACGATCCAGAGGCTGCCCTGGGGTAGGGGTCCTGGTAGAAGCCAGTTCGCTCAAAATCCACAGTCATTCTCGCAAGATAATCAGCAACCTAGTATAGATAGAAGAAATATTTTTGATAATCCTTCAACTGCCTATCTTTCTGAAGATCTTGTCTTCGACGATATATTGTTTCGTTAGGATAGCCCGAAGCACGGTTTGGAACCAATGCCTATACCCGTCAATCAGAAAGGGCCCTACGTTGAGATGAAAGTAGGGAATAGGAAGCATCTATTTTTGATAGAAACAGGAGCACAGATGTGTTCCATTGATCATTTGCTGGTTCCAGACATTCCACTGTCAGGGCAGAATAACATTTCTGTAGGACTTTCTGGCACGCCAGTGGTTAGTCCAGTTTCTCTGCCGGTACCGATTTCATTGGGGCCATTCAAGTATCACTGTCCGTTTCTTCTAACGACGAATTGTGGAGAGAATTTGTTGGGGTTGAATCTGTTGAAGGAATTAAATGCAGTAATTAATTTTTCTTCGGATGGAGTACGTTTGACAATTTCACCCCAGCAATCTTCTGTCTCACATTTTTTGGCTAGACCTTTGCCACCTGAATTTAGTGAAGTTCCAGCATGTTTATGTGTGGTTGATGACAATGATGTCGGTATATTACAAATTGAGCCTGTTAACATTGTTTTGAAACCAGGAGCTAAGTTGCCACGTATTCCACAATATAAGATTTCCGTTGATGGTGAGCAAGCTCTGAAGAGCACAGTTTCTGATTTTGTTCATCGTGGAGTAATTGAGGAAATGTGTGCAATAGCTCGATTTTACCAGTGTATAAAAAAGGGGATAATGCAATTCCTTTTTGTTTCATTATCGATTTGCGCGCTATCAACACGATTGTTGCTCCACAATTTCCAATTGTGCCTGATCTAACTACGATATTAACAATGATCCCAGCTTCTGCTACTCATTTTAGTGTGGTGGATCTAAAGAATGCCTTCTTTAGCATTCCCGTACACGTGGATAGTAGATATTTGTTCGCGTTCACCCTAGGGGGACGCTTGTTTACATTCACTCGTGCACCACAAGCGTGCACGGGAGTCCGAGCATTTATAGTAGGGCTTTGAAAGAGCAGCTCAAAACACTTGAGTTGCCTTCCACTTGTACATTGTTGCAGTACATTGATGCCCTTCTCTTAGCTGCAGACTCAGAAAGTGCTTGCAAGGAGGGCACTGTGTTGTTGCTTATTCATCTAGCAGAGCATGGGCATAAAGCTTCATTCAAAAAAAGTTTCAGTATTGTCTACAGGAGGTCGCCTATCTAGGCTATCTCCTGTCAAGGGTGGGAAGAAGATTGACACCTGAACGGATAAAAAGCATCTTTAGCATGTCTGTCCCAAATACACAAATGAGGTCAGAGCCTTGATAGGAATGTCTTCTTACTGTAGACAGTGGATCACAAACTTTTCACTAGTGATAAAACCAATGTTGGCATTGACAAAGAAGGGCATTTCTTTGCCATTGCCGTGGAACTTGGAACACCAGAAAGCTTTTGATCTGCTCAAGACTGCACTGTGTTCAGCACCAGTTTTGGGCACACCAAATTATGACAAGGCCTTTGTGTTGTATGTGCATGAATGTGATGGATGTGCTTTGGCTGTGTTAACGCAGGAACATGGGGGGAAGAATAGACAGTGCGGTTATTTTTCCTCCACACTTGATCCTGTTGCATGCGCTTTGCCGAGATGTTTGAGAGCTGTTGCTGCTGCGTCCGTAAAACAAAGTGACGGTATGGTTTTAGGTCACTCTTTAACCGTGATTGTACCCCACTCCGTAGACGTTCTATTAAACAGAACGCAAACGCAACACCTTACTTCCGCCCAATTAACAAGATACGAACTGATCCTAATTGCACCGCATATTCAAATTAAAAGGTGTTGCGTATTAAATCCGGCTGAATTATTGCCTCTTCCGCAAGACATTGCTTGCAGTGACGAAATGTCACATGACTGCCTCTATACCACAGAGCAAGAAGCCAAAGGCAGGGTTGATTTAAATGATACACCTTTGAATGATCCACAAGGGGAGCTGTTTTGCGATGGCTCCTGTTTCAAACTTCCGGATGGTACATCCACTGCTGCTTATGCCATCACTACACTAAGCACGATTGTTGAAACCAAGAGAATTCCGCATAACTCCGTGCAGGCCGCAGAGATTATCGTACTGACTCGAGCTTGTGAACTTTTCGAAGGGCTCAGAGTAAATATATTTATAGATAGCCAGTATGGCTTTGGAGTGGTTCACAACTTCAGTAGACTATGGGCAGAACAAGGTTTCTTGACCTCACACGGAACAAAAATCCAACATGGCACCTTGATAATTCAGCTACTCTCAGCACATGCGCTTCCTACTCAACTAGCAATCATGAAGTGCGCCGCACATCAGAAGGTAGTAGATGATGTAGGGAGAGGAAACTCTTTTTCTGACAGGATAGCTAAACAGACCGCTACTGATTTATGTTCAGAAATGTATGTAACGAAAGAAATTACAAATACCTGTACAATAGATGAAGGGATTGACTGGATAAAAAGTATTCAAGCTGATGCCACTCAAAAAGAACTTAAACACTGGGCTGAGGGTTTAGCAAGTTTGGATGGGGAAGGTTGTTGGGTGGACAACGATAGAAAAAGATGAATGCTACCGTATGCATATGTCCCCGCCATGGTTACAATGGCTCATGGTCCCACTCACATATGTGCTAGAAAAATCTATAAATTACTAGAACCTGTCTGGGTGAATGTAAACATCTCAAAGACTGCTGAGCGTTTTGTCCAAAACTGTATGGTGTGCTTACAGCATAATGTGGGGAAGGGTACGACGACACCGAGGGGTAGTTTGGTCCCTCCTCTGTGCCCTTTGAAGTGATTAATTTCGACTTCATAGAAATGGAACGATGCTATAACTACAAGTATGTTCTGGTAGTCATTTGTGCCTTTAGCAAGTGGGTTGAAGCCTTCAGTGTGAAAAACAACGGAGAAAACCATGCTTAAGGAATATTTTCATAGGTTTGGTTTGCCAAGGGTCATCTGGTCGGATAATGGTCCACATTTTATCGCTGCTGTTATCCTACAAGTATACGCGGGATTGCATATCGATAAACGGTTCCATTCGGCTAGACACGCTAAGAGTGACGGACTTGTATAACGCCATAATGGTATTCTGAAGAACTAGCTATCAAACGTCTGTGCTAGCAGTAACTTGAAATGGCCAGATGCCTTACCGGTAGTTTTACTGTCCATGCGGACAACCCCACAGACTAGAACTGGACTCTCCCCCTACGAAATCATAATGGGGAGACCAGCTAACATTTGGAATTTGCCTAAACCCAAGAAACTGAAAGATGTGGACCATTTGCTCCTTGCTGGATACTGTGACCAGTTAACTCAAAACTTGCATTTGATTTATCAACAGGAGTGAGAAGCCCTCCCAGTTAAATACGAGGGCAAGGTCATCGACTTCGACCTGGGGACAGGGTGCTCACAAAAGTCTTCGAAATAGCATCCAGCCTCGCACCACATTGGAGAGGACCGTTCCAGATTTTGTTGGCCACACAGACTGCTGTATGAGTAGCTGGCAGGAGACACTGGATCCACGTGACACACGTAAAGAAAATACCTTTTCCTATGCCACTCGATGAAGAAGAAAAGAAGGAAACTGCTGGTGATCAACCTGTCTTGAACAACCTCAATAGTGTTTCGGAGATTCGTCCTCAGCCCGTAGGGCCTGGGGAGACTACTGCTTTGTCTTTGAATTCTTCTTCTGATCTTTCTGCACCCTTGAGTTATCTTGCCTCAGTTTCACCACTTCCATCAGGAAGCAACGACACTCTGTTCGCAGATCATGCCGTACCTGGAGTCTTGAGGTACGATCTGCCTCCACGGCACTAGACTTACAGCACAGCATGGCGGTGCCCATGGGAAAACGACTGTTGAGCTAGTCCCTTGCCACTCCCTCACTGAAACATAAGTAAGTGGCCGGGACCGGGAAAGCTATCTTCAATCAAGATAAATCACGTGGTCAGGAGATCACCAACGAACGAACTTAAGGAGTCTGCCGTAGAAACTTTTCGGAATGAACTTTAAGGAACAATGCCTGTCGCTAACTCTACTCGTACGAAGAAACCGATTGATTGTGTGGCTAACAAAGACATTGGACATAAAAATTCATGGTCCTGAGGACTTACTGTTTTCTTGTAATAATGTTAACTGGTCTAAAAGTTGTGATCGCTCTTGGGTTTTGGTATATTGAAGGGGTGCGTCCACTTGAAACTTTGATACCCACTGAGATTGTTCCCACTATGTCTTCTCCTTTCGTGCATCTGCACACTCTACCTTCTAGGGATACCCAACACAGACAGAGTTACCACAATAATACACTTTTGTTAATCATGAATGCGACCCATGCGATTGCTGGATATGTTTGCATTTGCCACAACACGGGGAAAAAGAGTTGGGCTGGTATATTCATCCTTTGCGCTTAACTACTGCATGCTACGCCTCTCTAAGGGCACTATTCTTTGGTCGTTGAAATGACAGCATCTCTGGGAACTTCGATGGGCCTAATTTGAATGAGTTTGAAAGATGAGTCCTGACGCCTCTGGGATGTTCCCTTTTTGCAAATAGGAGCAAGCTCAATGTTGCTTCTATTAGGCCTTCCGATAGACTTTCTAGACCTTTCCAATCGTTAATCTCTTTTAGGATGGCTCCCGTAGTCAACCGGGATGCCATGCCTCCTTATTACACTATCAATCATAGCCCTAACTCTGTTTCCTTCTGCATTCAAAGGGATGGTTCTCAGTCAATGGGTACTTTTGAGGGTTGTACCAATATTGCGAATCTGACTAGTGAGGACAGACCTTTGTATGTAGGTGATCCTGTTTATTTTGTCTGTGGTAATGAAGCTTATCCTTGGCTACCTAAAGATTGGCGGGGTACTTGTCATTTGGGTATCTTGCTACGAGGGGTATTTGTAGCTAGCACCTCTGAGGTCTCTAGAGCTCGTCCAAGGCGGGACGAGAACGGTGATACTCCTTCGCAGGTCATGGGTGATGTAGCAAAATCCTTTGGGCCATTTTGGGGACAGCTCATGAATTCCGAGGATATTAGGAGACTGGCAAGAGTATTGGAGAAAACCATCAACCGGACCACCGATATACTATACAATATGACGTTAGAACAGAAAGCAATTAGATTGGTGGCTCTACAGAACCGGATGGTGTTAAACGTCATCCTGGCTGAGCGTGGTGGAGTATGTAAATTGGTGGTATCTGCTTGTTGTGTTTTTGTACCTGACACCTCCCCTACCATATTCAGGGCAATACAAAATCTGCACGCCCTAAGTACAGAAGTACATGTTCCCGAGGGAAATTGGGATCTTAGTGCTTGGTTCTGGGACTTTTTACGGTCTTGGGCATGGAAACTCTTTTCAGCCTTAGTGATAATCCTTGGTGTTTTATTGTTCTGTTGTTGTTGCATACAATGCCTTCCTGCCATATGTTCGATGTTAGGGGGATGTTGTGCGCAAACTATAGGTACATTAGGGCCAAAAATACATGCACCTGAGAAAATGACTAATGTTTTTATAATGAAGGATATTACTGTCAAGGATCTAATGGCGATTGATATTTCTGAAGAATGTGATTCAGGATGTACGGACATTGAAACGTGGGGCTTTGAGTAAAGCTAATGTTTTAGTAATGCTCTTGGCTTAGGCCAAAAGGAGGGTTTGTTAAACCGTAATCATATAGTGCCACCTTATTAGGAATTTTGGCCTAAGCCCATTCGTGTTACACGGAAAACCGCGTTGCAAAGTTCCGATTTTTGGGTTCACTTCGCCGCCATTTTAAGACTAACCCGCCATTTTGATTTCAACTCATGTTCCATATTCTAAAATGGTGGACTGTGTTTTCGTCTTGCAATTGAGCTGAACCTTTGAGTTCTGTTAATGTTTAGGCTGTTCGAGAGCTGACTGTTCAAAGAGACCTTGTGCTTCATACAAACTGCCATTCAAGTGTTGTCTGTGCTCACAAGCCTCATCCTTGTATAAACATCGGAACAATGAAGAGTAAACGTCAATCGTATGTCTTAGCTGAACTACATTGTAGTGACTCTTGAAACAAGGCTTACCGCAGATCCGAGAACGCACAGCACCATTGCATTTTCATGAAAATGTAAACCTGTGTAATCCTTTGCATAATATTTTAACATCTGTCATGTGAACTAGGCATGCACTATAGCCCGTGAAACATTAACGTGAAGAGTTGCTGGACAATATTGTAGAAATTGTATAAATATGCTTGTGTTTAGGTGTCCAGTACTCTCTCTCCTCACTGTGTCGACTGGTACACACTGCGAGCTGTTGGGAGCCAGATAGCTATCTGTTTTGCTTTGTAAACTGTACAGTAATAAAAGATACGTGTATCTTTTCAGCCCATGATTAGTGTATTTCTTTCAAGGTACTCAGCCTCGATATTAATTTGTTCTTTCATTAGTTTAACTCGGATTGCTAACAGGCCATACAAGTTGTCTTAGATAATTTCATACTGGTCCAATATAGAATAGCTAATTGCAATAATAAGTCCCCCTGTTGGACGATCCCCCAGCCCAGGTGTGGCCAGCTGTTGCACTAGTGTGGTCCTATCTATACCTATTTTCTTAACCAACCACACCTCCTGGAGGTGTATTAAGTCATACTCAACTAGTTTTTTCCCATCATCAGATGAGCGCATGAAAATACAATAGTCCCTAGTGTTTCACCTCATCACCCTTAAAAAACAACATGTACTCAGAGCGACTAACGCCCCTATCCCTGTCCCCCAGTCTTCTGAAACCACCTGCCAAAGATTGAGGAAGCCAGGGACAGCCGTTATAATCATTGTTCTGGGTTTTACTCTTGATGTTCCTTAATTCAACTACTTTTTTCTTCAGCGAGTCTTGGGTGCAATTTCTCCATATTGGATGCCAGGGATGATTTGATGGCCCTTTCCTCTTAGATGACCAACTCTTAGAATTTAGCCTCTAGTACATTCACCATTGAAAATCCTTAAGAGCTAATGCCTCTATACCATATAAAATCACAGGACATACATATCTTGTAGCCGATTACATATCCTAATCAACACAATGAGTTGGGCAGCTTTCCTGCTCTCAGCATCAGTCATCTCAGCATAGTTTCTGGATACACGAAAGGGAAGTCCCAGATATGAATAAGTATCTGCATATCCTGTTAGCCCTTCTGTCAAGATAATCCTGTGCTTTGGGCTGGGTTAACTAGAAAAGAGCATATGTTTTGTTTATCCATATTTACTTTTAAATCATTTCCCCTGGTGTACTTACCAAGTTCTTTTGCAGTTCTAGACATTACCTTTAACGTATGATCTAACAAGATGACATCATCTGCATAAGCTAGCCGTGTAGCATGGTCCTGGCCAATCTCAGGAGGACAATTTTGCACCATCCGAAGCCTTGTAGGCAAATTAGCCAAATATAAGTTAAATAGAAAAGGGGCCAGCACACAACCCTGTTTTACTCCTCTATGTGTAGGGATAAGAGCGGTGCTGGCCCCACTACTGCTAAGCCTCAGCTGTGTATAAGTTCTCTCAATCAAAAGTTTCAACATGTGCAGGAGCCACTCAGGCCACTTAAACTTCTCTAACTTCTGCCATAATCTTCATCTGTCCACTGAATTAAAGGCAGCTCAGATGCCCACATACAATACATAAAGGGTCGGACTACCTTTACGCTTGGACTTGTGCGTAAGTTCATCCAGAAGCATTTCATTATGAGTGTTGCTGAGCCTGCCCTAAAACCAGTTTTAAACATGCCCAATAACTGTGCAGACTCAGCCAATGCCTGTAACTCCTGCAATAAAAAGGTGACAGAAATCTTGCCCTGTATATCAAGCATTGATAGAAATCTATAATTGGATGGCATTAAAGGCAATTCTTTTTTATAGATCAGGATCAATATAGAGTGCCACCATGAATCAGGTATACACCTTTTTATATAGTACTTCTAGAATACTAGCCCAATTCTCACAGTCATTCCTAAGTACGATATTAACAAGGCCATTTTGTCCTGGCACCCTAGACACATTTGACCTTTTAATTACTAGGGCAATACTTTACTTATTGACAGGGAGATCAATGCCATATTTTCTCTTACTAATATTCCAAGCAGTCAAATTTCTATCATTGTTATAGTTGGTGGTGATATATTTACATAATTGTTCTTCAAATATGGGGTGCATCACCTTTGTTGCCTTATCTCTCTGTGCCATTCCCAGCATTTGCCACATGTTGGTATAATGCAGTGCACACATGTCAACCGTGCACTCATTTCAATGGGCCGCTGATCTGAACAGGGACAGTGTGAACCCGTTTACAATGATGCTAACGTAGCAGCATTTGTTATGTGTGTGATTGAGGATACTAGTACTCTTGTGTGGCATTGAAGGTAAACTAAAGAGGGGGTTGAGTGGCAAGATGTGAGGGTATTTAAAAATAAATGTCCAATGTTCAAGCACAGCAAACACAGGAAGAAGGGATGACATGAAGCCTTTGTTATTCCGCGCGCATGAATGATTGGGTGAAGCTTGTCAAAAGTCAGAGGGGGTGAGACAAGACTCTGTAATATTCCCAAAGGGTCTGTCATGTGATAGTGGCACAAGAAGGCTGGTGCAAGGAAGTAACATCAGGAAAGTAGGTGGGTGATATGTGCATCTTCCATATGATCTATAGGTCCTGGGCTGAGTTCTGAGAAAGGATATATATGGAACTACAAATTGGGAGCTGGTGCTTTTTGCCATTTGCTGATTATACAAGAATTTTGGTTTTTGCCTGTTGTGGATTGCTTGGGGCATGTTTGACTCAGTTTGTCTGCATACATATATGACTGGGTTTGGACGAAGCCTCTTCTGTATATCGCATTGCTGAGATTTTAAACGTGCAGGGCGTCAGATTAACAAACTTTGATTTTGAGCAAAGACCTGAAGCTGTGTTTTTTTAACTTTGGAAATGCTTTTCTCATGTGTGAAAGCCAAACTATATCTGTGTCCTCGGAACCTAAGGCATTTTGGCAAGCCTTGCAGAGGCATTGAAGGCTGCAAGCAGACCTGAGATCTGTCTGTCAAGCGACGTGATAGGTTTCCAAGCTGCGCTGTGGTGTCCCGAGGAGTCTTGAGCTGGAAGGGGGAAGTAGCTGCTGAGGGGAGCCCGAGCTGCAGGCCAGCCAGTGGAGTTGGGTTTGAATATAGAGTTTCAATTCAAAAGGGTAGTAAATATATATAGGGATCACCAAAGAATAGTTTTTGGGGTTTCTTGCAAGGGGATTTTGATTAGGCCAAGTCAAATTGACCTAGAAGGGAATTTCTTTGTTCTTCACGGTACCAGAAAAACATTGACATTTTCTTAATCTAAATTGGTTATGGGGATAATTATGTTTTGCAGAAGATCCCATTGATTTCTAACATCAGACTAACCTGTCACCTGACTTAAAGGTCCAGGGGTAGCTAATAGGTGGGGCTGAGGCATAAAGGGTAACTGCCTACATAACCACTAAAAAACATGCTTGGATGTGTCCCAGTTGCATCCCCAATCTATTGATGGTATCAAAGGGAGAAATGATAAAGGGTGTTGATCTATGGTACAGGCAGTAATAATAAATACTAAGTAGCTTTTAGAATCCAGTGAAAACTATCAGTGTAAAATTGCATGTTCTGTTTTATTTTTACAACAAAATGCATGTCTGAAGTAATATCTTGCTGATGGTTTTGGAAATATGTTTAAGTGTCTCTCATTGGGGTGACAGATTTCAAGATGTGCATATAAATATACAAACGTATACATTTGTGCTGCAGTCTGTTATTGTGTGGCCTATTTAATTTACTATATTTAGAGGGCCTCATCACAAGTTGGGCGGTATCCCCGCGGTATTACTGCCAGGCTAATAGCGTTAAGTATTACCTCCGGATCAAGTGTTGGGCGGTAACAGTAATTCCCCATTCCCTATTAGGTCCATTGGACCCAATGGGGAATTTTTGGCGCAAATAGCGCAGCGCTAATTGGGCCCGAAAATGGGAGGTGGGGGTAAATGCAGCCAGAATCGAGATTGGGCGGACCCTTAAATGCGGTGGTAACATTGTTACCACCGCATTTAAGGGCTACAGCCCAACTCATGATGAGGCCCAGAGTGTTGAAGTCTGTTGTTTCCAGTGCAGTCAGTGTGAACATCTGGTGTGCCTAGTGTAGTATATATTTTTTATTTTTTTTTTATTTTACATTTTTAAAGCGCTCACACAGCCGCAGGCATCGAGGCGCTGTTGAAGACATTTTTTTTTTTAAGTTGCGTAATTGCGTTTTTTTGTGTGTGCCAGAGGTTTCTAAGCGCGGACTCGGGGATCGAACCTGTGTTGCTTCGTGTCGTCTTGCTCCCAAGGCGCGCACGTTGCTGCTGAGCTATCCTCCTAACAAAGGATCCCAAAATAAAGTGTAGTCACAAAAGGTGACGATTAAAAACAAGTTCCTACAGTTTGGTGGAGAATGTGGGCATATACTTTGGCTACCTGCATTTGTTAGGTGTGACACTTTGTAGTTGTCATACTGTGCTGTGCTAGGCAGAATTTGAAATATTTTGGTGAATTGTCTTATTTGCACACTACTGGTACTGTGTTAAATAATATTAGCACACTGCAGACATGGCAGGGGTTGAAATCACTGACCTCTGTAACTACACGGAAGCCAGGTTTTATATGTTAGCGAGAGCAAATAATGTCAGAAGTTGACGAGGAGTGCCCTGAGCAGTTGTTTGCAGAGGGGACTGTACAACATGCATGCTTAATCCGGCATTTACACTCTGGTGACCGAAAATCGGAACAAGACTATTTAATTTGCCTTGGAGCAAAAGACATGGTTCATTTTGCACAGGCTCATTGATCTGAGGATGAAGGATTGTGACGTCATTGCTGGCTTGCAATGTTAATTAGCAGTCATGCATCAAAAAGTGTCTCAATTTGAAGAGAGCACAGAAAAAGGAGAGCGTAGTGCACAATTGCAGGCCAAATGTGATGTTTTAAAAGTGCAGATTGCGCAAAGAGAGAAGCAAGTGGTAGAAAGTGAAGGGGAAATAGATCACCTTAAGACAGTTTCAGAAGATGTCCAAAATTACAGAGATCTGGCTTTGTTAGAGGTGCAGGCCAATTTTCTAGAGACATTCGGTCATTAAAAAGATGAGGTGTTTAGATTAATGTCTGAAGATGATAGCAGATTGGAAGCAATCAAGCATTTCAAAATGCAGGACGCAGAAATGAATGAGTCGATCGTTAAATTGAGGGTTGAGAGCTCTGCATTTTATATAGAGATTCAAACTTTGCAGTCACAGCTTAGAGAGTTAAAATGGCCAAATTCAGATTTCAGATCTTCTGAACTGTTCTCAGGTCCCCATGGACAGCAGGGCATGGCTTTCATTGAGGCTGTGCCAAGCCACAGTCTGGGAAATGTACCAGCTGATGTGTGCTCAGTGAGAGCTGGCTACACTCCAGTGCTGGAGACTGTGCCTACCTTTGCACAGCAGAGATGTGTGCAGAGGCAGATGTGTCAAAGTGAAGCACAGTTTAATCCACTTAAAACCATGAAAATTATTAAGATTCTGATTAAACCTATTAAAAAAGATTCAGGTGTGACTATTGAAGAACATTTGTACTCTGTCCTCGAATAGTTTCATACCTTGGACATCCCTAAGACTCAGTGGGCCTCATTACAAGGTTGCCGGTCCGGATACAAAGGTACCGGTAAGCTTACCAGTACCATTTTATCCGGACCGGCCAACTCCGAGTTGTGCTTGTGGGTGCCTTTCATTTCACCAGGTCTGCCCTGGCGGAATGAAAGGCACCCGCGAGCACAGCAAGCCTATAACACCGGCAGCGTTATGAACGCGAAAGGGCAATTACCGGAACACCCCAGTAATTGCCCATTCGCGGGTGCCAGATCTTCATGCCGTTTGGAAGTAGCCTTGCCGGTTTTACCGGCAAGGCTACCTCCAACCTTATAATGAGGCCCAGTATGTGAGGGTCTTTCATCTGACAATGAAAGTGAGTGCTCCAAGTTATATAAGGGACCTGAATTAACAAGAGAATTTACCATGGGATGACTGAGAGGGAGTTTAGAAAACACTTATCTCCATTTCAGTCCATCCAAGAGGCAATATATACTATGACAGCCCAGCCAGATGAATTTTCCAAGGCACTTCTTGCAAAACCTAAAGCGAGCATTCTCAAGATTTGGTGTTGCCTCTGATATAAACTCAGTAGAAATCAAGACCACGTTCTTTTACAGTCTGCAGCGGGAGGTGGTCTCTCAGCTGGCCCATGAATTCCCAAGAGACAAAAGCTTGCAATGGATTTTTGAATAACCAACCAAATTTAATGAGGTAATTTCAAATAATGAGGTTGAAAACAAGGAATAAAAGCAGAAGGAAAAAGAGACCGCCCCTGCAGTGTTAGAAATTAGATTGGTGAAAACACCATTAGAGACTGCTCATACAAAGAACAACACATCATAGAACCAGAAGGGCGTGGCCATGCCGGGAAAGACATGCAGGGAAAGACAGCACCCCAGGCAACTGTATTTCAGTCTACAGACCCCGGCCAGAGGGATTCTTATATAAGTCCCAGGTAACTTGGCAATTTGTTAAGGGTGGGTTTCAGTATTTTATGGTAGGATGTAATAACACCCAAAGTGAAATGCATAATGGACCCTACCAGGCATTGGAGGCCCAGAGTAGGTTCAACCCTGCTACAATGGTATATGTCAATCAAACAGTGACAAGATAAATAGATATATTTATTGAAAATGGAAACCAGCAAAGGCTAGAAGGCAAGTTTACCATTGTGTGTAAATAATGCCATCTGCTGTTGAGCTGCAAGTGAAGACGGATGTTACCATTCCTGCATTCAAAAGGCAATTCACAATGGCATTGAAGTACATGAAGGGACACAAAATGAAGGAGCCCGATGCATTTGTGTGTCTGAATGATTTAAACAACCAAGTCATTGGGAAAATTCCTGAAAGTTATGTCACATCACTGGGTGAACTGCCTGAGTCTTTGGATTCCAAACCAAAAGGTATTTTCAGGATTCAGCCAGTGGGCCTCAATACAAGTGTGCCGGTTCGGCACACTACGGGTCTGCCTGCTGGAGTTGCTGTGCCCGGCAGGTCTGACCTGGTAGGCAGACCGCCACGGAAGCACTGGCACCGTTAATAACGGTGCTTCCGTGGTCCCCACTCCCAAAGAGTCCTATCGGATTCTATGGGAATGAGGATTAACAGAAGTACTGGCACCTGACTTCCCGGCCGCCGGGGTTGTAATACCCCGGTGTTACCGGGAAGTCAGGTGCCAGTCATTTATTTTGGGTCTGGCAGCAAACCACCGGTATCACAGGCAGGGTTACCGCCAGACCAGTAAAGAGGCCCAGTGTATCCTTATGAACCAAAAGAGGTGATCTGTTGTCAGGAGGACAATTGCATCCTATTCCAGGTGGGTGAAAATCAGGCAGAAGAGAAACAGCAAATTGAACTAGAGGCTGAAGTAACAAGGTACTTGAGAGTGGAGTCTCTCCAAAGTGTAAGGGAGGCATGGTATCACAATTGAAGACAGATGAAGAAGTGCAAGGTTCAAGGGTGTTGGTGTTTATTGAACAACAAGGGTTGGAAAACTCCTATCTGGCCCTATATCTAAAGATGGGGCACGGTATACCATACAATTATAAATAACTCAGTCCTAGTCATGTCTGTCAAAATAAAAGTGGCCTATACTAAATAAACCTATGGCCTGCCCTTAAGCTATTACAATAAATGTTATAACATAAAAGATCAAGATGACTGAGTCAGATCTCCTCCCTACGTTGAACAGCACGGGGCAAGGCAGACTCCATAGACAAGATAACACACTCTGGCTCAGGTTCTCAAAACAAAGGAAGTTCAAAACATGGACCGAGGCCCGCCTTGCCTTTCACTTATCCAGCATTCCAAAAGTTCTTTCACAGTTCAACAAAAAGTTCACAAAGTTTTACCTCCATCGGGCTTGGAACTCTCAGAGCTTTAACAGTTCACATTGGTCCCCTTCAGCTGGGCTCGGACCTCTCAAGCACAGCACTTGCAGGGTTTCCCTTTTCCACGCTTAGTTCACATTCGTTAGAGGTTCCCTTCCCCTAATTTATCACTTTTCCGGCCTCACTCAATCGGGCTGAGACCTTTTACTGATGTTGAAGACTTTCGAATGTGCAAGGCTTTTACTATAGAACTGTGCAGGACCACTATGACTTTCTCGAAGTTTGCTACAGGTCTCACTCTGCTAAACTCTGACCACTCAATCACTCACAGTTCACCACAGGTCTCCCTCAGTCGGGCTCAGACCTTTCCTTAGGCTTCTCTTGCCTTGAAACCAGACACAGTTCATATCCTTTAGGCGCACATCAGTACTCGCTCAACAGAGACTTTCGACTGGGCACTGTCGCTTTGCCGGACCACTCCGTTATACTGCATTGCTATTTTTCGTCACTTGCTTGCTTCAACTCACCAGCTGTGTTAGTTTCTTTGTTCGTATCCTTTATTTGGGAGCCAATGGCGATGCCACAGCTAAGGCTTCACCGCCCCAACTGAACCGTTCACCTGGGAGGTATGCTGGTATCTTTCGAATGCAATGTTGGAGGTACTGTTCTCTTTCTCTCTGTCCTCTCATGGCTCTCCCTCAGCCGGTCTTGGACCCCTCCTTAAAGTTTCTCACGCGGGTCTCCCTCAGTTGGGCTTAGACCCCTCTTGATTTGCACATTTTTATAGTCTTTAGACTCCATGTCCCTTAATGCACTTTGCTTATTCCCCTCCCACTTCGTCAGATCCCCGAAAGAGCATTACATGGTATTGGGAGCTGAAGGAGGTAAAGAGGATAATTTGTTGAGGTCAGGGTCTCGCTACCTTCCCCTCAAAGGCAAGGACTTTCCTGCTTTGCCCATGTGAGGAGCTCTGGTGTGGGCACTGTCAGGTAACCCCCAGCTGCCCTTAGTTTGGATCCATGGAGTTAGAACTCCGTCTCCACACTGCAGCCTCCCCTGTACTCACAGGCCCAGCAGTTGGGCAGTCTTTCTTTCTACAAGCCTTCCAGGGTATCTCCAGCTCAAATTCTCTCCTCTAACCCTCTGTGCACCATCCAGCATCCCCAGCTTGCTCGCCAACTCACCAACTTTGTGCATTCCTTTCTTGTCTTTTGCCATTTTAATTCATAAATCAGGGTTAATGCAACAGGCCTGGCCTCGTCTCCCCAACTCTGTCGTTCATCTGGGAGGGTCGCGGGGACCTTTGAAACACGATGCAGTATTCTTGTCTGGGATTTGGCCTCCTCCATGTATCTCTTACAGCTCTTTGGAGGCCACGACCTCATGCAGGGAACTCCTAGTTTTCTTTACTCTTGGTTCCCACTCCCTCGATCCGTCGCTCTGCTCCAGTAGGTTCACCTTTGCCCCACAAGTTCTGCTGCTTCTTGTGTTCCACCTTGCTCAGAGTGTGTCTCTATGATCCACTTTTTATCCCTGCGGGGAGAGCTGAAGGGTATCAGATGTATGTTATTAAAGTCAAATGACTGACTTTGCCTGACCCGATTAGCTGGACATGTTCAATGAGATATATGAGGGTTAGTCTTGTAACTCTCAGTTGCCCTCTTCCTCGGCCCAGTGCCAGTGTAGAAAAGGGGGAGGGGTGGTACATTTGAGAATCCTATGAAATAGTAGGGGTCATGGGTACGGGAAAGAGGGAATACCACCTCTCACCATCGGTCGCCTAACCCCCACTCCCTGAAGACCCCTCAACCAGGTGATCCTCTCGCACTCGTCCACCCCCAGTAACTGGATCTAAAAGCGATGGCCCGGTTGTGGCCACATGGATGAAAAGAGCCAGAGTACTAGTGGGCAAGACACCCTTTGGTTTCTCACAAAAGGTATACACCATACAGTAAGAAGAAAGCACAGAGATTCCTCCTTTGGAGGATTTTCCAGAATGTTCTTAAATGGTTGAAGAGCCATCCAGGCCGCAGATGTCTGTACCAATTAGGAAGAGGAAGACCAATTGAGAAAAATATTCATTGAATTCAAGGAGGTATTTGCTAAGGGCGCCTATGAGTGTGAGCATAATGATCTGCATGTTGCTACACTGCCAGAAGGATATGGTAGGAAACCTGTATTTGTACGGCAATATAGGCTACCCTTGGCCTGTTTAGAGTTCTTGGCAGAAATAATTAAAAACGTAGAGCCGAGAGTAATCATTAGACCCATTCACAGTACATCAAACCTGCTCATATTAGGGGTGCTGAAGCCCAATGATCAATGGCATTTGTGTGCAGACTTCAGAGAACTAAATAAGTGTGTGCCTGTGTCAAGGTGGCCATTGCCATTTATTGATCGAGGCCTTGCGCAGATCCAAGGGTCAAAGGTTTTCACTAATATAGATATAACAGCAGCGTATTGGTGTGTGCCCCTAACTAAAGATATACAAAATCTATTTGCCTTTTTTGTTTAAGGGGCATGGAATCATACTTCTTTTGGATCCATCAAAAGTGGAAGTGAGTTTGGGATCTTCCTGAACAAAGTACTCCTGGAGCGTAGAGGGGGACTGTGGTCGATGAGGATGATGTCCTAACACAAAATGAAGATATAGAAAGCCATTTCAATGTAATTAGATATGTGCTTGGCCAGTTGCAAAAGTCTGGGGCAAAAGTGTCATTGCAGAAGGTGCAGTGGTCTACGAAAAGGGTACATTTCGTGGGTAATGAAATGACAGATCAAGGGTTAAACCCACAAAAGAAAAAAGTTTAAGCCATTCAAAAGTTGAAATATCCCACACATGTTGAAGGGTATGGGCCTCATCACGACTTGGGCGGTAACGGTAACGCTATTAGCGCGGGCGGTATTAGCCCTACCGCGGAACTCCCCAGTGCTAATAGCGCCGGATCACGAGTTCGGCGGTAATGTAAGTCCCCATTCCCCACTGAGCCCATTCGGGAATGCCCCATTCCCCATTGGGCTCAATGGGGAATCTTCGTGCTAATACCGCTGGCAGATTTCCCGCCGGCGGTAATAGCGCAAATTTTCGGCGGATTTCCCCCCAGCTCAGAGGAAATTCATTGAAGAATATGATGCAGAAATCACAACACCATTGACTAAACTACTGAGGCTGGGAGTGTCCTGGGGATGGGAGCAGGAACATGTTAAGCAGTAGCCACATTGAAAGATTGGCTGATAAAGGCCCCATGTCTGGCTTATCTGAAGAAGAGCCAAGATTTATTTCTGGAGATAGGGTCCACAGATCGGTGTATGTCAGCAGTCTTCTATCAAAAGCATGATTCAAATAATAAAGACTTGCATATGCTAGCAAAGCATTGTCACGAGTCAAAATGAAATCTAATACATGTGAAAAAGCACTTTTGACTACTGTGTGGGCATTACAACATGTCAGCCCCATTATTCAAGGGGAGCGGGTGAGTGTTGAAACCAATCATCAGCTTGTGCAATTCTTGCAGAGTAAAAGAATCGGATCAGAGAACTAAGCCCAGTCAAGAATCACATCAGAGGCATTGGCATTCCAGGGAGTCCAGTAGCTCAAGGACTGGCAGACGTACATGACTGTGCAGCTGTACAAGCTAATGGTGATACAGAATTAGAAACACATTCGACTGAATTTGAACTATTACCAGACAAGACCTTCGATGAGAAAGGTGCAGGAATCTCCCAACTGAATATGTGAATGGATGTGAAAAAGAATTGGTGGCAGGAATAGGAAATGTGTGTGTGAAATGTGAAGGTATCCCACAAGTGAGCATGAGGATAGGTCCCAAAAGGAGTCAAGTGGCAGAATTGGCTTCAATTTACAAAGCAGTATCCACAGTGTTAGAAAACCAGTTAAAAGAAATAGGGGTGGAAGCTGAGAGGAATGCTCACGTGTAACAAAAAACCTCTCACACATTGGAAATCAATTCAAGCCATTGACAAACTTGTTTCAGTGAATGAAATGAAAATGCACTGGAGGAAGATACGAGGGCATGCCAGAATACCAGGAGAAGACAAGTAGGGAATGATAAAGCCGATCTATTGGCCAAAATTGAAGCAGTGATTGGGAATTATTTCCCATTGAGCACTTGCTCAGTGAGATCCAAGTGGATGTGGTAACATGTTCCAAATCTCAGGGAACAAATGATGGTGCAATGGAGTTTTGATATGCCCGCTCAGGACATTATCAAGGCACAGAAAGATGATCCAAGCATTGGCCTCTTGTGCAATCATCTGTTGGATGCAGAGCAAAATCCTTTAACAGAGGTGGACTCCAAAGGAAGAGAAGAATTGAGGGTGTTGTTAAAAAATAAAAAGAGATTTCAACTGAAAGACCGATTGTTTGTCATAAAATCCATTTCTTTTTTTTAATTAGCATTTGGTTAAAATACAAACCTTTAGCCAATTTGTTAGTCTTTAGTTATATCACTTAAACAGTAATAAAAAGTATTTAAAAAACCCTATATAAAAAATATTAGGAACAAACCAAATACGGTAATACCAACAACAAAATAAATAGTACAAGTTAAACATTCGACAAACTAAGTATGTTTAAAATGGCTATTTGTTGCATTGCCACATATCATGTATGAAAAGATGGGCCGATTAGAGCGATGGACTCCAGAATTGGTTTACAGCTATTGCCCTGATGTTATGGACAAATTCCTTGTAGCCAACAAAATAAAAAGGGCTGAATCCATTTCAGATCAGATCCAATGGGTGGTCCATATGTCATTTCGGGGATTAATGCTACATCATGCCCATGATGCAGTAATAGGGGGAGACAGAGTCTCACAGAAACCATTGGAAATGTGGAAAGAATATGCTTATTGGCCACATATGTCGCAGGATGTGGAGTTGTATACTCAGTGGTATTTGGTAAGTGCACCGTTTCAGCCTGCATCCCCAACACAGTGCCACAGTAATGAAAAGAGGTCTGACACTACCCTGGCCGGATTTGAAAATAGATTTCATTTGCCCAGTCAAAAGATCATCCCGAGGTAACAAATACCTGTTTAATGTCTAAGTGGTTGGAGTGCACATACAGTGGCTACTTTGCTAGTGAATCATATATTTTCTAGGTTTGGTTTACCTCAAAGAATAGAATCAGACCATGGAATTCATTTTACTAGAGCAGTGGTGACCAAGATGTGGCAGATTTTGGGAGTAAAAAGGAAGCTAGATATTCCTACCGGCCATCTTCTAGGGGTGGTGTAGCATGTTGCAACCCATCAATAAATGAAATTCTTAAAATGAATTGTGGCTGAAGCAGTTCTAGTTGGGATGTGTGACTCCCTTTCGTATTAATGGCCATTAGGTCAACACTATCAAATTCTACTGTTGGCTTAGGTATGCCACAGGGACAGGTGTCTACAAGCTCACCGTTCCAGCTCCCAGGGTCCAACAACCATCCCCCAGTACACAGATGGAGGACTCAGCCAAGGGCAAGATAGAACTGTTGTTTATTCAACAAACAGACAGGGATCATACAGGACATTTGAAATCTCCCAGACTCACGACTTCTAAGCCTGTACCGGACCATTTTGTTTTGTTTCTGTGCAACAACATGGGGCCCTTCCCTGAAAACCTAAGAGCCCACCTGATTGGGTGATTGGGGTGATATCACTTTTGTCTGGCACATATAGATATTATTGCGTTGGTCCTCACATGTCAGTTGGCTTGCCTGCCCCTTCCCCAAGAAACTATCTATTACATTGTAGCAGGGTTGCAGGATTACTATTGGCTCTTGCCCTCTGGAATCCATCCCTGAATTTCTGTTCCCTGATTGGCTGGAGCTGATCTCCCGAAGCCTGGGACCCAGCTCTGTTCTCAGTGCACCTTCCCAAGGTGATGAGAAAGACTATGGGCCTCATTACAAGGACAGTGGTAACCCGCATGTGCTACGGATGGGTTGCCGCTGTCCTCGTAACACCGAATCTGCCACCTGATATCCTTGTGCCACCGGGACATTACAGTCCCCGTGGCTCGGGACATGAGGCGGCGGATTCGGGAAGTCCCCATTCCCCTGGAGTCCCATAGGACTCCACAGGAATGTGTTTACGGAAGCACTTGCACCGTTGTTAACGGTGCTGCTGCTTCCATGCCAACTCTGCCATCTGGGGCCATTGTGCCCGGCAAGTCCGACCTGCTGGGCGCAACAGCCTCAGAAGGCAGAGTTGTGGTGTGGCAGTCCGGAAAGGGTGCCAGTACAGTGCGACTGGCACTCTTATTTCCGGACTGCCACACTTAGAATGAGGCATTATGTGTTCCCAATATACCTGTTAGTGCTACCACCTTTGCCTTTGAGAGTGCCCTCAGAGTTGCAACGTTGTTAACAATTCAGTGTTTCACTTCATGTCTGTGTTGCTGAGAACAGTTCGCCTTCCCACCTCGGGTGGATGACCATTGTAAGCTAGGTTGCATCACGTGATTCAAGACCGCAAAATCGAGCTCTCTGGTCTGCAATGTATGAGGATTTATTCTGTTCTTCTGCAGATGGCTATGTGTCTCTTAGCTTCGGAATGTGCTGTTTGTCTCGGACCTTGGCTGCGAGCCCTGGCCTGCTGTTCTGTGCAGCCTAGTTCTGCTTTTCTTCTTCTATCGTGATGTGGCTTGTGGCATCATGTAACCTCATTAAAGCTATACTATGATTTCTACATATCTATACTGTGCTGTGTTTCCCATAGGTAAGTCGTGTTTGGTCCTTTCAGGCTCCTTACATGATCCTGTTGTTCTACAGGGTTAGTTGCGATAAGCGTCTGCAAGCTTGCTCTGCATCTCTTCGGTTGCCTCGCGTTAAGCGTTTCTGCACTTGGCTAATGAAAAACATAATAAAAGCGTTTGACAGTATTTATATGTATCTGTCCTCTAGGTACAGAACTGTGTAAGCATGTTCTTCATGTGAGCACGTGTGTGTTTGTGTAACTTCGTGCATGGCTGCTAGTTTACTTTGTGCCTAACGTTGCTATGTCGTGGTGTCACTAATGACATCAGCACAACTCAATTCTCGTTATTAGTCAAATAGGAACCATCGAGGCGTTTGGATCCATGATCAGGGTAGTTGCACCTGTATCCATAAAGACGTTGACTGGATAAGGTTTGAATGACTGTCTAAGAGAATATCTGTTAGCATATGTGGAGGTCACTGGCCCACCAGGGGGCTGTCCAAACAGTGAGTTGCTTTGCGCATTCTTGACTCTGCAGGCTGTCATGTTGATGGGGGTGAAGGGGGCATTCCAGGGACCCTCTCTTCACTACAAGCCTCAGCCCACATGAAATCATAACAGGCAGGAAACTGTTTTTACCCCAAAACTTTTTGTACAGAACCAATGAACAAGACCTTGTAAATGCATGCACAACTTATGAATATGAGGAAGAGTTGAGGAAGCATTTGCAGCATGCATTTGCATTTGTGCAGTGAAATCTGGAACGGGCAGCTGAGGGTGCCAAATCATACTAAGGGGTGTGTGATAAGGTATACAAATGTAATTTTGCGAAAGGCAACAGTAAACATGCCAAATGCATGGCATTCTGGCGAGATCCATTTAAAATTGTGGAAAAGGTGTCACCTGTGGTGTGCAGGATAAAGGAAAAATGTGTTCATGTGAACCAGATTAAACCGTTCCACCTGAAACATGAAGTCAAAAGGATAGAACAGTCTGGAGAAACCAGTAGGGAGTTAGAGGTGTAACAGACACATTGAAATCAAGGTAAGTCAGTGAGTGGCAGTGAGGCAAGTAACTCCCACAAGGAATGGAAGGAGTTCATCAGGGCAGGTAAGTAGGTGTGTAGGGTGTGGTGTGCCTCAAGGTATGAATGCAAAGTATGCTCACATTTATTAATAATTATATATGTATTATGCAAATATTTCTTTCCAGGTAATTAAAAAATTAAGAGAGGAGTTTTAAATGAAACGTGTATTTTGCTTAATAGTTAACCTGTCTGTCGCTTTTCTCTGGTTTAGATTTTCTAACTCGTTTCCTTCGTCAGTGTTTCTTGGAGCCGGATATCCACGGAGGAGGCCGTGGGACAGAGAAAGGAATCCCCAGGACCAAAACAGGGGGAAAACAGAAGGAGATTTGCTAGTCCACATGACGAGATGGAATCTACAGCCTGGTTGGGATGTACTTTGTGACATGGACACAGGCCTCTCCGGCGAACAGACCAAGGGGGTAATTCATAGAATCCAGCGCACAAGTGGCGCACGCGGCTGGCGCACAGTGTGCGCGTGCGAATCCCTGCGCCAGCCGCGTGCGCTAAAATCCAATTCCGCGCACAGCGTATTCATGGATTCCAGCCACCAAAACCAGCCGTGGCGCACAGTGGCGCAGCGACCCTGCAGCAGTGCCAGTTACGCCCCCAAGAATGCCTCTCGCGCAGGGAAAAGCCATCAATATACCCAATCCAGCGCAAAGGGCTGCGCTAACCCTGTACCAGCACAGCAAGCGGGCTACGTGTATCACTGGGGTGCGCGGGAAGTACCTCACGCGATTCGATCAGGGTACGTGTATTTCGGGGTGCGCGTGAAGTTCCACACGCGATATCAGCAGGGTACGTGTATTTCAGGGTGCATGGGAAGTTACACACGCGATTTCCGCAGGGTACGTGTATTTCAGGGGTGCGCGTGAAGTTCCACACGCAATATCAGCAGGGTACGTGTATTTCAGGGTGCAGGGGAAGTTACACACGCGATTACAGCAGGGTACGTGAATTTCAGGGGTGCGCGGGAAGTTCCACACGCAATTCCATCAGGGTACGTGTATTTCAGGGGTGCGCGGGAATTACCACACGCGATTGGGCCCGTGCGAGCAGGGTACGCGTATCTCAGGGGTGCGCGTGAAGTTCCACACACGATATCAGCAGGGTATGTGTATTTCAGGGTGCAGGGGAAGTTACACACGCGATTTCTGCAGGGTACGTGTATTTCAGGGGTGCGTGGGAAGTTCCACACGCGATTTCAGCAGGGTACGTGTATTTCAGGGGTGTGCGGGGAGCACCACACGTGAATTGCATGTGTGGGTCCTCCCAGGTGTTCCCTCTACACCCTCCACGGTCCCTGCAGGTGGCTCACACCACAGGGGCCTACCCTGCACATGTCCTGCAGGCACCCCATCCACCATGGCCATGCCCCCCAGCCAACCCACATGTCAACTTGCACTACTGCCCACCAACGCATGTCCCCCTGCACCCCCAGCCACCAGGGGCAACCTCCACAGGCCCCCACCCATGTCTCCCACCACCCCCCAGCAGTGCAGGGGCACCCACCACCAGGCCCCCACCCATGTCTCCCACCACCCCCACCCCCAGCCACCAGGGGCAGCCTCCACCAGGCCCCCACCCATGTCTCCCAGCACCCCCACCCCCCAGCAGTGCAGGGGCACCCACCACCAGGCCCCCACCCATGTCTCCCACCACCCCCACCCCCAGCCACCAGGGGCAGCCTCCACCAGGCCCCCACCCATGTCTCCCAGCACCCCCACCCCCCAGCACTGTGGGGCACCTGCCAGCAGGCCGCCCCCCATGTCCAACTCATGTTCCCCACCCTCCCACCCCCAGCACTGTGGGGCACCTGCCAGCAGGCCCCCACCCATGTCCAACTCATTGCGATTTCAGCAGGGTACGTGTATTTCAGGGGTGTGCGGGGAGCACCACACGTGAATTGCATGTGTGGGTCCTCCCAGGTGTTCCCTCTACACCCTCCACGGCCCCTGCAGGTGGCTCACACCACAGGGGCCTACCCTGCACATGTCCTGCAGGTACCCCATCCACCATGGCCATGCCCCCCAGCCAACCCACATGTCAACTTGCACTACTGCCCACCAACGCATGTCCCCCTGCACCCCCAGCCACCAGGGGCAACCTCCACAGGCCCCCACCCATGTCTCCCACCACCCCCACCCCCCAGCAGTGCAGGGGCACCCACCACCAGGCCCCCACCCATGTCTCCCACCACCCCCACCCCCAGCCACCAGGGGCAGCCTCCACCAGGCCCCCACCCATGTCTCCCAGCACCCCCACCCCCCAGCACTGTGGGGCACCTGCCAGCAGGCCGCCCCCCATGTCCAACTCATGTTCCCCACCCTCCCACCCCCCAGCACTGTGTGGCACCTGCCAGCAGGCCCCCATCCATGTCCAACTCATGTTCCCCACCCCCCCACCCCCCAGCACTGTGGGGCACCTGCCAGCAGGCCCCCACCCATGTCCAACTCATGTTCCCCACCCCCCCACCCCCCAGCACTATGGGGCACCTGCCACCAGGCCCCCACCCATGTCTCCCACCACCCCCACCCCCCAGCAGTGCAGGGGCACCCACCACCAGGCCCCCACCCATGTCTCCCACCACCCCCACAGTCACCAGGGGCAGCCTCCACCAGGCCCGCACCCATGTCTCCCACCACCCCCACCCCCCCAGTCACCAGGGGCAGCCTCCACCAGGCCCCCACCCATGTCTCCCACCACCCCCACCCCCCAGCAGTGCAGGGGCACCCACCACCAGGCCCCCACCCATGTCTCCCACCACCCCCACCCCCCAGCACTGTGGGGCACCTGCCAGCAGGCCCCCACCCATGTCTCCCAGCACCCCCACCCCCCAGCTACCAGGGGCAGCCTCCACCAGGACCCAACCCATGTCTCCCAGCACCCCCACCCCCCAGCAGTGCAGGGGCACCCACCACCAGGCCCCCACCCATGTCTCCCACCACCCCCACCCCCAGCCACCAGGGGCAGCCTCCACCAGGCCCCCACCCATGTCTCCCAGCACCCCCACCCCCCCAGCACTGTGGGGCACCTGCCAGCAGGCCCCCACCCATGTCCAACTCATGTTCCCCACCCCCCACCCCCCAGCACTGTGGGGCACCTGCCAGCAGGCCCCCACCCATGTCCAACTCATGTTCCCCGCCTCCCCCACCCCCCAGCACTGTGGGGCACCTGCCAGCAGGCCCCCACCCATGTCCAACTCATGTTCCCCACCCCCCACCCCCCAGCACTGTGGGACACCTGCCACCAGGCCCCCACCCATGTCTCCCACCACCCCCACCCCCCAGCAGTGCAGGGGCACCCACCACCAGGCACCCACCCATGTCTCCCACCACCCCCACCCCCACAGTCACCAGGGGCAGCCTCCACCAGGCCCCCACCCATGTCTCCCACATCCCCCACCCCCCCCAGTCACCAGGGGCAGCCTCCACCAGGCCCCCACCCATGTCTCCCACCACCCCCACCCCCCAGCAGTGCAGGGGCACCTGCCAGCAGGCCCCCACCCATGTCCAACTCATGTTCCCCACCACCCCCACCCCCCAGCACTGTGGGGCACCTGCCACCAGGCCCCCACCCATGTCTCCCACCACCCCCACCCCCCCAGTCACCAGGGGCAGCCTCCACCAGGCCCCCACCCATGTCTCCCACCACCCCCACCCCCCCAGTCACCAGGGGCAGCCTCCACCAGGCCCCCACCCATGTCTCCCACCACCCCCACCCCCCAGCAGTGCAGGGGCACCTGCCAGCAGGCCCCCACCCATGTCCAACTCATGTTCCCCACCACCCCCACCCCCAGCACTGTGGGGCACCTGCCACCAGGCCCCCACCCATGTCTCCCACCACCCCCACCCCCCCAGTCACCAGGGGCAGCCTCCACCAGGCCCCCACCCATGTCTCCCACCACCCCCACCCCCCAGCAGTGCAGGGGCACCCACCACCAGACCCCCACCCATGTCTCCCACCACCCCCACCCCCCAGCCACCAGGGGCAGCATCCACCAGGCCCCCACCCATGTCTCCCACCACCCCCACCCCCCAGCACTGTGGGGCACCTGCCAGCAGGCCCCCACCCATGTCTCCCAACACCCCCACCCCCCCAGTCACCAGGGGCAGCCTCCACCAGGCCCCCACCCATGCCTCTCACCACCCCCACCCCCCCAGTCACCAGGGGCAGCCTCCACCAGGCCCCCACCCATGTCTCCCAGCACCCCCACCCCCCAGTACTGTGGGGCACCTGCCAGCAGGCCCCCACCCATGTCCAACTCATGTTCCCCACCACCCCCACCCCCCCAGCACTGTGGGGCACCAGCCACCAGGCCCCCACCCATGTCCAACTCATGTTCCCCACCACCCCCACCCACCAGCACTGTGGGGCACCTGCCACCAGGCCCCCACCCATGTCTCCCACCACCCCCACCCCCCCAGTCACCAGGGGCAGCCTCCACCAGGCCCCCACCCATGTTTCCCAGCACCCCCACCCCCCAGCACTGTGGGGCACCTGCCAGCAGGCCCCCACCCATGTGCAACTCATGTTCCCCAGCCAACATGTCATCACAATCTAGATCCCTGGTCCCTATGGTCAGCCTCCAAATGCAAAACACCTACCCGAGTATTGCATCCACCCACTCATAATTTGCAATTACATCACAGAACACCAATTGCAAGTTCCGAAACAAACACATTTTCCTCACATACACCCAATGGGTGTCAGTGAATCTCAAAACACATATCATGAAATGCATGAAACCAATGAGATACCACACATTGAAGTTCACCAAAAAAAATATGTATTAAAGGAAACATAAATAGAATAAAAAATGAAGAAACAGAAACGTGAATGTACAAAAATGAAAAGAAGCATGTCCGTTAAAAAAAGCAAAACCAAAAATAAAATTCCAAAGTAATGTTGTCCAAAGTCAATGTCCACAAAACAAAATCCAATGGGAAATAAAAAAGAAAGCCATTGCTCCATGGTTAAAAAGTAAAAAAAAAATACAATCCAACTGCGAACTATGTACATGGGAACAAGCCAGGGTCCATTATCCCAACAAAATAAAGGAAACCTATCTAACTACACTAACTAATAAAATAAACTATATACAAAAATGTGGCCAATGTCCGAAAGGTCCAAATAAAACAAAAACAAAAATGAAACCTAACACTACCTACATAACTATGTACAAGGGAAGCGGGCTAGTTTCACGGCTCGCTTGTGGATGTCCCGGGCCAGGGCATCATCGAACTCCTCCTCAATGTCCCGGAGGCGGTCCTCCTCCATGGCCCCGAGGGTCCGCAGGGCCATCGACGTCTCCACCTCCAAACCCCTGCGGATTGCCTCGAGGCACTCGTCCCGCCTCAGGGCCCTCCACATGGAGTTCTCCGCCCTGACCATTGTGAGCCGTGCCTCTTCCGCCCGCTGCCGCTCTGCATCTATGGCGTGGCCCAACCGCTGCCACACGGAAGACACTCTCTGTCCTGGGTCCTCCTGCCCTCCGGCCGATGCCTGCCCCTCCGATGTTGAAGGCCCCGAGCCTTCATGGCTCCCCCCACGATGCTGCTGCTGCTGTGCCTCTGCCCGTGCACTGCCTCCTGCTGCCTGCACATCCTCCGCCGGCTGGGGTGCAGTCATTGATGTGCCAACCCCTGCTGGACGTCCGACTCCCGACTGTGGCAGGGATGCCTCCTCCACCAGCCTGGCCGCACCGTCAGAGGCAGCTCCACAGGGCACCCAGGTGACTGATGGGTGGGAAGATGGCACAGAGGACGACTGGCGCGTAGAGGGTCCAGTTGAGGAGGGGGTCGGAGCAAGCCCCATCAGACGGAGGAATCCGGCCTGGGTGACCTGTCCCAGCAGGCTGACGTGGTCAACGAGCCATTCGAGATGACTTGCAGTCTCTTCATGAAAAGACTGCAGGTCACCTCGCATGGCCCGTTGACGCAACGCCACACCAGCCAGGACAGGCTCAACCCGGACCTGGATAGCCACGTCCGCAGGCAGAGGAAGGCCAGTTGACGTGAGCTCATCCCTTGCCTGAAAACGGGTCTGGACGTAGGCATCCCTGCTGGTGCAAGATGATGCAGTGACAGGATCAGGGACAGGATTGCACACAGGCACCTCCGCGGCGGCCTGTGCTGCCTCCTGTCCCTGGTCCTGCACTGCACCACTAGCACCAGTGGGATCCCCACCTCCAGACCCCGTCTCTGGTGCTTGCACGGCCTCCTCCTCCACCATACCCCCCACCAACCTGGATGACTCCGTGCCATCTTCCCCTGTTGGGCCCTGTGGGGTCCCAGCTGCCCCTTCTGCTGCCGAGGAGTCCAACTCCAACCTCCGCCTCTTGGACCTCCCCCCGGCAGCTGCAGCCTGGGACGCGGCACTGGACTCCTCACTGCCCGACGAGATGACAACATGGGAGGGGAGCCGGGCCTTGCGTCTCCGGCTGGCGGTGGGATCCCCGCCGCTGTGCTCCACAGCACCTTCTCCACCCTCTTCATCAGTTGACGCTGCAGACAGGGAGAAACAAAACACAGGCATCAGGGCACTGTACAATGGACACATACACACATGACAGTTGTACATGAGTGGCATTGGCAAACCTCAGACATGTCATCACAATCCCCAAAACACATGTCATTACAACTCGCACACGAGCCATACCACAGCCATATCGCAACTGCCACCACCATCCATACACATACAACAGCATGAGCAGCCAAAGATGAGCCAGACATCACATGCAACACAGGAAATGCACCACACATGTACACACACCACCACACTTGCATGCATGTGTACACCTCTGGCAAGTGTCGCACTGTTCAGACGGGTTTCCATGTCACATCTGCCAATCAGGCTTCCACATACCGCTGTCACATGCATCCATGTTGCATCACTGTTGCACCCTTGTCAAATACACACACATGCACATGTACACAGTGCTGATACATGCAGCCAAAAACAACATACATGCGTGACATCACGGACATGTCTACTTACATACACATTCATCCAAACATGTGTGCCCACACAACTGCATTTGGCATGCAAGCCTACACACACAAGCACCATCCATGTCTCACACATTACAGCCCTCGCATGTGTCAGCCCCACAGCCCTGTACACCCCCACCCATACTCGACCCCATACAAACAGATGTGCAACCTGCACACTACTGAATAATCACCACACGCACTGCTCACAATCAGGATGCATGTACACTCACCGCTCGACTCCAGACAGGTCTGCTTCTCAAGGACCTGGACGTGGAGCGCTGGGGATATGCATTCCAGGACCCTCATCTGTTCTTCCGACAAGTGGCCCCGGCGCCCCTTGGCATCCGCTGCCCTCAAGAGGCGCCGGGCCTTGTTCAGGGTCCTGGACCTGAAGTCCTCCCAGCGCTTCTTGACATGTTGTAAGTCGCGGACTGCCACCCCCTCCGCGTTGATGGCAGTCACGATGTCAGTCCAGATCCGAGTCCGTCCTTCCTTGTCGGCGCGGGAACTTCCGAAGAGGGCATCATACTGCCCCAGGACTTGCTCCACCAGGACACCAACTTTGGTGGCACTGAAGCTGGTGCCCCTCTGCCTCTCTGGCCGGGGGTTGTCAGCGGTCCCAGATGGTGTTTGCCCCGACATGGCAACCCCAGAGGCAGGAGTGGGTGGGCAACTGGGTCCTGGGGCTGGGCTGTGGAGCGATGGAATCCCAGTCGGGAGTCTTCGGTTCCAGCAGGGGTGGTCACAGCAACAGCACCCCTGGCTGATGTGCAGGCAGCAAATGGCAGGGCACGTGGGCAGCAGGCAGTCAGGCAGCAGCAGATGGCAGGTGGGAGCGTGCTCGGGGCTCTGGGGGGCAGTAGTTCGGCCTTCTGGGCAGGAGCGTGGTCTTCCGTGTGCTTATGCGTGGCCAGCTTGATACGGAGTGATTTGGCACGTGAAAAATCTGCACGTCAGCGTGTAATTCGAGGAAAGGCCCTTAGCGCGTAAGTGCGTCTGCACGCATACGCATTTTCATTGGACAGAAGGCCCCTCAAGCGCAAGCGCCCCTGTGACATGACGCGTACAGACGTGCATGGGCATTTCAGCACGCATGAAAAACTGCTCGTCCGCGTGTAATACGAGGAAAGGGCCCATGCGCGTAAGCGCGCGTGGAAAACTGCACGTCCGCGTGTAATACGAGGAAAGGCCCTTAGCGCGTATGCACGGCAGCACGCATATGCAATTTCATTGGACCAAAGGCCCTTAGCGCTTGAGCGTGCGTGAAAAACTGCACGTCCGCATGTAATACGAGGAAAGGGCCCATGCGCGTAAGTGATGTGACGCGCGCGTGCGTTTCCCTCAGCACGGGTTAAAGGTGAGCGGGCCCAGCAGTTCGCTGTACGTGCCTTTCGTGGAGACTGACGTGTGTTGCTGCTTCCTGTTGTTTCGCGCGCCATCACAACTTCACAGCTATCAAGGACGTATCTCTTCTTTTGGCGGGATATTGGCTACGCGTGTTTTTCTGCATCGTGCTAGTCAGACGGTGAGTCGCACACTCTCTTTTTCCCACTGCGGGTGCCCCTGTGTATCGCACCCATTTTCGATGTCATAGTAGCCTGCGTGCCCCACGCGTACGCGTTATTCGTGTTACTGGGTGCCACCGCGTACTGCGGGAAGTTGAATCCACGCACATAGGCTGCAGGGTTGCGTGCACGGTTTTACTGCAGTTTTGGGGTGCTTGAGCGTTGCGTGACCCGTCACCACATCACCGGGGTCACATACAGCCTTGCAGGTGCAGGGGGGCTGTTAACATCTTGCTTCCCACCCCCTTCACCCCAATTGCCCAGGTCAATTGTGGTGTACACCTCCCATTGGCACCACTCCATCTGTGCCAGCACTACTACATCTGTGCCATGGTTGGGAGGCCACCAAAGGTGAGGGGTGCCTCAGCTGGGCGTACTCCTCGTGGCGGGCGTGGTCGGGGACGTGGCCGTGGTGACCAGGCAGTAGGGGGACTCCAGGGTGTCCAGGGCAGCCACAGAGGGGGAAGAGGCAGGGGTGCGCCACTTGAGCACAACGTTGTGCCATGTGTCGGTGCAGCCATGCCACCACCCCCTGTGGTTCCGGGGGATGCAGCTCCTGCATCTGGCACTGGCACCCATATGACCCGGCAGTCCGTTCCATCGACTGCCACGGGCCCAAGGGTAGTGGTAGCTGCAGGTGCAGCTGTGGACACCGCCACCCAGGCTCAGGGTCTGCCAGCGCAGGCTGCGTTGGCACTTGAAGAGCCCTTGGTAGATCTCCAACAGGCCAGGGGGGAAACCATAGGGGCAGGCCGGGCTGCTCAGACCAAGACACGTGTCCCTGGGGCAGTGTTGGCAAGTGCAGGGGCAGATGCACCCAACAGCACCCCGGTTGTGAGTCTGCCAACCAGGACCGTTGCGGTCAATGACCCTGCCACAGCTGATGTTGCTGCACAGGGTCCATTAGTGGGCACCCAGCTGCCACTGACACAAGTCAGGCCTTTGGTCATCCCTCCACCTGCCACTCCCTTGGCTCAATCCACCGAACCCACTGGCCATACTGGTCAGGGCAGCATTAGCCAGCCAGGGTCTGCGCCACAGTCCAAGAGGAGGAAGGTTGCACCTGCAGCACAGGCTGGGACCCCACACACAGCCACGACCTCCTGCACGTCGAGGAAGAAGCCTTTCTGTAAGCAGGAACTGGACTTCCTTGTGGACTACGTGCAGGGCCACAGCCGTGACATGCTAGTGGGTGCCAATAGTCAGACCACAGCTGCCCAACGTGACACCCACTGGAAGCATGTTGCGGAACATGTCAGTTCATTCGGCCATGAGGTGCGCACGGCGCAGGAGTGCAAAAAGCGTTGGAATGACATCAAGCGCAGCCCTAAGGCCAAGCGTGCCTCAAATTACAACTTGACTCTGGTGACTGGCGGTGGGCCTGCACCAGAGGAGGAAGAACTCACTCCGCATGAGGCTCTCGTTGCGGAGTTCATACCACCTGAATTGGTCGAAGGAGTGGGAGAGAAGCTGGACTTTGATGCCCAGTCCAGTGAGTGTTGATGCGTGTTCGTTGAGGACGTGTGTGTTTCACTTGTGGGATGTGTTGTGCATGATTGCTGCTACATGTGACGTGTACATGGTTCTGATGTGTAAGTAATGCAATGCTACCCTCATGCATATCTCCTCTGCCTGCATGCGGGACTCCATGTAGGCATGCTCCCTTGCCCCTCCTCCGCCACTCTGCACCCCAGTTCCACCTTTGCACTGGTCTGCTTCAATCTTGCCAATGTGTACTTTCTTGTTCATGTGTCCTGTGTAGATGCTAACTTCCAGCGTAGAATCTGCCAGACATATGCCGTGTGGTACAGCCTTAGTACTCGATGCAGGGTATCTCACTTGTACTGTGCATGGGTCAGATGTCCCGCAGGGACATGAGTGCCCATTCATGCTCCATGTGCATTGCACGCATGCCCCTATGTGTCTTTGACTGGATGATCACTGTAATATAAGTCCTTGGTTACATACATTGCCTGCCATCTCATCAGCCTTCCCATGTCAACTGTGGCTCAGTCCTGCGTTGCACACATGTTTAGGCTCTGACAATCTGTGTGGCTCACAGGCCTCAGCCTGTTCAATGGCCAATGACTCTGTCCAACTCTTCTTTTGTCTTCTTCACACGTGGGCGGCCTCCGGAGTTTCCATCATGTGTCCTGCCCACTGTCCCAGCATCATTTGCAGTGGTGTAATTTGAATCACATTAAGCTGTTGATGCCAGTCAACACTGCCTGTCAATACACAGGTGTATGGTCAGCCTTTTGATACCATGCTAGGCATCCCTGCTTTGGTACTGGGGTGGAGGGGTGCATGGCTTCTAGACATGGTACACATTGAATGCACAATGCACGTGATGTCTGAATTTGCCATTGCACTGCCTTCACATTTCCTGGCACACACCATGTAGTGCTTGTACATGTAGGTAGTGAGTGGCGTACACATTTTCTGCACTGCATAGACCTACTTCCATGGAAACTGCCACCTTTCAACAGGTCTGATCACAGAAGCTATTCAAAGTATACCCAGCATGCATGCCAGGTCATATGTTGTGTGTCACATGTCTGCCGGATGCCTTTGCTGTCGGTGTGTGTGTGTGTCGTGTGCTTCTGACATGTGTATTGACCTTTTTCTCTCTATTTTTCAGGTGATGACGCAATGGAGGCAGAGGATGGTGTTGTCATGCCAGACACAGGGTTGGTAACGCCACATCAACCCAGCACTAGTGGGGGTCGTGGGGTGGTAGGCCACGAAAACCCCCAAGTGCTGCAGTCCATCTTGTCTCTGGCTGCCTATGAGTCCAGCCTTGATGACGACTCTGACGTCCATGTTGAGTTGGATGAGCATCAAGTCCATGTGTCAGGGGTGAGTGATTCTGATGTGGACACTCCTCTGTCTGCGACACCTGCACTGAGGGATCAGACATTCTTGGTTCCTCCGCCCGTGGTGGATCGGGACGCAGGGTCACCCTCCACACCAGTCACTGATGTGCCTGGGACATCACGTCGACGGGGGCATGTAGTCGTGCAGCCGCAGGCGGTGCCAACACAGCGAGGACCCCCGGTCATTGGGTCCCGCAGGGGTCAAGCCCGGCAACGTGGTCGCCGCGCGCAAACGCTGTATACTGAGTGGGAGCAAGACATGACTGCCAATTCCGAACGGCAGGGGGCAGCAATGGAGAACATCGCTGAGAGCATGGAGCGTGTGGCCCGATCTGTGCTCCCCACTGCTAGGCAGGTGCTTCTCCAGCAGCAGGCGGCACGGTCCACGGCCCGCTCGCTCAGGCTGGGCATGGCGGCCTCAGACAGGGCACGCCAGGCTGAAATGTCGTCTCTGCGTCAAGCAATTGCTGCTCACGCAGAGGCGCACATGGATGCCCTGAGGGAGGAGTATGCTTCCCTCAGATCCACTCTGGGTGTCCTTATGATGTCCCAGAGGCAGCAGGCAGAGGAGAGGTTTGCACAGCTTGAGCGTACCATCTCGGCTGAGCTACAGGCTTGCCGGGAGGTGCAGCGGTTGTCCAGCCAGGCCTTGCAGGAGGAACTCCGTGTTACACGTGCTACCTTGCAAGAGGAAGCACGTGTATCACGGGAGGTTCTGCATGCAGACCTACGTCACATCGCCACACAGAACCAGGCTCACCCGTCCGGCAGACTTGCTGCCGACGAGGGGCAAGCTGCGGCTAGGCGTGGCCAGGCTACTGTGCCACGTCCTCCTTTCCAGGATGAGCCAGACTCGGACGACCATCTATCTCCCACATAGGTCGTGCTGTGCAGGCGTTGAGCCCATGGAGGATTTTTTTTTGGCTCAGCATCATCGCATGTGGATGTTGAGCAGCACCCTGTACCTCCCCTCCCCCCCGGGTCGTATGTGGCCATTTTTGATTTTTCTTTTAGTTTAGTTAGTTAAGTTTCTGTTTGATAGTTAGTTTAAATAGGTAATGTAGGTTTTCCATAGTTAGTGTAATTAGTTAATAGTTGATTTAGTTTAAAATTGCTAGTCTATTGTGCTTTCATGTGACGGTGCGGTGCTTTGTGGCTTTTGAAGGCATCCACTGTCTGTTCCAGCTGGGCCCTTCATGGTTGTCTTGTGTATGTGTTTGCTGCTTGGGTTCCTTGACTCACATATGCCACTCCTGCCTCCCTTATCCATGGGCTCGCAAGGATGGTTCAGTGTTACAGCATTTTACACAAGGGCTTTGGACTGTCATATCTGTGGCATGTCTGGTGCTGTGTGACTTGTGTTGACACCCCTAGTGGGGATGATTTAGGTGTCATTGTCCACTGTTCAGCTTTTGCTAAATGGGGTGTGTCATGATTAATGTGTACATTGATTGCTATGCATTGTGTAGTATGTTTCATATCTTTCCTGTACACGTGCTTGTTGCAATTCATGCTGTAGATAGTGTTCCACACTTTGGATGTGAAAGACGGACTGATGGTGTGATTTGTGATGTGACTCTCTGACATGGTCAAGTAATGAGATGCCTGATGAGACACACACAGATGACTTTGAAGCATTAATCATGTGTTTCATGCCCTTTCTGCAGGGGGATGAGCCTCCAGAGCACCTTTGCCAGCAGACATGGCCCATTGGACGACGGAATTCTGGACCCGTTTGTTGGTGCCCACATGCACATGTGTGCACAAGCAGAGGCACAGTGATTGCAGACCCACATCCTAGAACTGCTGACATGTTCCAAGGAACTCCAGGCAAGGTGAGCATCACAGGGGGGCCACGACACAGCAAAGCTTGCACCAGGCGAGTTGCACATGCAGGCTTAGTCAAAGCACTGAGGGTGAGCTTAGACGAATATTGGTGTTGAAGCACACAATGCAGCTCAGATGTGTTTGTGGACTGATGGCTGTTGATAGTAGGGTTGTCTGGGACACATGCAGGGGCAGTGGCACATACCCTCCGGTACACCAAGGTCCATTGAGCCACTTGTATCAACCATGTAGCCTTCCGAGACATGGAAAGGGGCAGCTCACAGGGACATACAGCAAGGGACATACTCGGGTGCAGTGCATGTCTTTTCCACGTACTTCATGATAAATGCACTGCCAACTTTGTTTCGGTCATGGTGGTACGCAACTTGCTCTGTAGTCATGGCTTGCTATATGGGTCTGTCTTCTTACCCAGGGAACATTGCATGTTGTGTGAATTGTGACACATTGGTGTTCCATTTGCCACGCACCCACCAGCGGCTGCCTTACTGCATTGACTGTGTATGACCCGTCACAGGGGTGATGTTATATATGGGTACGAAGCATCAACCACAGATTGTCTGTTTGTAGAGTAGTTTGTTGCTATGGGGCATGTTTGGTGTTGTGTTTTTGTGTAATTGGCACGTACAGGTTGTTGACTGTGGCTCTCTTTGCAGCATTGCAGTGCTCCTGTAGCCGGACCTGAGAGTGCACAGGCAGGAGGCCAGCACTCAAAACCAGAGCTAAGTGTCTTGTTGTTTTTTCTTACGAACTGCTCTGCATAGGCTTGCTGGGGAGTGTACTGATGCATGGATATATGTGTGGTTCAATTTGGTATGTTTTTTTCTCCCTAATCACCCGTGATCCTATGCAATTTTGAAACCTGTACCCTCTACCCGGTGTTCCTGCTTCCCATGCCTATCCAAGCAACGTTCCCTGACCCTCTTTCCCCACTGGGGTTGCGGATGCCTGTGTAAGCCCTGAACTTGCAGGCGCCAAAACCCTAGAGGGGGTGGTTGGTTCGTACCACTCCTGAGCCTGGACTACAGAAGGCCATGACAATGATGTCCAAGTTTGTTTGGATTGTGCATGTGTTCATGCAGGTTGTACATTTTCATGCATTCCCTAGTTTCATGTGTCATTCCTCCTCCCCTCTCCTGCCACTCATTCCAGTCATCCAGTGTGTCAACACCTGTCCCGACTGCATATCCCTGAACCTCATTCCCCACCAGGGTCTCAGGGGCCTGTGTGAGTTTGACCTTGCAGGCACCCGGGACATGGTGGGGGTGGTTGTTTCGTGACACTCCCGCGCCTGTACAGGGGACCTGTAACAGTACACATCCATTCATGGTGCATCATCCTATGTCATGTACCACACATGCCTCACATCCTGTCGTGACATTGTTTTGCTGTGCTACCTTGGTTGTTGCATCATTGTGGTAGTACTTGGCCTTTGTGAGGTACTGCTACGTCAAGTCATCTACTGGAGGGTGTTCGGGTTCGTTTTTATGCCTTGGATTTTGTGATTTTGGAAATGAGTGTGGATTCTGAGGGTTCAGGCATCTTTTTACCACAAGGTTGGAGATGGTGACGAAGGGTAAAGGTGATCCTGTGGGCAGGTGGAATTGAGGTGTGGAGGCTCCATGACCCAGGTGCAGTTGTTCAGTGGGTCATGGTCATTTGTGAGGGAGGGGGGGGTTGTTGTTGATAGTTGCCTTGCCCTGCAGTGTGATGGGAACTCTGACATAGTAATGGTGGTATCCTATGTACATGTTGTGTTCTGCTGATCAATGCCTGTTCATGTGTTGTGTTTTCCTTTCAGGTGCGAGGGGATAGTTGTGGTTTGACATGCTGGGGTGTACACATGGTGGATGTTTACATGTGATGTGTAGGGAACACTGATGGTCACTTGAGTGCACATGCATATGTGGAGTGCATGTCCTTGCAGAACCACACAGTTGCACTCTGATGCACTACATGTACTCCCACCCTTGCATATCCACATGTACACTGTTTGCCTTCTGGTGCCCACTGTGTCCCGGCAGCACATGTTCTGTGACCGATCATGGATCCAGTACATGCCTAATTTGATGTTTGACGTGGTCTGTCACTTAGATGTGATGCTCAGGGTGTGCATCACACACAATGGCTGTTCACTGTGCTGTGTGCTGAGCAGTGTGATGCAGGAGTAGGACACTGCACACATGAGCTGCAGTGTTGATTTTGCAATGCATAATGTGCATGTAGACAGGCATTCATTGTGATGTTACGTCTACGACTGTTGTAATGCATTTGGAAATGACTTATTTTGGGTGGGAGATTTTGTTGGTCTGTCATTTCATCTGATTCCGGGTCAGGCAGCAGTGTCCGATGCCACTGTGCATTTAGGACATGGCAATGTGTACCTTATCGTTACTGCATTGGTGTATGGGTATTGCGTGCCATGTCATGTTGATGTTTGGAAGGGTTTGAGTGACATGACAGTGATGGCCATGGCCTGTTTTGCAGGTGTGTGTGATGCACACCTTGCATGTCCGGGTCATCCGCTTCTCAGAGCAACTAGCTGGGGGTAGATTTCTCTCCGCAGCAGGGCCCTCCCCCTGGAACAGACTTCCGGCCTGACTTGAACTTGAGGGGAATCATCTCCAGTTCTGGAAGCACCTCAAGACCTTCCTCTTTGCTTCTGCTTACTGTCTGCCTCTCCCTTGCAGAATTCTCCACTGGAACTGCACAGGAGCTGCAACTGGGCCTCTCTCACCGATCTCGGTCCCTGGCCCAGCCACTCTCCACTTGCACTGCCTCCCTGGCAACCCCTGCACTGCAGTACTGTCTCTCTATCCCTACAGCCCTCCCTTCCCAGCACTTGTCTGCACTTACCTTTGTATTTGCCACCAGGCGACCTATGTATTATTTTTTTGGGCTACTTCCCCTGTACTGGACTCCCCCCCCACCCTTCCCCTTGCACTTTTCCCATTCCCCCTACCCCTGCACTTGCACGATCTCAATGACACCTGGCCTAGTAGTACCGTTCTCTGTGTTCCCTTGTTCCCCCCTCCCTGCCTCATTGCGCCTTGGAATACTTGTGTATGGCCCATATCATGTCATATGTCATATGTGTGCCTTTTGGTCACACAGGATAGCTTGTGTTTAAGTAGCTAGGGATGCAGACGATGTGGCACTTCCATGGAAACTTTCTCAGGGTGGTAGGGTTGTGACAGTTAACTGTCTCTTTGTCATCATCGATTGTCAACTGGTATGTGCCAGGCCTGTGTGCACACCGCAGGGGTGGGAGTTTAGGTGAAAGATGTGGCCACAAGCTGGGTCCGGGCTTCCTCACCACGTGCCCTGTCCCCTCCCATGGGCAGCGCCTGTGCCTGTGGTTGGGGATGTGGGGGCACCACCATGTCCACCGGGACACCCTGCCGTGTTGCAACATTGTGCAGGACACATGCTGCCACAATGATCCTGCACACTACTGGTGGTGCATAGAGTAGTTGCCCACCAGAGCGATCAAGGGAGTGGAAACGTGACTTGAGCACTCCAAATGTCCGCTCCACTATGCCCCTGGTTGCAATATGGGCAGCGTTGTATCTTACCTGGGGTGGTGTGGTGGGGTTCCGGATTGGCGTCATCATGTGGTTGCTCAGAGGGTAGGCACTGTCCCCTGGGGAGGTGATAATAGTTGAGATTATTAGGGTTTGGATATTTGTCTGTGTGTGACTTGCATGCATGTGCAAGGGCATTTGTACTGACCTAGGAGCCATGTGTCGCCATGCTGCCCAGCTTCCAGGGCCCGGCTCAGGGCGGACATTCTGTATATGAAACTGTCATGGGTGGAGCCAGGGTAGTTTGCATAGACAGAGGTGATGATTCCCTTTGCATCACATACCACCTGTACATTGATGGAATGCCAGTGCTTGCGGTTTTGGTAGATGTGCTCAATGGCCCTAGGTGGACGTAGGGCCACATGGGTGCAATCAATGGCACCAAGCACTTTGGGGAAGTGTGCCACCCTGAAAAAATCCAAGACAACGGCCTGCCTTTCTGCGGGTGTTCTGGGCATGTATATGTGCCTGCGGACTGAGGGGCGCGCTGTCATGATTGCCAGTACCTGGTGTAGGCAGCGTGACTGTGTGGCCTGTGAGACCCCCCCCACTATGGCAGTGGTCCGCTGAAATGACCCAGTGGCCAAAAAATGCAGGACATTGAGCAGCTTCTCCAAGGGGCTCAATGCTTGGGAGCAAAGGGTGGGGGATGTGAGGTCATCTTCCCACTCCCTGACCAGGTCTAGGATGATATGGGGTGGAAACCTATACCTGCCATAGACCTGGTCATCAGGCATCCCAAAAAGGCTTGTCCGTGGTGCGAAAATGCGTGCCCTGGCTATTCTCCTCCTCCTGCGGTGTCCCGCGATCAGTGCAGCGACAAATGGGGCATTCATCGTAGCTGTATATACGCGTTTGTTGTTTGCGCGCACTTTTATGCTGTGCGCGGGGACGCTTCCGCCTGCCTTCGTGTGGCAGACGCGTTGACGCCTGTGCAATCTTTTGCCGTGCGTGGGTTTCCCGTATTCGGATACGGTCCGAGTGTCATTGCGTGTGATCGGAGGGGAGTGAGCGTACACGCAACTGGCCTGGGTACGTGTGTTTCGGGGTGCGCGGGAAGTTCCACACGCGATTAGCCTGGGTACGTGTGTTCCGGGGTGCCGGGAACTTTCACACGCGATTGGTGGAAATCCACATGTGTTTTGTCATCACGTGCAATGAGGGAAACACCTGCGCGCGTCACGTCACAGACGCGCTCATGCGCTAAGGGCCTTTGGTCCAATGAAATCGCATATGCGTGCTGCCGTGCATACGTGCTAAGGGCCTTTCTCGTATTACACGCGGACGTGCAGTTTTCCACGCGCGCTTACGCGCATGGGCCCTTTCCTCGTATTACACGCGGACGTGCAGTTTTTCATGCGCGCTGAAATGCCCATGCACGTCTGTACGCGTCACGTCACAGGGGCGCTTGCGCTTGAGGGGCCTTCTGTCCAATGAAAATGCGTATGCGTGCAGACGCGCTTACGCGCTAAGGGCCTTTCCTCGAATTACACGCTGACGTGCAGATTTTTCACGTGCCAAATCACTCCGTATCAAGCTGGCCACGCATAAGCACACGGAAGACCACGCTCCTGCCCAGAAGGCCGAACTACTGCCCCCCAGAGCCCCGAGCACGCTCCCACCTGCCATCTGCTGGTGCCTGACTGCCTGCTGCCCACGTGCCCTGCCATTTGCTGCCTGCACATCAGCCAGGGGTGCTGTTGCTGTGACCACCCCTGCTGGAACCGAAGACTCCCGACTGGGATTCCATCGCTCCACAGCCCAGCCCCAGGACCCAGTTGCCCACCCACTCCTGCCTCTGGGGTTGTCATGTCGGGGCAAACAACATCTGGGACCGCTGACAACCCCTGGCCAGAGAGGCAGAGGGGCACCAGCTTCAGTGCCACCGAAGTTGGTGTCCTGGTGGAGCAAGTCCTGGGGCAGTATGATGCCCTCTTCGGAAGGTCCCGCGCCGACAAGGAAGGACGGACTCGGATCTGGACTGACATTGTGACTGCCATCAACGCGGAGGGGGTGGCAGTCCGCGACTTACAACATGTCACGAAGCGCTGGGAGGACTTCAGGTCCAGGACCCTGAACAAGGCCCGGCGCCTCTTGAAGGCAGCGGATGCCAAGGGGCGCCGGGGCCACTTGTCGGAAGAACAGATGAGGGTCCTGGAACGCATATCCCCAGCGCTCCACGTCCAGGTCCTTGAGAAGCAGACCCGTCTGGAGTCGAGCGGTGAGTGTACATGCATCCTGATTGTGAGCAGTGCGTGTGGTGATTATTCAGTAGTGTGCAGGTTGCACATCTGTTTGTATGGGGTCGAGTATGGGTGGGGGTGTACAGGGCCGTGGGGCTGACACATGCGAGGGCTGTAATGTGTGAGACATGGATGGTGCTTGTGTGTGTAGGCTTGCATGCCAAATGCAGTTGTCTGGGTACACATGTTTGGATGAATGTGTATGTAAGTAGACATGTCCGTGATGTCACGCATGTATGTTGTTTTCGGCCGCATGTATCAGCACTCTGTACATGTGCATGTGTGTGTATTTGACAAGAGTGCAACAGTGATGCAACATGGATGCATGTGACAGCGGTATGTGGAAGCCTGATTGGCAGATGTTACATGGATGCCCGTCTGAACAGTGCGACACTTGGCAGAGGTGTACACATGCATGCAAGTGTGGTGGTGTGTGTACATGTGTGGTGCACTTCCTATGTTGCATGTGATGTCTGGCTCACCTTTGGCTGCTCATGCTGTTGTATGTGTATGGATGGTGGTGGCAGTTGCGATATGGCTGTGGTATGGCTCATGTGTGCGAGTTGTAATGACATGTGTGTTGGGGATTGAGATGACATGTCTGAGGTTTGCCAATGCCACTCATGTACAACTGTCATGTGTGTATGTGTCCATTGTACAGTGCCCTGATGCCTGTGTTTTGTTTCTCCCTGTCTGCAGCTTCAACTGATGAAGAGGGCGGAGAAGGCGGGGATCCCACCGCCAGCCGGAGATGCAAGGCCCGGCTCCCCCCCATGTTGTCATCTCATCGGGGAGTGAGGAGTCCGGTGCCGCGTCCCAGGCCGCAGCTGCCGGGGGGAGGTCCAAGAGGCAGAGGTTGGAGTTGGACTCCTCGGCAGCAGAAGGGGCAGCTGGGACCCCACAGGGCCCAACAGGGGAAGATGGCACGGAGTCATCCAGGTTGGTGGGGGGTTTGGTGGAGGAGGAGGCCGTGCAAGCACCAGAGACGGGGTCTGGAGGTGGGGATCCCACTGGTGCTAGTGGTGCAGTGCAGGACCAGGGACAGGAGGCAGCACAGGCCGCCGCGGAGGTGCCTGTGTGGGTTGCCAGTCAATTCGTCGAAAAAAATTGGTCGACCAGACAAATGGACGAAGCAAATTGGTCGAAAACCATTTCGTCGAAATTTTTTTTTTTCTATTTTAACCCTTTTTTTTTTTTTTTTGGGGGGGTCCCCCCCCCAACCCCCTTTTTTTCTCTAAAAACCCCTTTTTTAACTAAACGAAAACCCAAAAAATAAATATATAAATAAAAAACATTTTTCGGCGAAATGGTTTTCGACCAAATTGCGTCGACCAAATTGCAGTCGACCAGTTTTTTTTCGACGAGTTGACTGGACACCGCCTGTGTGTAATCCTGTCCCTGATCCTGTCCCTGCATCATCTTGCGTCCAGACCCGTTTTCAGGCAGGGGATGAGCTCACGTCAACTGGCCTTCCTCTGCCTGCGGACGTGGCTATCCAGGTCCGGGTTAAGCCTGTCCTGGCTGGTGTGGCGTTGCGTCAACGGGCCATGCGAGGTGACCTGCAGTCTTTTCACGAAGAGACTGCACGTCATCTCGAATGGCTCGTTGACCACGTCAGTCTGCTGGGACAGGTCACCCAGGCCGGATTCCTCCGTCTGATGGGGCTTGCTCCGACCCCCTCCTCAACTGTACCCCCTACGCGCCAGTCGTCCTCTGTGCCATCTTCCCACCCATCAGTCACCTGGGTGCCCTGTGGAGCTGCCTCTGACGGTGCGGCCAGGCTGGTGGAGGAGGCATCCCTGCCACAGTCGGGAGTCGGACATCCAGCAGGGGTGGCCACATCTACGACTGCACCCCAGCCGGCGGAAGATGTGCAGGCAGCAAAAGGCAGTGCACGGGCAGAGTCACAGCAGCAGCAGCAACGTGGTGGGAGCCATGAAGGCTCAGGGCCTTCAACATCGGAGAGGCAGGCATCGGCCGGAGGGCAGGAGGACCCAGGACAGAGAGTGTCTTCCATGTGGCAGCGGTTGGGCCACGCCATAGATGCGGAGCGGCAGCAGGCGGAAGAGGCACGGCTCACAATGGTCAGGGCGGAGAACTCCATGCGGAGGGCCCTGAGGCGGGCCGAGTGCCTCGAGGCGATCCGCAGGGGTTTGGAGGTGGAGACGTCGACGGCCCTGCGGACCCTCGAGGCCATGGAGGAGGACCGCCTCTGGGACATTGAGGAGGAGTTCGATGATGCCCTGGCCCGGGACATCCACAAGTGAGCCGTGAAACTAGCCTGCTGCCCTTGTACATAGTTATGTAGGTTGTGTTAGGTTTCATTTTTGTTTTTGTTTTATTTGGACCTTTCGGACATTGGCCACATTTTTGTATATAGTTTATTGTATTAGTTAGTGTAGTTAGATAGGTTTCCTTTATTTTGTTGGGATAATGGACCCTGGCTTGTTCCCATGTACATAGTTCGCAGTTGGATTGTATTTTTTTTTACTTTTTAACCATGGAGCAATGGCTTTCTTTTTTATTTCCCATTGGATTTTGTTTTGTGGACATTGACTTTGGACAACATTACTTTGGCATTTTATTTTTGGTTTTGCTTTTTTTAACGGACATGCTTTTGTACATTCACATTTCTGTTTCTTCATTTTTTATTCTATTTATGTTTCCTTTAATACATATTATTTTTGGTGAACTTCAATGTGTGGTATCTCATTGGTTTCATGCATTTCATGATATGTGTTTTGAGATTCACTGACACCCATTGGGTGTATGTGAGGGAAATGTGTTTGTTTCGGAACTTGCAATGGGTGTTCTGTGATGTAATTGCAAATTATGAGTGGGTGGATGCAATACTCGGGTGGGTGTTTTGCATTTGGAGGCTGACCATAGGGACCAGGGATCTAGATTGTGATGACATGTTGGCTGGGGAACATGAGTTGCACATGGGTGGGGGCCTGGTGGAGGCTGCCCCTGGTGACTGGGGGGGTGGGGGTGGTGGGAGACATGGGTGGGGGCCTGGTGGCAGGTGCCCCACAGTGCTGGGGGGTGGGGGTGGTGGGGAACATGAGTTGGACATGGGTGGGGGCCTGCTGGCAAGTGCCCCACGGTGCTGGGGGGTGGGGATGGTGGGGAACATGAGTTGGACATGGGTGGGGGCCTGCTGGCAGGTGCCCCACAGTGCTGGGGGGTGGGGGTGCTGGGAGACATGGGTGGGGGCCTGGTGGAGGCTGCCTCTGCACTGCTGGGGGGTGGGGGTGGTGTGAGACATGGGTGGGGGCCTGGTGGAGGCTGCCCCTGCACTGCTGGGGGGTGGGGGTTGTGGGAGACATGGGTGGGGGCCTGGTGGAGGCTGCCCCTGGTGGCTGGGGGGTGGGGGTGGTGGGAGACATGGGTGGGGGCCTGCTGGCAGGTGCCCCACAGTGCTGGGGGGTGGGGGTGGTGGGGAACATGGGTTGGACATGGGTGGGGGCCTGCTGGCAGGTGCCCCACAGTGCTGGGGGGTGGGGGTGGTGTGAGACATGGGTGGGGGCCTGGTGGAGGCTGCCCCTGCACTGCTGGGAGGTGGGGTGGTGGGAGACATGGGTGGGGGCCTGGTGGTGGGTGCCCCTGGTGGCTGGGGGGTGGGGGTGGTGGGAGACATGGGTGGGGGCCTGGTGGAGGCTGCCCCTGGTGACTGGGGGGTGGGGGTGTTGGGAGACATGGGTGGGGGCCTGGTGGTGGCTGCCCCTGCACTGCTGGGGGATGGGGGTGGTGTGAGACATGGGTGGGGGCATGGTGGAGGCTGCCCCTGGTGGCTGGGTGGTGGGAGACATGGGTGGGGGCATGGTGGAGGCTGCCCCTGGTGGCTGGGGGGTGGGGGTGGTGGGAGACATGGGTGGGGGCCTGCTGGCAGGTGCCCCACAGTGCTGGGGGGTGGGGGTGGTGGGGAACATGAGTTGGACATGGGTGGGGGCCTGCTGGCAGGTGCCCCACAGTGCTGGGGGGTGGGGGTGGTGTGAGACATGGGTGGGGGCCTGGTGGAGGTTGCCCCTGCACTGCTGGGGGGTGGGGGTGGTGGAAGACATGGGTGGGGGCCTGGTGGTGGGTGCCCCTGGTGGCTGGGGGGTGGTGGTGGTGGGTGACATGGGTGGGGGCCTGGTGGAGGCTGCCCCTGGTGACTGGGGGGTGGGGGTGGTGTGAGACATGGGTGGGGGCCTGGTGGAGGCTGCCCCTGCACTGCTGGGGGGTGGGGGTGGTGGGAGAAAAGGGTGGGGGCCTGGTGGTGGGTGACCCTGGTGGCTGGGGGGTGGGGGTGGTGGGAGACATTGGTGGGGGCCTGGTGGAGGCTGCCCCTGGTGACTGGGGGGTGGTGGGAGACATGGGTGGGGGCCTGGTGGAGGCTGCCCCTGGTGACTGGGGGGTGGGAGACATGGCTGGGGGCCTGGTGGAGGCTGCCCCTAGTGGCTGGGGGGTGGGGGTGGTGGGAGACATGGGTGGGGGCCTGCTGGCAGGTGCCCCACAGTGTTGGGGGGTGGGGGTGGTGGGGAACATGAGTTGGACATGGGTGGGGGCCTGCTGGCAGGTGCCCCACAGTGCTGGGGGGTGGGGGTGGTGTGGGACATGGGTGGGGGCCTGGTGGAGGCTGCCCCTGCACTGCTGGGGGGTGGGGGTGGTGGGAGACATGGGTGGGGGCCTGGTGGTGGGTGCCCCTGGTGGCTGGGGGGTGGGGGTGGTGGGAGACATGGGTGGGGGCCTGGTGGAGGCTGCCCCTGGTGACTGGGGAGTGGGGGTGGTGGGAGACATGGGTGGGGGCCTGGTGGAGGCTGCCCCTGCACTGCTGGAGGGTGGGGGTGGTGGGAGACATGGGTGGGGGCCTGGTGAAGGCTGCCCCTGGTGACTGGGGGGTGGTGGGAGACATGGGTGGGGGCCTGGTGGAGGCTGCCCCTGGTGGCTGGGGGTGCAGGGGGACATGCGTTGGTGGGCAGTAGTGCAAGTTGACATGTGGGTTGGCTGGTGGGCATGGCCATGGTGGATGGGGTGCCTGCATGACATGTGCTGGGTAGGCCCCTGTGGTGTGAGCCACCTGCAGGGGCCATGGAGGGTGTAGAGGGAACACCTGGGAGGACCCACACGTGCAATTCACGTGTGCTGCTCCCCGCGCACCCCTGTAATACACGTCCCCTCATGGAATTGCGTGTGGAACTTCCCGCGCACCCCTGGAATACACGTACCCTGCTGATGTTGCGTGGGATACTTCCCCCGCACCCTGAAATACACGTACCCTGATGAGATTGAGTGTGTGACTTCCCGCGCACCCCTGTAATACACGTACCCTGATGATATCGCGTGTGGAACTTCCCGCGCACCCATGGAATACACGTACCCTGCTGATGTTGCCTGGGATACTTCCCCGCACCTCGAAATACACGTACACTGATGAGATCGCGTGTGTGACTTCCCGCGCACCCCAGAAATACACGTACCCCGCTCAATCGCGTGTGTAACTTCCCGCGCACCCCCGAAATACACGTACCCCGTTCAATCGCGTGTGTAACTTCCCGCGCACCCCCGAAATACACGTACCTCGCTCAATCACGTGTGTAACTTCCCGCGCACCTCTGAAATACACGTACCCCGCTCAATCGTGTATTTAACTTCCCGCGCACCCCCGATATACACGTACCCCGCTCAATCGCGTGTGTAACTTCCCGCGCACCCCCGAAATACACGTACCCCGCTCAATCACGTGTGTAACTTCCCGCGCGCCCCCGAAATACACGTACCCCGCTCGATCGCGTGTGTTGCTTCCCGCGCACCCCCGCAATACACGTAGCCCGCTCCCCCAGGCCCGATCGCGTGAAAAACTTCACGCGAACCCCTGAAATACACGTAGCCCGCTCCCCCAGGCCCGATCGCGTGAGAAACTTCACGCGAACCCCTGATATACACGTAGCCCGCTCCCCCAGGCCCGATCGCGTGAAAGACTTCACGTGAACCCCTGAAATACACGTAGCCCGCTCCCCCAGGCCCGATCGCGTGAGAAACTTCACGCGAACCCCTGATATACACGTAGCCTTTCGGGATGTTGCAGTGACTTGTGTGCCATCCACGGGTTTGGCGCACATCCCGGGGTGTACACGCGCAGGGACTTCCATGAATCGCACACGTGCGCGTGCGCCTGTTTTTTTCCGCTTGCGCCTGCTTGCGCCTGCTTGCGCGAAGATTTTCGGCGCACGTTTGTTCCATGAATCGGCCCCCAAATATACAAGACTGCTGGGGACAGCATTAGGCCTTAAGATAGATATGTCACCACTGTGTCCCAAACAGTCAATTCTATTCTAAAGAAGAGTTCATTTTCTCTTTCTTTTCTCTTACTACAATTCTTTCATGATATACTAATTTCTATATTCTTTCTTCCTGTGCTGCCATGAATTTGTGACTAATTTCTTTCAATATATGAACTATTATAATTATTTTAGTTTTTTTCTTTTTTTTAAACTAATTTTCTGACAACTCAATATTAAGCAAGTCAAATGCTAACATGGTTAATGACATGAACATTTTTGAATGATGGCTTCATTTAATCTATGGACGATTGTTGCTAATTTATCTTTAATGTGCGAAAAAAGGAAAAAACTAATTTGCAAATTACATACTAAGCTAGGATTCATGCTTCTGCAAAGGCCTTTGTTTAATCAGGCATCTACAGAAGAAGGGGAGAAGATGTTAGAATAATGCAGTGCATGAATTTCAACCATGCACTAATTTCAATGGGCCGCTGATTTCAACAGAGAGTGTGCACCAGTTTAAAATGATGCTAACTTTGCAACTTTGCAGCATGTGTTATGTGTGTGATTGAGGATACTGTAAGGAAGGCATGGTATCAAACAGTAAGACCGACACCGATCAATGGTATGTATTGAACTTCAAGTGTGTTTGAAAACACCTATCTAATCCTAAATCTAAAGATGGGAGCAAGCTATGACATCAAATAATAATAATGCAGTCCTAGTGGTGTCTTGTCAAAATAAAAGGGCCTATATTAAAAAACCTATTGCCAGTCCTTACCTCTAAATACAAATGGTGTGGGAAACAATGTTATGCAAAAAAAAAAGTGTTCAAGAATTGATATGTCAGGATAGCCAAGCCGTTGGTTTCCCTTCCTCACGTTTTCAGCACGGGACAAGGTAGTACACCCGAGCCTAGCAGAGTCTCTGGCTTCTCTAGCATGAGGGTGCAATTAATATCTCAGTATCAGGACCTTCTGTACCAAAGTCTCTTTGCCATTCAAAGTCTTTTAACTTCAGAGGGCCTCATATGACAAACAAGCATTCAAAAGTTGCTTTCTCCTCAGGATTCTCATATACAACTTCTTGGGTGACCCACTTTAACACAGAATCTTCAATTGGCCTTGCACTGCCGGGCTCAGACAAGATTTGTGTATTTTCCCAAACTTTCTCTATTCCATCAACATCGAAGACTTTTTACTGTGCGTGGGATTTTGCTTGACCCGTCACAGGACCCCTTCGATTCACATTTATTTGTTCACTTTCAAATGATCTCCCTCTGATGGGCTCGGATCAAATGTATCTACTTTTGTTGTTCCTCAGTTGGATACCTTACAGAGGCATTCGATTGAGCACCCACGCGGTGCCGGACCACTCTGTCAAAAGTACTGTTGCTTGCTTTAAAGCTCAATCACTCATCAGCAGTTTAACTTCACTCGTGTCTCTTATCACACAAGTTTTAACAATGTTCGTTGCAGTGCTCGCCATACAATGTTGCCGCTTGCAACCTTGGCTTCAACACAAACCAGTCTCGTATTGGTCTCCCCAACTCACCGGCTGTGTTGTTTTCACTAAAGTGGCTTTCTTGTTGGAGCCAAGGTCAGAACCACGGTGGCTGGCAATTCTCCCTGCCTTGATTCTTGATGCGAGAGGGCCCCAGGTATCTCTGACACACAATGCAGGATTCTTCAGCCTGTTTTCCTGGTCTTATGTTTTCCAATCTCAAGGACTCATGAAAGCAATGGTTCCTTGTGAGAAAGGTCAAGGGAACTTCCCTTTTTGCAATCCCCTTCTGTTTCAGCATCTTTCTCGTTGTGTTAAACTGCCATTTTGGAACTGCTGTTTCCTTGTGTGCTTTGCATCGCTCAGAGTGTGCTCTCGTGCTTCGCCTTTTATCCGTGTGCGGAAGTCAGGTGTGAGTGATGGTCAGTAATTGTCTGACCTTGCTTGACCATTTCATTGGGACACGTCAGGTATACAGCTCAGGTGTTAGTCTGTTTTCCCTTAGAGTGGGCTGTCAGTGAGAAAGTGTTTACGTTGTAATAGGGGGGAGGTTAGAGTGCCTAAATATCCTACCGGATAGGAAGGGGTAAAGGTGTTACAAGGAAGGGAATACCGCGTCTCACCATCCGGTGTCCCACTCCCACTCCCTGAAGATACCTCACCCAGGCTATCCTCCCACACTGGTCCACCCCTAGAAACTGGATCCAAAAGCGATGGCCGTGGCCTGGCCACCTCGATGACAGATCCCCAGGGACTAGTAGGTGAGACACCTACTGGTTTCTCTCACTACTAGTATTGATGTGTGGCATTGAGGGAAACTAAAGAGGGGGTTGATTTGGGGGCTTGAAGCCTTAACAAATTAACATTGCAGCATGTGCATGGTCAGCATTGCTTGTAAAACAGTCTGTGTGCGAGGATTAGATTCAGAAAATCAGAACATAACAGCAGATAAATTAAAGAGTGATTTGCACACTGTGGCAAGATGTGTGGGCCTTGAAAAATAAATATTCATTGTTTTGGAACATTAAACGCAGGAAGAAGGGATGACATATAGCATTTACTTTTCCGCACTCAGGAAAGAATGGGTGACGCTTGCCAAAAGGCAGATGGGGTGAGACAATATTACTGAAGGGTCTGTCACGTGTCAGTGACACTAGAAGGCTGCTCCTACCTGTTTGGATGCATGATGTCATTTCCCAAATATAATTAGAATTCGGCTTTAGCTCCACTCACAATCCATATGTTGTGATGAATGTTTTTAGACCCTATTGTGATTTTCAACATGCATCCCCCCACAATTCTTTATCCTAAATCAGGACCACCTAAACCGAAAATATGCTAATGTTTCATTTTAAAACTTACCATGTCTTCTCTGTCAAGCATGTGTTTGGACCCTTCCACATTAATGAAACTCTTTTCTTGCCCCAGAGCCAACACTGCCTAAATCATTTCTGGATGTCCATTCACAAGCACAGGTATCCAGGCCTGACCTACCTTCATGTGTATTCCAGCAATTGCTGATATGTACTTTTCCTATTCTGAACCTGAATCCTCACTTTGTTCACAGTTTTCATCACTTGGGCAGAACCGCAATGTGTTTTCATCTATCTGTGTCTGCCAGTTCTTTCTGGGATCCAAGTGAATCTCTAATGAATGATTTTATTTTTCTCCTCGCATTTCACCTTAGCACATGAGAATGACAGTTGTACTGGGCACACAGCCATTCTGAAGATACACCACCACTGCTCTGTCTGAATTAGCAATGGTGTGACATTCATTTACATTGCTAATCTGGTTCATCAATTTTTTAGGTTTCAAGTGTGTTTTGGCCAAAGACCACAGTACCCCATTTATGCCATCAATGAGGGGTGACAGCCTCTTCAGATAATTTGTTCCCAATAGGAATGGGATCTCCTCAATGGGCCTAACCACCACCTCTTGCCTCAGTCTTAGTTTCCCTACCTTGATGTCAATTTCAGGGGCACCTTTACCAGTATTTCTTCCCCAATGAAATTGTGCACGGGGCCTTCAATCTGTCGCAATTTCAACATATCTTGTGAGAGTCTCCCTTCATTTATGCTATCCATTTACTTCCTTGACATCATAGTCTCCTGTGCGCCTGTATCTACCATTTCAAGTACATTTATTTATATATTTGTATAAAGTTATAAAACAACTTTTACAAATATTAAATAACAATTCAAGTTCAATTATTCAACCATATACAATTCAAACAATTCATACATACTAGATCTTAAATGCTAGGATAAGCATTTCACAATTGTAATCACAAATACAAATACTACAGTACAGGCAAAAGGTAAATTACTTAATTTGACAATCTCTGCAGGGCTATACCCTTCAACGTATACCTTTTAAGCCAGTTATGGGGACAAGGAAAGTGGTGGGGGGGGGGATGGGTGAGAAGAGTATCACTAAATAAAGTGCTAATGCAGGTGCTTATCATGTAGCTTCTCAAACATCATTCCTTAAAACACATTCCATAAAACAATATATACATTTTTCCATTACAATTCTTCTAAAATCAAGCATTTGATATCAGGGGTTAGGAGGACGACCTCCACCATTCTATTGTTTATTATTTTTGTCAGATGGCAGGCACCCTCGGATAATACACCACAAGCGGTAGAGTGCAAGGTAAGAGCTTTTGGTTTCCATACTTAAGCAATAGGACCAAAAGGCATCTTCCTTAATAGAATCATAATTTGACACCATATGTCCTATAGTAATCTGGACATTCCGTTAATAAGTGCCTTGAGGTCTCCAACATCCTGGGAACTTTACAGAGTCGACAGATTCTGTCTTTAAGCAAAATACCCAAGGAACCTCCCAAAGTGACTAACCTAGGAAGCTGATTAATTCTCAGCCTTATTCTAAAACTCTGCCGCTATATTAGGACATTGTCTTAGATATCTCTCAAGTACATTGCAATGCGGTTCAATTGTAATGGGTGCAGACTGTCTGTCTTCACATTCTTCAAGCATGCAAAGGAAGTGTGAATTGCTGCTAATCTCAGGGTTTATTTTCTTTAGGCCTGCCTGGCTTTTTGCAATAACATCCTACCCCCCTTTTGTCATTTCTTGTTCAATCTCTCTGTATATTTTTATGTTCTGAGAATTCATTTGGAGCTTTGCCACTAATTGACCACTTGTATAGCGGGGCACCTGTGTTCTCACCCAATTCCTTTTCTGCTTTTTCCATATTATTTTGATTTCCTTCACGTACTTCCACTCTGGTGCACAATTGTTTGGTTTTCTCATTAGCATCATGCGGCCGAATATCAGCATTTTGTGTATGAAACTCACCTGGCTCTTATACCATACCTGTCAATTCTGCCTCTTGGAACATCTGGAAATACTCCCCTGGGAACTCACCTGCACATGTCCTGCTGAGAAATTTTATTTCTGTGGAAATATGAACACTATCAGAATTATCAGGCAATGTTTTTTATGTTCACTTATCATTTCATTACATTTTGATTCATTTTTTTGCTGACACATTCATTTCATAAAGGTCCACTTGGTCAATGGCTTTCATTTGCTCAAAAGTATGTGCCTCATCATATTTGTGTTGCATGTTCTTTTGACATTTTCTTTTGACTCTTTGTTCTTTGGGTTCCTCCTGTGCATTTTCTTTTTTCTCCCTCATCTTCACACGGTGCAATAGTTTGGTTTAATTCCAAATTAAACCACACTCTTTGTGTGTGTTTTTATTTCCTATGATATGATAGTTTATTTATATAGCACCTATACACAATCATTACGACCCTGGCGGAACGGGTTAAACGGCGCCGTAAAAGGCTGCAGCGCCGTTCAACCCGTTCCGCCAGGGTCGGGAAAACCAAGCGTGCATACCGGGTCCCGCGAGGGGAAGAGGGAGCAAACAACGGGCCATCTCGTAATGGCCTGCTGTTTACTCCCTCTCCCATTCCCATTCAGCCCTATTTTACCACAGACTATGAAAATAGCCTTTGGTACCATTGAGGCTTTGGTGGTAGCCTTGAACTCAAACCCGGTAACCCACTTTTATTTTAACTGGGTTCTGGTCGAGTTTGTTCGCCATATCTTTTTGTAAAGGTCTTTCTAGTGTTTTACTCTGCGTGCCAAACCAGGTTTGGTTCCTTTGTTCGCCGTCCTTTGACGGGCTTCTACACAGAAGCCCTCCTTAGGCGACTGAGTGTCTGGGTGGACAGGATGTGAGGGAGGGGTTGGAAGCCCAAGACGCACTCTAGTTAGAATGGCTTGGTGGCTGCCCTGATAGGACAGCCACCATGCTGTGTGATTGACAGCCAGGCTGTGTGAAGGGGGGATTTGGTGCATAAAAAGCCCATCTCTGGGACTGGAAGGCAGAGTTGCCACTGTAACGAGAGAACCAAAAAGAAGCTGAAGGAAGACGACTGCTGCAACTACTGGACTCTCGTTGAAGCCCTGCTGCAGGTCCGAATCACCTGAAACTTCGACGACAGAGAAGATCTGCAAAGAATCTTCTTCCCTTGAGCTTGGTGGAACAACCAGCTCGCCAAACACCAGACACCGGTCCTCATCCTGGTCGAATTTGCTGTGCATCGCTGCAGTAGATCGGATAGCCAGGAGGAAGAGAACCAGTTTGGGTTTTAAGGAGCGCACCTTTCATTCGTAGCTTTGCTCCGCTGCTGGCTTCTTCTGTGGGCAGTGCAGGACCCTCCAGCCGTCCTCCTTCTTGTCCCCACAACAGGATCTTCAGGAACCGTGAGCCTGCAGGAACTGCCAGGAACAACTGCCTCAGCTACAGCATTTTTCTGCTTTTAAGGTTCTGTGCAAATTCAGTCGTCCGTTCCGTCCGACTGCGGTGAAAGTGCTGGAAATCTTTCGCCTCTCCGGAGGCTTGTCCTTCTCTTCTCCTTTGAATAACTTTTCCTCCGACCAACTTTGTTTTGAACTGTTGGCAAAGACTTAAACGCAAACTACTTTCAACTGTGTGATCCTCTGCAAAGACTCTGAACCATTAACATTGGCCCAGACCTATTGACTTGAATCCTAGTTGTAGTAGCCGTTTCTAGATTGCCCTGCCTATAACTTGTTGGTGCTATTGATTCTTGATAACCTTGTCTTTTCTCCCTTTCAAATTGATGCAGTGCCATTTTGCTCACACTTCATTTTGAGCTTAACTTGTCCATAATTGATTGGGTGTTATTGTAGTATATTAAGATTGTGATTTTCTGCTGCTATATGATAGTGAACTGTTTTATAAGTGATGGTGTAAATAAATGTATATTATTTTAGTCAGAAACCTTGAATCAGTGTGTGTTTGAACCATTGTGATTGTTGTCCTTTGTGTAATTTCTTGTACTGCTCACTTTACTCTTGAGATAAGTCTGGTTGCTCAGCCATTGCTACCACTTTACTGTGTAGTACAGGCTTGTATCAAAGGTGAAATTGTACTGACACTTGTAGTCTTAATTGTGTGTGGTGTTCCCAAAGGGTACTGCGTATGATTCTGCCTAACACTGGTGTACAGCGGTGAGGGTGAAGTATAGTGATTACACTTAGAGTGCTGCTATTACCTTGGCTCAACTAACCACAAGGCTAAACACCACTAAAATCAATTTTAATCATGTCTGATATGGGAAACTACAGTCAGGAGACCCTCCTTGCACTTTTGATCATTTGAAAAATCTGTGTAGAGATACAAATCTCTCTGTAAAAGGCAAAAAGTCAGAATTAATTGAAAAGTTGTTGCAGAAACAAAGTCTGGGGAGTGGGTCTGGAATGCCTACCCCTCCAGCAAATGTGGAAAGTGATGAGGAAGATAATGTTTCAAATATTATAGATGAGTTAGATGAGGCAGGTGAGTCTCACAATGTAGGCCTTATTGCTCCTCTACCTGCTCAGAAACCTCAAACTTTGTCCACTGGGACCCCATCAGGTCCTACACTCAGTCCTGAATTAATTGCTCTAGAAAAGATGAGGCTTCAATTGGAATTCAAACGTATTAATGCTCAATCTGAACAACAGCATCAAGACCTTAAGCTCAGAGAAATGGAGCTGAATAATGCTCTAGAAATAAAAAAGTTGTCTATTGAGAATGCTTCTCTCCCAGAGTCTTCTAGGTCTTCCAGTCATAAGAGAACCCGTATGCCTAATGAAATTGTGGGTATGTATGAGGCCAAGCTTGACATTTTGGAATGGTTTGTAATGTTTGAGTATAACCATGGGATTCAAGATATTATAGGGAATCAGTTGCTTCCTTGGATCTTCTTTAGGCTACCCACTGTTGCATCTGATGTTGTGATGGAGTTGGGGGAGGTGGATAGGATGGATTATGAGTGTGTGAAGCTAGCTTTGATTGCTAGATTTGGGAAGACCCCTTCCCAGTACCTTAAGAGGTTTAGGACCCTCAAAAAGCATGATGGTACCCTTGTGCTACATGGGTGTGTGAATGTTTGAAGAACTTAGAGGGTTGGATTAAGGGTTACAGAGTTAACACTTATGAAGGAATGAGAAATCTTGTTATGTTGGAGTCAATATACGATGCCTGCTCACCTGAGCTCAGACAGCACTTGGCTGATTCTAAGGAGATAGAGCCAAAGAAGTTAGCTAAGGCTGCTGACGTGTGGGTTGCCAACAGGGCTACTCACAAGGATTCTGGGGCAACTCAGAAGAAGGATGAGGGAAAGCAGCCAAGGAAAGATAACAAGGAGAATTATAATACCTCCAATCCAAAAGAGGTCACAAACATAACAAGGTTAAGCCGCAAGGAAAACTGAATCAGGCTAGCGTACCTCCTGGTGCAAAACCAGAGGTGGGTCAGAACAAACCCCCATTCATCAAAACATTTGGTAAATGTTATGTTTGTGGGTCAACTGACCATGTGAAAGGGGATCCCAGATGCAAGGGTACACCTTCAGGGGTCCACACTGTCTCATTAGCCTTCTCCCCAGAGGAAGACGTACCTATGGCAAGTGGAAACTTTCACTTCTGGCTGATGAACCCATGAGAGTCTCAGCTAGTGTTTGTTTAGTGTCCCTGGGTTTGTGGGAACAACAGAATTTAGATGTCTATAATTCCATCCCAGATAATACTAAAGAGTATTATAAAGATAGTGTCCTTGTAAATGGACAGGAGACTCCTGCCATCGGAGACACTGGAACCAGCATAACTGTGGTTGATAAATCATTTTTCAACGTAGAGGATGTTGCTAAGGCACTCAAACACCTAACCAAGTTAGCTGGAGGCCCTGTGCAAATGCTTCCCCAGTTACCAGCTCTCATCCAGTACAATGACATGACTGTAAAAATACCTGTTAGTGTGCTGAGTGAAGTGCCTGGGAGAGTCCTGTTGGGTAATGACCTGAAAACTCTTGGAGTTGTGTCTAGTACCCCCAGGCCTCCCAGTAAAAGGAAACAGGTGCTCACTAGGCCTGCCAGGGAGAGGACCTTGAGAGGCTCTCCAGGGGAATTGATAGAGGAAACAATCACCCCCAGTCCAAAGGACTTACTAACTGCTATTTCAAAGAAGAAAGAGGCAACGGGAAACCTAAGACCTCCCAGAAGACAGCAGATAGCACCCCTGTGCTACCAACCAGGACATTCCCAAGATGTCCAAAGTCACACCTTTGACTCCTCCACCAGCTGAGGCTGAGTGTGAGGTACAACCCTGTGTGGTTGATCCAGCTACTGAAGAATCAGACCTGGAAGAGGACCTTACTCTAGCTGGAGATCTGGATACTGCTTACCATCCTGAGTTGCAGTCTTTACTGGCAGAAGGTGGACCCAACAAGGCAGACTTCAGTAGAGGACAAAGAGAGTGTCCTACTCTTGAAGGTCTTCACCTACAGGCAGCTTCTCAGATTGATGGTCAAGAGCATGGGAAGCACAGGTTGCATTAGGAAGATGGCCTCCTCTACAGTGAACCGACTGAGTCTATTCCTGGGGACTGCAAGACACTTGCAGTGCCCATAGAAAACAGACTCCAGTTCCTACAGTTGGCACATGATATACCTCTGGCTGGTCACTTGAGGAAATGCTCTCTTTATACTTCTACTGGCCTTAGACGGGTTCAGAAGTTGACAAATTCTGTAGGAGCTGTCACACTTGCCAAACCTCTGGCAAGAGTTGAGCCAAGAATGTGGCACCATTGGTGCCTCTCCCAGTGGTGGGAGTTACTTTTGAGAGGGTGGGAATCGACATTGTTGGTCCCCTTGACCCTCCCACATCTCCAGGAAACAGGTTTATCCTGGTTGTAGTAGACCATGCTACTAGATATCCTGAGGCGATACCTATGAGAACTGTGACAGCTCAGGCTGTGGCTAAGGCTCTACTTGGTATTTTTACCAGAGCAGGGTTTCCTAAGGAAGTGATATCTGACAGGGGGTCCAATTTTATGTACCACTACATGCAAGCCATGTGGAAAAACTGCGGTGTCACTTATAAGTTCTCCACAGCCTACAATCCACAAACCAATGGACTGGTTGAAAGGTTTAATCGTACTATGAAGAGCATGATAGGTGCTTTAGAAGAACCCCTTAAAGGAAAGTGGAACCTTCTACTGCCATGCCTTCTCTTTGCTTATAGAGAAGTCCCTCAGGAGGGAGTTGGATATAATCCCTTGGTCAGAGGCCATCCAGTCAGAGGTCCTTTGGTCCTGATTAAGGAGGGGTTGGAGAGTGCTCCTTTCCCCAAGCCAGTCAGAGTGACTGACTATGTGATAGGTCTCCGAAAGAGAATGTCACACATTTTGGCAGAAGCTAGTGATAACTTGAAAGCAGGTCAGGCTCTGGTCAAACATTGGCATGACCAGAAGCCCACATGGTTGAGTTTGCTCAAGACGAGATTGTGCTACTTATGGTGCCAACAAGGCAGAGGGCCTTGCAGGACAAGTGGATAGGACCCTTCAAGGTTGTGGGAAAACTTGGAGAGGTGAACTATATGGTGGATTTAGGCAATCCTAACGAGGCTCCCAGAGTCTTTCACACCAACCGTTTAAAAGCCTATGTCTCGAGACCAGAAGTGGGAACTTTGCTTCTAGCTTCAGCTCAAGAGGAGGAAGAGAGTTCATCTCTCTTCTAATCTGACATCTGAACAACAGGTGGAGTGCAAGTTTCTGTTAAATCAGTTTGCCTCCCTGTTTTCACTATCACCATACTTGACCCCTTGGGGCCAGCATGATATTCTAACTGGTGACTATTTACCTGTGAAAAGCAGAGGTTTCAAAATGTCAGATCATGTAAGGACCCACATAAAGTAGGAGTTCAACACGATGCTTGATCTCAGGGTTATAGAGCCATCTACAAGTCCATGGTCTAGTCCAGTTGTGCTAGTACCGAAGGCAGGATCCAAGGAGTTGAGATTCTGTGTGGACTATAGAGCTCTAAATGCAGTCACAAAGACTGATGCCCATCCTTTACCCAGGACAGATAAACTGGTGGATAAACTTGGTGCAGCCAAGTACCTCAGTACATTGGATCTTACTTCAGGCTATTGGCAAATAGCCCTGACAGAGCAAGTTTTAGGGAGAATTCTCCAAAATGACTAATTTCCCTTACCTGCTGAGTCCCTCAGCACCTTTGCTGGATTTCTAGGATTCATTTTTTTTTCACCTGGTAAGAGCGTGAGCCTTTTTTTCCCACTCTTGCATGTGTTTTGCTGTGTGTGTTAAACATTTTTGTGTTCAAAGACTGTGGAGCTTCACCTACTCCATAGGCATCATCTTTTTACTGTGTGTTACACAGCACCTTCAGTGCAGTGACACAGGGTTGTCTTTTTCAGACTTCCCAACTCCGACTCCATTTTCTGGGACTGACAACTGTCTCCCAGAACATGTAAAGTTGCCATTGACTTTATTAGTCTTTTTAAATCCACAGACCCAGTACAAACTATCTTACATAGAGTTCTGGAAAGGGTTAATAGTTATCCCTTTTTGTCTGTTTCTCATGGAACATTATTTAGTTCCCTTTTCATTAAGATTTGGCTGGTGGCAGTTTTAACAACCCTATTTTTTCTACCGCATTTATTTTAAATAGCCTTGGTACTGTTTTAGGCTATCTTAGTAGCCTCGAACATAAACCCGCTGGACAATATTTACTTTTATACGGTTCCGGCTGGGTTTATTCGCCATTTCTTTTTGTAAAAGTCTTTCTCGTGTTTTACTCTGTGGGCCAAACCAGGTTTGGTTCCTTTGTTCGCCGTCCTTTGCCGGGCTTCTGCACAGAAGCCGTCCTTAGGCGCCTGAATGTCTGGGGGGGCAGGATGTGAGGGAGGGGGTTGAGAGTCCCTGCACAGGGTCTCCTTGGAGACCAATGTCGCACTCTGGTATGACTGGCTGTGGTGACTGTCCCGGTGAGACAGCCACTCTGCTGTGTGATTGACAGCCAGGCTGTGTGAATGGAGGAAAACTGCATAAAAAGCAGGTCTGTGGGACTGAGAAGGCAGAGTTGCCACTGGATCGAGAGAACCGAAGAAAAGCTGACAGAAAAGGACCTCTACCACGACTGAACCTCCCGGTGAAGCCCTGCAGTGGGTCCGAATCTTCAAACTTCGACCACACGGAAGATCTCCAAGGAATCTTCTACCCTTGAGCTGGTGGGAACAAACAGCTCACCAAACTGCAAGCCAGGCCTCCCTCCTCTGGTCGAATTTGCTGTGCACAGCTACAGTGAACCGGATAGCCAGAAAGGTTGGACCCTGCTTGGGTTTTAAGGAGCGCACCTTTTATTCGTTGCTTTGCTCTGCTGCTGGTTTCTTCCCTGGGCTCTGCAGGAAACTCCAGTCTTCCTACTTCGTGTCAGTCCGACAGTCGCTTCAGGAACGTGAGTCTGCAGGACCTGCCAGGAACGTCCGCCTCAGCTACAGCCTTCTTTGCCATTTAAGGTACTATACAAATCCGGTCGTTCGTTCCGTCCGACCGCGGTAAACGTGCTTGAAAGCTTCTGCCAATCCGAGGGCTTGTCCTTCTCTATTCTTTAAATAGTCTGACCAACTTCGTTCTGAACTCTTGGCAAAGACTTAACCGCGAACTACTCTGAACTTTGTGATCCTCTGCATAGACTTTGGTCCATTGACTTTGGCCCAGGGCCCTTGATTTGATTTCCTCACTGTAGTTACTTTTTCTAGAGTGCCCTGCTTACTTACTTGTCGGTGCTGCTCAATTCTTCTCTAACTTTGTCTTTCCCTCCCTTTTTATTACTGGAGTGCCATTTTGCTCACACTTCATTTTGAGCTTAACTTGTCCAGAATCTATTGGGTGTGGTGTAGTGTATTAATATTGTGATTTTTCAACTGCTTGATAATAGTGAAATGTTTTATAAATGATGTGTAAATAAATGTATATTATTTTACTCAGAATCCTTGAGTCATTGTTTGTTTGAACCATAGTAATTGCTGTCCTTTGTGTAACGATTGGTACTGCTCACTTTACTCTTGAGATAAGCCTGGCTGATCAGCCATCGCTACCACTTTAGTGTGTAGTACAGGCTTGTACCAAAGCTGAAACTGTACTGTCACCTGTAGTCTTAATTGTGTGAGGTGTTCCCAAAGGTTACTGCATATGATTCTGCCTAACACCACGCGAAGGAGAAAACTGCATTTTCGACCCCAGCAGGCCTCTACCAGTTTAAGGTTATGCCTTTTGGAATAAAGAATGCATCTGCTACATTCCAAAGGATGGTTAATCAAGTTCTGAATGGGATGGAGGACTTCTGCATGGCATACATGATATGATTTGATATGATATATGATATGATAGGTTATTTATAACCCGCTTAATACCCAAAGGTTTCTAGGCGCGGACCCGGGGATCAAACCTGTGTTGCTCCGTGTCGTCTTGCTTCCAAGGCGAGCACATTGCTGCTGAGCTATCCTCCCGAGACATGGATGACATTGCAGTGTTCAGCGCTAGGTGGAAGGAATATGTTGACTACTTAGGATATGTCTTGCAGGCTTTTGAGCAGGCCCATCTGACCATAAAGGCAAGCAAATGTCAAATTGGTCAGAGCAAGGTGGTCTACCTTGGTCATGAGGTAGGAGGAGGTGAAATAAGGCCATTGCCTAGCAAAGTACAAGCTGTACAAATCTGGGCCACCCCTACTACTCAAACCCAGGTGAGAGCCTTCCTAGGTCTCACTGGGTACTACAGGAACTTCATAGAGAACTATGGGACCATATCTTCTCCCTGGAATGTGGTCTCCTCTCCAAAAT